>NC_091948.1:24239460-24576127 GCF_041260155.1 Ptychodera flava | reverse complement strand
TAAAATTTATATGTGCAAACACTTATCAAGAAACAATCAAGCTGCTGTCACAGATATTGTTGAATGTTTTCTTTTGTTTCTGTGTAATATTTGCTTCATGCAATACAATAGAGATATACATAAAGTGAATAAAATTGTTCCTGAACAGTAACAGAAACAAACTTTCTAATTTGAACTATTAGAAGCAGGCCTGTGATGAGAAAATAGATGATGAATTCTACCTACAATATATGAAGCTAAAATTCTTCAATTTTGTTACTATGTAAGATTTTATCAAAGATGTTTTCTTTAATATAAAGCCAGAGAAATGGATTATTACAATTTACCTGTCTCTGTGTACAACCTTGTCACATTGCGTTCTGTGACCGCAGACAGCAACATGTTCATGTCGTATCGTGTTGTGCATTTCTGAAGCAGGATGTTTGTCAGTTTGTGAGCCGTTTCCTCATACCACATTTGATGCCCGATTTGGGCAAGCTGAATATCGTTTCTACTTCTTCTGCACTGTAAATCAAAAACATTTATGATATGATTTATTTCTTCACCATATCTTGCAAGCATGGCTAAAACATCAATGGGTGAGGTGTACTCATCAATACATGTGGTCTTGAAGGGAATACAATCAATGGATGACTTGCTCAAGGTAACACACTTCCAAACTGAAATTTTTAAAATTCTGCTCCCCCTTTCCTCTACGAAACTTTCACCCATTCTCTTACATAAAATCATGAACAAACTGCTGCTATACATGTACCTTGGATCAACTCTACTGGGAAAAAATTTAATTTTCACTTTCATAGAGACAAGGAGATTAGAAATATGACAATGATCAGATGAGTAGTTCCTGAGTTATTGATTTTTGACCATTTTCGCCATTTGTTCTACCTCATTTGCATATCTATGAGACTAAAAAGTTCATTTTAACAACGGCACATCTACACCATATATGGCATCACTACACCAAAAATCAGCTTAATACATGCAGCAGTTTCGGAGTTTTTGCGTTGGACGGACAGACATACATCCATACATGCATACATACATACATACATACATACATACATACATACATACATACAGACAGACATCTCACATACAGACTTTTTCCAACCATATAACCTCCCAATTGCCATATATGTATGGCAAATGGGAGGTAAAAATTCATTCTGATTTCACTGCCACACGCATCAAAGTTTCATGAGTCTGCACAAACAGAAGACCGGAAGAGTACATCTACTGTAGAACATATAGACTGTCCATAAAACTCTCCCCAAGGTGCATTTAAGATGCAAAGCCCATATGTCATGAATTTTTCAGCTAAGCTCCAAAGTTATCGACAAAGTTCTATATCAAAGTGCACTGATCAATTACCACTTGTTGGCAGAATCGGTCAAACCCAGAATTTCAACAGACCATGGTAAAAACAAACCCAAGTGCGCAAACATGCATAGAAATAAGTGTCTTTCCATATCTGTTTGTACAGGTGAATTTGATTGTACTGCCATCCTGTGATCTCTTGGGTGTACTGAGTCGTAGTACACATTGTACATGTGTCCTTTTCATTCCAGAGTAGAACCATTGAGTTACACAAAAAAGTTGTGTAATTTTAGTCATGGAACCTTAATAAATGACACATTTGAAAACATGCTTTTTCCTAACTGAATGCAAAGGCTATAGACTCCTATTTTTTCATAAAAGGTACACTACAGATCATTTTCTGTGAATGCATCTTGATTTTCATTTCTCACAGAGTACAAGTTCAACAAGGAACGCGGTTATGACAAATGCTCAAAGCTGGCTGCCATGACAACAAGGTATGCGAAGGACAAACCTGCAGGAGTGCATCCTGGAATTTTCTCAAATGAAGTTTACAAAGGTCTGCATCATGGAACGCTAAAAATGCTTCCACAAAGTTCAGGAACCCCATCAATGCACAGTTCTGAAATTGAAGCAAAAATATTAGTAAAAGGCTAACAGACACTAAGCTGCAAAACTTGACAAAAAGACTGAGTTTGAACACTACACTACATCCAGTGTTCACTTGCTGTTAGACCGAAGTTAGATTCTTTATGAAGGTTTAAATTTGATCAAAATTGATAGAAAAAAAATATGAAATGGCAGATCCTAATATACAATGTACACATATAGGTTGCAGATAGAAGCAACATGATGCAGTTTATGTTGAAGTTAGATTTGAAATCAGAATACAACTTGAACTCTGTCAAGATCATTCATAAATGTCTCACCGGATCAAAAACGCTGAAGGCCTTCACCACTAGAGAGTAGTACTTGTTCTCCATGGCAACATCAAGAATGATTGACAGGTCATCAAGACTCCATCTATGCCACTGCACTGTTGTCATGTCCTGTGTTACCAAGGCAACGTGTGCTTCGTCCATGCATGTCAGCAGCCAGACACACAGACAATGTAACACAGATGCTTCCTGTAAAATAAAATGATGTGGAAACTATCATCTCTGCTCTTTGTTTCATTTCTAATTTTGACCTATGGCACTGTTGTTAGTGTTGGGACTTACACTGGATAAAGAATTTCACACACAACTATTTTGAAAATACGTTCAATGTTATACATTACAGTATCCATATTGCCGGCTTGTTTCAGAAGAATGACAACTACGTACGCCATCGATGGAGACAAGTGCAGTACCTGGCAGATATATTTGACAAATTATCAAACTGTTCAAAGTAGATTGTAAATTTTAACATAAAACTACTTTTCATGTATAACAGGATTAAAAAGTAAAATGAAAGAAAAAAAATATCACAATGCATGGTGGAGAATTTAAATATTTGGTGCTATGTATAAAATGGTACAACTTCTGGAATTTTTGCAAGAATGAGTTGTATGATTATCTTGATGAGCTTGCATGAACATTTACCTTATAGCAGGCCGCTAAAACTGCCAGGATTGGTCTTTTCAGTGACACACAGCATGCCAACAGCGCCCTCCATGGTTGGGATTTACCCTCACATTCAAATATGATGCTAAACAGGTCATCTGGAATGTTGACTGGCTTAAGATCTGAAACACACAAAAAATAAAGAACTATGATCAGAAATTTCCACAGCTGGGATACGTTGGCTGATTCTAATCCAATGTCAACTTCTTTTTAGGTACAGACACGATTAGAAAAGAAATGTACTGTCTCTTCATCACTCAGATTAAATCAGTCACGAACAAAAGACATATTAACACAGTTCATTTGAAACTTAATAAAAGAAGAATGACTCAACATGCAGATTTTACTGAACGATAGACCCTGGTAGCTTACATGTAAAAGTTTACCTGGATTACATATGTATTTTAAGAATGATTTCTTTTCATGTTGATATCACATGCTCTATATTTTGACCAATAGATCTGTGGGTAAAGAATTCTTAATCCACCAATTTCACTAGCTATCTATTTATGCCATCCTCTCTGTGGATGGATTGCTCACCTGCAGGAGGGATGTCAGTTCCAGTGTCTGATGAAGTGACTGGGGAATCCTCACCCTTGGTCTGACCATCAACTTCCTTGTCACTGTCCGTACTGCTGCTCACTGGAACCAGATTGACAAAAATGACCATATATCATGAAAAGACTAGCCACATTATAGGTATTGAATGGAAAACCATACACAGACACAGAAGAAATATAAGCTTACATAGCAATGCACATCCATTTAGCCATGGCAATGAACATAATACCTACTACACAATGCCAAAAGTTACCCTACGCTGGGATAGCAATACACACTACCTGAATATGAGTGAATGAATGCAAGCCAAATACAAATGGTTAATTAAACAAAATTTCTACAGTACAAATATTATTTAACATGCACAGAATCTTTACACCAACGTAGAATATTTTTGCAACAACAGTGTAGACAAAGCTTATGGTTATTGGCCAAGTTGAAAATATTCACAGTCAGGCATCAAATAAGTCACTTTTTTCACAGAAAGCAGAGCTGAGACTACTGTATTTTACAGCATTAACCCCTTGACTACCAAGGCCAAAGTATTCCTATATACCAGGCCCCTTATGTAAATATTGATAAAATCTTGGGTGTGGTCATAGCATGAACACTGCTTAGAGTAAAAATTAAGTAAGTACCAATGAACCATATATTTTCTGAATCAGCATGAAATTTCCCACTTTTTCATACATATGTTTTGTATTTCCAGGTCACGTGACTGATCACATGACACATCATGTGACCAGAGTTGGCAAAGAATATGAATATTTGAAGCATCAGGACGTCTTTGAATCCATAAAATGAAGCAAATTTGAATACATTGGCAATTTTCATGGCATTGTCTTTACATATGTAATAATAACTACCCTTTACTTTATTCATAGATGTACCTATTTAAGATTTTTCTCACAAAAGGGAGAGTAAATGAACCACAAACATCAGCATCTGACATGATTCTGTATTTGAAAATCATCACGTGTTATATTTGTAAACACCTGCTTTATGTCTTACTTGAGGAAACATGCATCTCAAATGGTTATGATTTATGAAAAAAAAATTCACAATATTTAAAAATACATTTTAGGGAACAACATATCACATGACCAAACACATGACCAGTGATGTGACCAGTCATATTGATAATATGGCTGCTATAAAATTTCACTGGCGTATAGTAAAAAATTGTATTTCCTATAGTTTCAATCAAGGATATTGCTGTTGATAGAACATATTTACATATAAATCATTTGTTTTCAATAAATAAACATATTTCATTAAAAAAAACAAACCATAAACATCTTCGCGATCGTCCGTAGTTCTGAAAACTGTAAACAATCAGCGCGACGCTTCTGTGATCAGCCTGACCTTTCAGGGTCGAGGTCATGGGTCACGACATTTGCTTCCGGATTTTGGCCATATTCGGACGTACGGGGGCGCAATCAGATTCAGGCAAGATCGGAATACATCAACCTTAGTTGCGCTGCGTGCCGACACCGAAATTACGGGATTTGTAGGGACAAAAACAAAGCAAATACGACTATTTAACTGTGCCGGATATTTCCGGCACTCTAGGTATATGGTAATTCAATATGGCGCCGGATATATCCGGCACCATAGGTAGTCAAGGGGTTAATGTAAACATTAGCCACATGGTGTTTCAAATTAGAACATTCCCTCTATAAGAAAGGCTTGGATTCAAGACAAATGATGATAGGTAAAATAATTTCTAAAAAGTGAAATTTTCTGGTGTTACCTAAATCAGACTTGCCAATTCCAACTCTTTTCAGATACTGAGCTCTGAGATCTCTGGATTTCCTGGCTTCCTCGGATTCCCTCTGTTGCTGCTGTCCTTCATGGCTGGTGTACTGTAAGTGTTCCACGCATGCTGCAGGTGTTCACGGATGTTGGCATCTTGGAAGTTACGAACCAATTCCAAAACCTTGATATTTCAAAAAAAAGGAAAGAAGATGTTAAAATGAAGATAAACTCACCACAAACATTGATGACAGTATAGAAGGATGAACAATATATGGTGCAATTTCATGATAAAAACACTTTCAAATTTGATAGTCAGAGGTGAGGATTCGAATCTGTGAAGATGAATATTTTTCCAAGCAGAACTTTGATACATGATACTTATTTTAATATTCAACCAGCAAATGATTTAAGAAGTGACTGTGACCAAAAATACCACTTCTCTGACATGTCAATTAAAATACTACTGACAATAAATGATGATTAAGAACACTACTGTTAAACCTTTAATGCCTTTCTTACAAACACTGTAACCATTCTTTACTGTTACCAAGAAAACATGTTCAAATACAAAAACGATCACTTCTCAGAACGGGTAACTTTTCACTGTGTTGCACACAACAATTACATACAAAATCTATTATAGTTCATTATTGTCCATTAAAAAAACACAAAGCACTAAAATCAAGCAGTTAGTTCCTTAACTATAAAGAACAGATATCCAATTGCCTGCCTTACTAATCAGGGGATGGAGGGCAGAAAGAAAGAAATGTGAATCATATTCTGTCTCTCTGTGTTTCTCCTGTCTCTGTATGTCTGTGTTGCCCCTTACCTGTTTTTGTGGATACTGATAATTCTGAGCAAAACACAAGAATCTCAACCATTGATTATCTTCGGCACATTCTCGGAGGTACACTGAGGTATATGGTAATTTATGTAAATGACAAAACAGCACTGCCAGGGACCATTGCTGACTGGTTTCCAGGCTGGTACTGAAAAAAAATTCACACAACCATCATGAAACTATGAAACTCTTAAGTTCACACTATAAAGAAGAGAATACCATGATATGAAAGTTTTCCTTTGAAGTTGTATGTTCCCCATACTTAAATATTTAGACTTTTGCTAAAACTTTTCTAATGGAAAGTTTAAACCATTCTCTTTCAAAATCAACAATAAAAATTACGCATCACCATACAAATTTTGGTACCAGAGAAACAAATTACCTAAAAATTTACTGATGGCTGCCCAACATATGTCAACTCTATGGGAAAAATGGAATTTCTGGAGGCAAAAATGAACTTTTTTGATTTTCACAACACTAGACAGTGAAACTTCATTTACTCCACAAGTTTCATATTGAGTCCACAACACGACCAAAGGAATGTCTATCCTCAAGGCATTTTCTACTTTAACCCTTCCACCACAGTGGTTTATGACAGTCCCATTGTTTTCTATGGCAAAGTTGGACCTCTAGACAGGGAAATGGGGGTGAAAAGGTTAAAGCTTTAACAAAAGTTCTTTAAACCCTCTTTACTACTAAACTTAGTACAAACTAATTTTTCTGCTGTAGCAACTTCAGTAGACATGTATTTTAACCCTTTGAGGGCTGTAATTTTTCCCACCAAAATTTCAGCACAACATTTTACCAATTTTCATGAATTATTCTGTAATTTTTTTGATAATTTTGGATCAAATGGATATCACATTTCATTGGCTACAGTTTTTCACCAAAACTTTGGCAAAAATCGAAAAAAGTTTGACAGGGGCACATTTTATAAAGGTGACAAAAATTGACTTTGGCGCTCAAAGGGTTAACAGGAAGGGATTGAAACATGGAGATGTAAAACAACACAGAAAATCTTACTGCAACCATCATAACAGATATGTTCTACGTTTTGTCGAAAAGACATGATTCTTTTTGAGCGATTAACTTACCTTTCTTCGTCAGAATTCTTGATACTTTCAACTATGGCATTTTCCAGTTCAGCAAGAATTTTTTCAGCACAATTTCTTCTGTGTCTCAACAATGACATGAAATCAGAAACTGTAGACGCGAATAAAAAAAAAGTCAGATCAGAGATGCATAAATCTTACATTATAATGAACAACACTGTCTGAAACATGCTGACATGATCAGAGAACCTGCAAAAAGAAATCATTAGGGGACGACTGCATTAACTTGCATGGTACCTGAAACCCGAGTCCTTGCCTGTGCAACTCGGGTGACAAACAGAAGACTTTTAATCCCCAAGGTGTGAATGTTCCATTGTTATGTTTATCTAATCCAGCTGGTGCCATTGTAGTGCCATTGTAGGAAAGGCAGGTCTGTGAAATTGATCCTCTAGCAAAGTAGGATATTCCTAAGTTAATGGAGCCTTCCCGTAATGTACACTGTATCAATCGAGGTATCAATAATATTCAAAGCTCCAGTAAAAAGAAAGATTTTAAAGAGCTAAGATTAAACAAATACTGCAATATTTTGGGCACACATTTCTATGATGAACACACTGGGAATACCTCAATAGTGTTTATTGCTTCACAGTTCCATCAGTTGATGTTGTTTCTGAGAAAATAATTCTGTATTTCTAGAGACAAGTAGCCAGTATTGACTGTTTATGTGTGCTAGGATGCTAGAAGTTTATGACAGAAAAAGACAATACCGTACAATGATTCCTGTTATCATGTTTGAACTCTTTTTAATATTCATATATAGGGACAGGAATTCCACAGCATGGAAAATACACCCTGCCATCGAATAAATGCCTTTTTTCCAAAAATTCTGAAAACTTCAACATTCACATTCCTTTGACACTCAATTCCTACCTATATCTTCTTCAGTATCTTTAACTTTCTGTTGTTTAGTTTTCTTGTCTGTGATCTTGTCAGCCATTTTTTTCTGATGAGAATATATCAGATTACTGCTCTGTATGTCGACTCTGATGGCAAGACTGTCGTGACCCAGCATCTCTGAAAATGTCGTACACGCAGCACAGATGGCGGAGTTGGTGAAATTCGTCAGGGCGACCATGTACGCTTTCCAGTATGCCTGCTTCATTCTGGAATGAGGATCAAATGCAAGGACTCACTTTTAAGTTTGGACTTTGGAGATCGTTTCATTACACATTAGCTCTCTATACTCTGCATATCATGAATTAGTAAGTTATCACTGGGCCAAAAGGTTATAGCCAAAAGGTTATATCGTAGGCTCAGAGCAATAGACACTCACGCATTTTGGTCCAAACATGACCTTTTTATCCAATTTCTATTCACTGACTTAAAAATCCATCATTTGTGAAAATTTGGAACACCAATCATAAAAGCCCCTAATGTTATGTAAGTGAGAATTTCAATCACTGCAGATAAAAAGTTATAATTTTCCAGGGCTGTTTTCAGATGCTAATGAAATTTGGAAAATCTCTGTATAGGTTTTATTAATGTGTGGTGTTGAATAAGCCGTAGCATGAACATTACCTTGACATTGTGCTGTGTGTACTTTACTGCTTACACTATTGACAGTCATTGAATGTGTGAGTGTGTGTTGATATGAGCACACATATCAAATTAGTAAGTACTATCCGCAAATTAATATCATCACTGCTTGTAAAGGCAAATAAGAGCCTTTCATTTGGAACTGATAAATGTGCTTTACGCCCAATCAGAGACTAAGGAAGGGATGGACATACTCCATGGTGAGTTGTGTACACTGTATACCCACTGTACAAAGGACTGAACACCATTATGGTAGATATTAACTACTGCTTTTACCTTTTCTTGATTTGGCTGGCATCACTGTCCCCAAGACTCTTGACAAAGGTGATGAATGCAAAAGATGGCCTGCCTCTCCTAAGATAGTAGGTGTATCGTAGCACTTCCTTGTGTCCATACTTACTGACCAAGTCAGATCGAGCAAAGTGAGGTATTTCAACATCTTCTCCTGAGAATAAACATTTTAACAAGCAAAGGATTAAAATCTGCTCGTAAGTTTGTAGTGCTGTGGTTTGCTTGTGACAGGACTGAAGAATAATGGTGTCAAATGAAGTCATATGACAATTTAATATTATCCTAGAAGTTGTGTTTATATTTACATAGCAAAGGTACCCTACAAAAGCCAGATTATCACAAAAGGGAGACTGGGCCATTTATCTGTAAGGTGAACTTTTGAATTGTAATTTATGAGACGCAGCAGTCAACATCTAACCTCTAACTCAGTTTCCCCTGTCCCGACATTCAATTCAACACACTGACAAAAGCTACACACATTTCCGTACACTTGTACAACACCAGACACACATATTACATATATGCTTTCACCATGGGGTTGCACAGACATATCATAATGACATGGTTTACATATGCATTTCCACACACTGACACCTTACCTCCATTATTCTGTGTTGACATGTTATTTGTAGACTGCCATCTGAAAAGTCTGGATGGGTCAAACGGTGAATTGCCCTGGAGGGTGTATGGGACACAAAAACAATATTATTGAAGAAATATTACCACAACTACACTCCCTATAATGTCTGTTTAGCTATATCAAATCCACATCTTTAACCAATAATAAATTGCAATTTATGAATAGATAGTCTTTAATCGGGTATAGATATAGGCAAAAATGATAGCAGTTTTAATATTAAGTTTTGATATCAAGTGTGAACAAATTTCATTCCTTATTCATGGGTACAACCACATTAAATAGTAACATCAGCACAAAATCTATCCAGTGACAGGTTTATTGGTAAATTTAGTAATCCTGGTGGAAGATACTACCTTCAGACCAGAAAATTCAATGTTGAACATTTTTGAGGTTGCAACTCAAAACTAACCAGACTAAAATGTAAATTCATGACAGGTTCCTATACAGGAAATGAATATAAAGTTGTCAAACATGAAAGTCTGTCTGGCAGCTACCTTGAGTAACTGGTACATTGTGATATCCTGCGCCACCACACCATCAGCTGTCTGTACTGGAAACAGTGCTGACTGTAATTTAGGATAAGCTAGCAGTGACTTCTGTAGTAACTCTGGATTCACTTTCCAAAGTCTGTCTTTTTCATTCTCAACTGGTAAAGTCACCTAGAAGGGAAGAAATGTTTCCTCTCTTTATCAGCATGCTGAAACTCTTCATGTGTGACTGTTTGATTCACTTCAAGAAAAGAAACATTTTCCGGCACCATGTTATTGCAGTTTGGTATGATGGGTTTAAATGGTATAATTAAAATGGAGGACAACAACTTGAGATACAACTTAAATTTAGGAAATTCTGGAAATGCTTGACATTTGAGGTTCAATACATCATTGTGAACAATCTTTTGTACAATATATCATTTGTGCCCCGAGAAGAAATATATATTTTTCCAGTCAATACTCCATCACTTTTATTTCAATGGCATTCACAATTTCTAAAACTTACATATAGATATGCAAAAAGTTTTTCAAATTTGGATTCCTAGTAAACGTTATATTCATTGAATAGAGATGTTTTGCTTATTTGTTTACCTCATTCAGTGTGCCTGGAGCATAGACCAGTGTTGCCATGGCAGCAAGAGGTCTGTTGGCTTCTAGCAGAGCAGACACTGTTCTCGGTGAGTTCTGTAAAAGTCTACTGTTGGCTAGGCTGGCACAGAACATTGCAGTGGGATCTGAAACAAAATGTATGATGGGGAGCAAAATTGGTTTAGACACAAACTGTTTACAAAATAAGGCATTATGTGCACATCAATGGACTGAAAATTTCAGAAATCAGCTCAACATGTTAAGATTACAGATAAAGAACTAACAGTGGAATGAAAAAATGCTGCCAAAAATGATTTTGTCATTTACTATTGTGGTATTGGACTGAAACACAAAGAACTTTGCAAGTCAAATGATTGAATGCTGAATTTGAAATTGTGACTCACCTCACTATACAAATTTTTTTTCTTTTTTTGAATTTTTTTGAAATAGTAAACTACATGAACTTTTCATTTCATTTACTATTTCATTTCATGTTGACGAACGTGTGCTCTGAATCATGAAAGACAGCTACATGGAAGTTGAAAGAGAAGAAATGAAAGTTTTACAAGGTAGATAAATTAGATGCAAGATCACTAATTTGACCTTTTTACTGACCTTTATATTTCATCCCTACTTCTCTGAAAAAGAGTAACATTTCAAACCAAGGGACGTCTCCGTAAGCTGATAGAAGTTGCTGCGTCTCCTCAGAAGTTACTGCAATTCTGGTGGAAAAAAGGATTACAAGTCTCTTTTCTGCTTGTTACCAGTATTCTATGTAGGTCCATTAGATGATGAGTTGCAAAACATTCGAAATCAAGAATGATTTATTTTTGGTATATTTGGAGTTTTTTATGATGATGTTAACTGGGTTGAGAAAAATATGCGAGAAAACACTCAACTAAGTAGAAGATTTTGTTCCTGATTTTGTGTTTGTTTGGCTTATTTTTGGCACCAAGACAGCAGGGGAAAAAACTCATGAAAAATGGTGAGCTGCTTTTTTATCATTAATTCTTACCTGAAGAAATCTAGGTAAAAGTAGAGAACATTTGGCAGGCAATGTTGGAGACAGAAACCAATGAATTTGGCGTTGAAATCATCAACACTTAGTATTGTGCTTTTACTCAAGGTGTGTGGTTTCACCATTAAACTGCCACTTCTACTAAGTCTGTGTAGCAGCTTCTCAAAACTTGCCAGTTCCTCTGACGAAAACAGGCCTCTCCTGCAAAAGCCAGACATATTATAGGTCATTATCTGCACACTGCAAAGTGGAATATATTTGTTTCTGTGAAAGAAGTAGATTATTCAAACTGTTGCACTGGCACAGGTGGGATCAAATTGTTCCTAAACATAGTTCAAACTGCTTCTTTTATCAAATCTGTTTACAGCAAATGGAAAGGTAAGGTTCCCTAAAAGATTGTGCGGAGAGAAAGGGGTCTGATGTATCAGGTTAAACCTTAAATGGGCACTAGCAGCCAAGTCATTGTAAAATGTTACAAACTCACACAAAATACTGGCATTCATGCTAAAATTGCCTGAATGCTATGGATAATTACACAGATTAGATCGCACTCACAAAGCCCTAACGAAGGTTTAAACTTGTTATTAAAGGATGAACTTAAATACAGAGAAGCTGAAGTGTTTAAAATATTGTGTAAAACAGCATGGGTCAAAAAAGTAGTTTTTTCTATGGTACAAGAGTGACCCACCTTGCCATTTCATCAAGTACTCTATCCTTCACATAGGTCGTACAATGTGACATATCATTTAACATCTCTGCAGTGATTTCTGAAGAATCTTCATTTATCCACTGACAGATTTTATCCCATAAGTTATGAGACAATAGGTACTGCCATCTTGTCTTGGGGTCAAAGGTGGTTAACAAACTTGAATCTGCAAACAGAACAAAGGTTTATTTATTATCTCAGAATGCACTCACTTGCATGAAGCAAGTAAAATGCTTGAGAAATGGGGTAAGCACAGCTGACATCATGTTCTGATTGTAAAACTCACTCACTTTCAAACCTGCTGGACTCTGACTACAAGGGAAAGTTAATCTTGCTCCAGGACTATCATATATAGATGCATGCAGATACATACCTTTATGGAAAACATTTTAGACGCAACATACTTGTTCTTTCTGTAAATATCCTCAGATGGCATTGTCTCAATTTCTTTACTTGAATGTGGGAAATTTTTGCATGTTTCACACTGATTTTGCAATATTTATGAATATTCATATTTATCAAGACTTTGCAGAAAGGAAGTATTCTTTGTGTCTGATGATGCAAGGTGACCTCACTGAATTCCATCACTTAGCAAAGCAACTGTGTAGAGTCAAGGGAAAAGTAGAAGCACAATGAAAGACTCACCATTGCTATGGAAGACTCTGTCTAGAAGTATGCGTTGTTTGGTTTCTTCATCCCAAGTCCTGACCCATTCCAGGATGACATGAGAATAGCCATCGCTGTCATAGTTCATTGGATCACTGGGTTCCAAGTCACCCGTCTTGATCAATGAGCTCAGAATTGACTTGGCTTGCATTGTGGGTGTGCGAGATAACCTATGAGTGTTTTCCCAGTAACTGCAAGTACAAGATGATGTTCATGATAACATGTCACTGCAACTATCCACAGTTCTGAATAATGTGATTAACAACTCTTTGGGTTACTGTAATTACATAATACAATATCAGCAGAACAGCAGCAAAGAGAATAAAGCCATGCCACATCATGATTCCATGTTATTATTGGATGTATGCTCAACCTGTTCACCCCAATATCTTGCAAATAGATCCTTAATTACCCTTGATAACAATAGGTTTGGGCTAAAACATAGTGGTGAAAGGGTTTTATTATAAGTGTCTTCACTGCAAAAGGCTCCCTAAGATATGTGGATTCAAACTATTAGGAGGTCAGACCCAACATTTTTCAGGTGTGGCAGGAGTAAAAAATACAAATTATGGATCGGTACAGAAATTGGTTTGCAACCAGTGCAGTGCAGTAATGACAGAAGATGTTGCACAGCTGCCCAAGAAAGAGTGTTTTGAAACAAGGAAAGTCATTGCTGTGCCAATGTTGTAACTGCTTCCTTAAATTCATTAAAAAAACCCTGATTGTTGACCATAGAGTCTTGGCAAGATTGTGCAACAGACATGGCTCCTTCACTTTTAGGAAACAAAGATTCAGTGTGACTTTACCTTTTTCTTGTCTCCTCTGCCATTTCCTTGGCCCTTTCATAGGACCTACAGGTGTACAGTCTCTCTAGCTTCTGAACAAACTGTACCATTTTCAGTTCCTCTTCCGTCAGTTGCTTGGATTTTTCAAGTTCTTCAATCTGAAATTTGAAGTAAAACATACTTTAGGTTTGTATCAGTTTTCAATCTCCTGAAGTAAGGAAATGTTCAATTTTTATTTCTATTTCACCATTTTTAACAATTATGTTAATTTCTCACTTAATTTTAAACTCATCATGAATGTCAATTAATTGGAAGAGTACCATAGTGCGTTATTGTTGTTTATCATATACCCACATTCACATGCCTGTGTAAAGCTATGGGAGAAAGCGCCCTCAGATCCGTGCATTTTTTTTACGTATCACGCCCCGGCCCGGTGCCCAAATATGGGCAATCGCGTGCATTTCTGAACTACCTTGATTCTGGTTACTACGCGCGTTGCTATCCGCAAACGTTCTATTCGTGCACAAAGCCAGCGCGAGATGAGGAGAACGTCTGCTCGCTCAGATCGTAGTTGCGCGTGGCGACAGTGGAGCCGCGCCAGTGACATCGGCTTTTATTTTTAAATTCTAGTGAAATCCTGTGTATACTAAGTGCGTGCCTGTTCAGTATAAATTACAAGAAACTGAAATCACGCTTTTGTCCTTCTTTCACCTCGATTTCAGCCTTGATCTCTGTTGGTCACGTATGTTGCTTTGCGCCATAGCGCGTTCTAGAATTCTGCAGGTAAACAAATGACGTCATTATGTATGTCAATCCGCGACGGGAAGCGGCCATCGCATTTATGAAAAATTGACACAAATGGCGATGAATTTTTGGTATTTCACGCTTTTTTATCTCCTAAACAATGTTGAATATTATGTAAACTACATATTTATCATTCCATAAGGTATATGATAAAACCTTTACGTCCCTGATATGGCTTTTGCGGCCCTTGGTCGTACGGCATACGGGCCCTCGCACGCTCGGGCCCTTCCGTCGTACGACCTCGGGCCGCAAAACCCGTATCAGGGCCGTAAAGATTAGTCAAACATACCACTGCAGACCAACTGATGTGCTAGCTTCTGAAATTGACTGTCTGTCAACACTAGTTTAAAAACATTCTCTCATGAAAATGACTCTTCATTCTTAATACCTATTCTAATTTTGAAATATATGAATAGCAATTTCACGTAACTTCATTATGAAATCACCATTTTTTTAATGAAAATAATACGGTATGCACAGTTTATGAAATGCTACAGCCACACAGTCACAAATATCCACCTCTGATACAGTCATAATTCGGCCTTCCATTTTGTCTAGCAAATGGTGAGGTTGTACCAACTCTTATAATAAGGGGTGGGGGGAGGAGGTGGTAAAGAGCAGTATGCTGCATGAACTTGACATTGATTACACTTACCAAGAAGTCCCGGAGTGTTCTGTTTGATGTGTACAGACAGAGTCTTCTGAGTTGCTCTGTCACATCAAAGCCCTGAAAATCACAGAAAAAACATCAATGTGTGGAGTGAGAACTACAGATTCAAAAGTACAGCTTTCATCTACTAGCTCAATGAAACTTGAAAAACTGAAGCACCATATTGTTCAGCCATAATTCTCAATTCTAGTTGGGTTTTTTATTTGCTATAAGCTCTCATATTTTACATATTGACAATATTTTTCAACAATCTCATCAGTGCTTTTGCCCTTTAGATCACTTACCACACAATTAGTGTTTGTCACATATTAGATCACTCACCATATTATTCAGCATCTTGGCCGATGTTCTTAAATTTCTCTGAAGAAGGAACTGATACACTTCAGACAAGCCAGCATCGAGGATGTCTTTGAGTCGACTAGGCTGACTACGCACTGTTGTCTTGTCGTGTCTGTGAAGATGAGCCTGCACTAATGGAATACAGCTGTTCAGAATTCCATCCTGGATAATCTCCTGCAAGAGATAACAGTACGTCAGACTTTTGATGAGGGAAAATTCTGTCAATACATCATAGACGTTTTTCCAATTAAGAAGTTTTCAGTATTCCCAAATGGGAGGAGGAGTTATCAGGGGTAGAAGAATACTCCTGCCTATCTTTCAGGTCAATGACTGGTGTTTCGGTGACCATTTTACCAAGTTTCCTGATGTCTGGATCCAATACAATGTGGATATACTCGTGAATAATATTAGATCATGCATTACTACATTCTTGAAATCATGACAAATTTTAATTAAGTTTTAATCATATCAAACACCAATTCTTAACATGGACTTTACAATATATTCTGTCTAGGTCAAATGTGTTGAATATTTGTTTATTTCTCCCACAGGTCCCATAGTCAGTGTTGTGATGAAAAACATAAATTATGGTATCTTTGGTGACTGACAATGAAAGTTACTGGAAATGTTGAGAAACAGACTGATATATCTACAGAATTAAAGTTTCCATACCTGTCTTGTCATATGTTTCCAACTCTCAAGGCGTCTGTCTGTAAAGTTGCTTTTGTCAGGCATGTAATATTGAAAGTCTTCACTTTTCTCCACTTGAACATCTGTTGATTGATGTTGAAAAGTATCATTATCTTGTATGATTAACCAGACACATTTTAATACACATGAAATAGTTTAAAACATAATAAATTGGTCGAGACCGAGAAACAAGATGGCGTCGGTTCTTCTTTAACTCAAATTTAGTTCTTGTATTCAGTGCATGAGCACATTGTAGATTAGCAAAATTGACTAAAAATCAACAAAAATCAAGTACAAATGGATAAAATATTGTTTAAAAATAAAATAAGGCATACATCACCACAATTTGAACAATTCTGACCACATTTCAACTATACAAACACCCATGCCAAACAAAGAAATGATCAAATCAGTGGTTTTGAGGAAAAATTGAAAATACTGATTTCCACAAAAAAACTAAAAGAGTGACTTTAAAATGATTCAATCAAAAAAAGAACAAGTCATCGTTGATGACACAGTCCCCACTTGTTAATGGGTACTTTGATTACATGTTCTCAGAGAGGATAGAGTCCTCTTCATTAATTAGGTCTGTGATAAAAATACTTTGATACAGATGGCGCTCAATGGCCAAGAATGAGTTCCATGGTGATGAAAACATAAAACCAATGTAGGCCACCATCCTAAAGTTCAGAAAATGAGTCAACTAGGAATTAATCAACAGGATGTGCAAAACATTTGTGCACACAATTCTAACACTTGACAGATTATCACTGGTACCATATTTCATAAAGTTTGATGCAGTATTTACAACACTATGAGATCAACATCTGTATCAAGTTTCATCACATTTGACGTTGTATTAATTTATGGCTATATCACCCTAATTAGGAAAGTTCATTACTTATGCAATTACAAATTAATTAAAATGACACTGATAAATGTCTTTTTCAATGTTAAAGCAATGTGAGCTTAACATCAGTTATCATCATTCTGTATAAAGTTTCATGAATTGATGCAGTACATATTTCTTGACATATCAGCCTACTTACAAAACTTCAATAATTGACATGTTACTGCTACATGTACATGACGTGAAACAAATTGACGAGCATATGTATGAAATACTCGTAGGTCAATGTCCTTGTACCAACTTTGAATGATACTGGTGGAAATATGTCTGATTATGGCTCTGTACATTTGAAAATTGTAACAAAATCACCGCCATGCAGCAATATTTGATCTTACTGTTTCAAAACTCAACACGTATATGTATGACGTAAGTCAATGTACATGTACCAACTTTGAATAAGATCAGTTGAGACTTGCCAGAGTTATGGCTCTCGACATTAAACAACCATAACAAAATTGCACCATGTGGCCATATTGGACCATCTCGTGAAACCAATCGACATACATAAATAAGTCAATGTCCTTGTACCAACTTTGAATAAATTCGCTTGATACATGTCTGAGTTATGGTTCCAGACATGAAAAAATCGGAAAAAAATGGCCACAAAACAAATCAATGTGCATATGTATGACATAGGTCACTGTCCTTGTACAATGATTAAAATTGGTGAATAAAATAAGTTGAGACATGCCCAAGTTTTGGCTAAGGACACGAAAAAATTGTAACAAAATGGCTGCCATGCAGCCATATTGGATCATATCATGAAACAAATTGACATACATATGTATGACATAGGTTAATGTCCTTGTACCAACTTTGAATAAAATCGGTTGAGATATGCCTGAGAGTATTATGGCTGTGTAAATGAAAAAGTCGTAACAAAATGGCCGCAAGGCAGCCATATTGGATCGTATCACATAACAAATTGACATGCATATGTATGACATTAGTCAATCTCCTTGTACCAACTTTGAATAAAATCGGTCGAAACATATCTGAGTTATGGCTCTGTACATGAAAACATCGTAATAAAATGGCTGCCTAGTGGCCACATTGGATCGTATCACATAACAAATTGACGTATATATGTATAACAAATTGACGTGCATATCTATGACATTGGTCAATGTCCTTGTACCAACGTTGAATAAAATCGGTTGAAACATGTCTGAGTTATGGCTCTGTACATGAAAAAATCGTAATAAAATGGCCGCCTGGCGGCCATATTGGATCGTATCACAAAACAAATAGACGTGCATCTGTTCGACATATGTAGTAATCCTTGTACCAAGTTTGAATGACATCGTTTCTTGCATCTCTGAGATATCTGCGTGAACGGACGGACGGACGCACGCACGCATGCACGCACGCACGCACGCACGGACATGACCAAACCTATAAGTCCCCCCGGACGGTGTCCGGGGGGGACTAAAAATACATATTTGAGACATATGCCAGAGTGACCATCAGACCAAATTTCAGAAAAAGTAACTGAAAGGTTTTTGAGATACCTCCATCCACAGCATACGGCACACTATATACATGCATATGCCGCGCCATCACATTAGTCCAAAGGACTAAAAATGCCAGTAGACATGTCCTAGATTTCCATCAGAACAACAGTGAAGACAGATGGTGTTTTACTGAAAGGCATTATTGTCCTTAATAATGTTCACGATTGTGCTGAGAGAAAAAGATTCACTTTCGTGAGAATCAACAATTCTAGGTGGATTTTGTCTTTGTTTGATCTAAGCCAGGACTGCCTGTTAGCCATCCAGATATAGGTTCAATATAGTGCAACACTTTCAGTCGACAGCTCCTCACAGCTGTAGAAGCAATCCTCTACCCATACCAGTCCCTTGATTTAGGGACAACATTGACATTTCAGAGAATTTGTCTGTTTCGCTTACGGTACACATGGAGAAATTCTGAGAGAAAACTCTGAGTGAGATTGATGCGGAAACATATTGGTAAATTGGATTAAAAGCAGTCTCATTGCCAAATATGTTTGAAGAGTTAGAGCTATCTTGTACATACATGTACGTCGTGTTAGTGCACAGCAAGTTAGAGTATGGATGGACTTGTTACATGTAGTTTCCTTGATATATAAATTACCTTGTTTAGATGTCACTTTCTGGCCTAACTGTTCGGGTACATCTTTTTGATATTTTCTAAGTTCACTGAGGTATTTGATCACTTTATCTATGGAGTTCTTCAAATCTTCATCAACACTCCCTGTCTCTTCTTCCTGTACCTGTGCCTGTGACGTCGCATTGCGCATCAGATGATTCACGAACTCCAAGGTCATGTGCAGCAGCTGTTCTCCAAACAGCTTGGACTGCATGTCACCATTGATGTTGTCCTTGATGGTGGCGATGAGCAGCTCCACCGCCGACTCCAGCTGGAAGGTGTCCATCTGACTCCGGAACGGGGAGCCGGCTGCCGCTCCTAGAACGGAGGCTTGGATTTGAGTGCGGGGTGGTGGTTGTGTGTGTTTGGGATGATATGGCATGGTAAACACTGGGTGGAGAATGGAAAGAAGGAAGATGGTGACATTTTGTGAAATTTCGAACATTAAAGACAATTTGTGAAATTTCTAACATGAAAGGTGTCATAATGCTGAAAGATGTATGGTGGTCTTGTTACGCTAGCCATAGATCCTCAATACAAGGGTCTACGGGCTGGCCATGTTCATGAACAAATGCAAATTAGTAATGGTGCTGTATCTACCATTCTTGGCTCCATGCTGCTCACTGGTACAGAGGAGATCAAGTTTACAAGACACAGAGAATTACGTGTTTGGTGGAATATATGACAAGTTGTGGGAAACAGATTAAGTGTATCAACATAATTATAATATGGAATTACCATGATCTGTTATTCTGCTGACGATGATGTACATTGTAATTTTAAGAACTTTAGCACCTTCACATGCAGTGCAACTGATTTCAAAATGTAAATTTAGATCAATAATATATACACAAGAATTTATGACACATATACAGAATTGTATGATGGGTGACTCAAAATTGGGAGACAAAAGCACTTAGCTTCTTGGCAATTTGAGCACAACATTTTGGTAGCATGGCATGAAAGACAAGGTACTGCCACTGGTATGGACTGTGAACGTATGGAGGTTAAGACTTTATTGCATACAATCTTTACCCTGCTATGATCTGGTATAGCATTTTCTTCACCGGCTGACTTCACCAATATCAAAACACTGATATCAATTTATTACCAGTACATTACGGAAGTTTGATAGTATTTAGCTGACAACTTCAGTTACCTGGTATGATCAGAAATATGCAGGAACATACAGTACTGGTAGCATATGTACAGAACTCAAGGCCCACAATACCAGTGCATCTCTGTCAAGCCATCACAAGACTTTTAAGGTTTGTTGTTTTCATTAAAAATACTAATCCCTGGTCAATAAAATAATTGATGATGTTGTTACCAAACAGATTCACTGAATAATAATGAATCACATAAAATTGCACTTGGTTACCCTACATAGGGTAGAGCAACTGTGGTTTCATGGTAATGACTGGAAAAGTTCATGAATACAGCCATCTCACCTGTTTCCCTACTTTTCAAGAAGAATGCAACTGTATCTAACTGTCTGTGTCTCAGTCCAACTTCCAGTGCATGGATAGGAATTGAACACCTATCCCATCTATTGACTCTGCATACACTGTCTGCCACAGTGGCACTGTCGTACATCATCAACTGTCGTGAAAGAGGGAAAAACATGATTAAATCTGAAGAATTCACTTTGAATTAAGTTTCAAGACTCCAAACTTTTACATTTCTCTCACTCCACAGTTAAGTGTGCAAAAATTCTAACACAATATGGCTGGTTTTTAATATATAAATTGTAGATTTTCTGAGTGAACCTACAGGAACAATTTATAATAAATGGATCCCCATGGCAACCGTTCATGGTCATTTGTATCACTGTATGACTTTTTACGCCTGTGGATGGTTTTAGCAATTTGTACTTATAACTATACAAGACAGGATAGCTGATTGGTTGAAACTTCCATTGATAGTTATCAATTGGAGACAGCTGATTGGCTCAAACGTTTATTGATGAAACAATGTATCAAACAAACACAGAGCTACTGACAATGCCGAATACTTACTGAAATGAATTTGTTTACTTTCTCAACTTTTATTTTGTCAAATAAATCCCCTATTGGTGGGCAAGATTGGTTCTGTATCATTCATTCATGAACATGAATCAATATTTACCTTGTTGACAAATGCTTCTTGTTCTTCATTGAACATGACAGTGGCAATGGCAGACCCCATCACTATCAAGTGTGGGTGAGTGTTGATGGGAGAAAAGACAACACAAGCTGGCTCTCTGAACTCACAGAGTTCTTGCTGTCCACTGCACAGATCAAACATACACACTGCAGATTGTACTGCATGGGTCTCTGTCCCTGGTCTGGCTGTATACCAGGCAGAAACTGACGCTCCACTTATGTAGAGTCGGGACACCGTCATCGCTTCCTTGTCAACTGATGAGGGCAGAGTGACAGATGTATCTGGTACTGTGAGTTGTGAACACTGGACATCTTGACTTTGACGCGACATCCTGCGGTTCCTCCTCATGAAACCGTGAACTACCTTATCATCAGAAAACGTCTTTGCGCTATCATCATTGCATGTCCTGACCCACTTTGTTGTCATCCTGACTCCTTCGGCATTCTCGTACCAGTTCTGACTTCTCTTGTTTGTCCTGTGGTGTATTGTCGGCACACCGACACCACGTCTTCCTGACAAAACACCACTGCATGAAAATCGGTGAGTGGATCTCATTCTCATGTGATCAAGCTGATTCACCCATTTTCTGTTATTGTCTGTACTAATGTTCCGGTATCTATTCCTCTTTTCCAAATAACTCGGCCCATCCCCCTCACATTGTCCAGCCTCTCCTGGAACACCAACCCTATCCCTACGGTTCTTTCTCAACAAATTTTGTTGATTATGGTGAAAATAGGCATTCAAGTCTATAGGAATTAAATTTTCTCTTGAATCACAAACCACTAAATTAATCAGATCTTCTGATATTGCAAAATGTTTAAATTCCGTGCCAATATCTTCATGACTACTAGACGTGGAGTGTCTCTGTGAAATATACTCTTGGATGCAAACAACGGCAACTTTCTCTTTCTTGTCCAGGGAATGAAATGCTAGGTCAAAGGTTAAGGATACAAACTTTGTGTTAGTAGATTTTGTGCATTTATTTGACTGTGCTGGTCGTCTTTGCCAATAATATGGGGGAATATAGCCAGGCAACATTCAAACGCTTGATGTAAAGATGCAACTTGCCTTTCATTGTAGAACCATACTTATGCTACATCAAACTGACAGTCATATACACAAAACATAATGCTGGCATGTTATGTACAACGTTTTGTTCAAGGAGCATGGGCACGACTAAGGCTGGTTTCAGTGTGGCTTTTTTATCATTAAAAAAGAAAGGGAAAAACATTTTTTGGTAATCTACTTTGCACATACTCTTCAAACAGAACCATAACACTTCTTAAAGTAGAATGTGCCTTGGGGTCAGATATTCAGACTCTCAAACTTTCACAACATTCTTTTGGTCTGCCACTTGCATGGGCTCATTTTAAAGCTTATGAAGTAAATAAAGTTGTCCCTTGCTTAGTTTTGTGAAAATCAGGAATTTTATCTTCCCCAAAGAGATAACACATGGATGGCATCCATTTTGAATTTAAAATATCAGTGCCATTTTGAATTTAAAATATCAGTAAGCATTAGGTAATTTGTTTCTCTTGTACCAAAATTTACACTGTGACCCTCCGATTTTGATTTTTGATTTTGAAAGTTGAAAGATGATTGGTTGAAAGTTGGCAAGACAAAAGTCTAAGCAGACGTTTAAGCATACAGGGATAGGTCTGGTAAGTTACCAGAAAGTCAGGACTGAAAGGCTATTTAGATATGATAAGTGCACAATTTCAAATACTAGTAGGAGCACGTGTTTTCACATTTCCTCAACTCCCTCCATAGTGTTCAGTGAAGGTGAATAGGGCCAACACTAAGTTCAATCCTTTGGCTGACTTGACAAAAGGTTATGGAAGCCACATAAATATCCATTTCAGGAATATTTTTTTTCTTTACATGCAACAGTATATTATTTGTACATGTACATTCTTCTCTTATTGAATGAATTATAAAGTTAGAGTAATGTTGTAAGCTTTACAGCATAGCTCATGAGGTGTATGTGACTTCAATAACGGATGTACAAATTATTTGCTATGTACAATACCTAAGTGCCATGAAAAATATAGCTCGCACAGCTATTATACAGCAAAGACACAGCAATTTGAATTGTCCTTTTAGATATAGACAATTACAATTTACTTAAAGAGGCACTCCCATTTGGTAACATTTTTAAAACACATTTTTTTAATGCAAACGGTCAATATTTGACATGGCGACTGCGCGCGGATCGCGAGATATCGATAAAAGTATGTCCTCGTAAAAGTTAAAGTTTGAATTCCTGTGGCCCACCTGAATTCAGCTTCCGAACATAGAACGTTCGGCACTGGGGCCATTGTCAACTAAGCTATGGAGTACGAGTCTACGCTGACGCTGCTGTACGCCACAGCAGTATCACTCGCATCGGTGAGCGGTCATGTCCCATGGGAGAAAGCCGAGTCCTACTTACTCGGCAAAAAAACGAAAAACAAAGTTTGCTGATTCCACCAGAATTCGCATAGGTGACTAGCACAGATAGGTGCGGTTGATTCATACTATGCATGCATAGTGGCCGCCGCGTGGTATGCGCGCATACCACACGCGGCGGCCGCTATGTATCGAACCACGCGTAACTGTGTGGCAGACGACAAAATGTAGTCATCAGAGGCAACTAATATTTTACACGTAAAAACTGATATCTATGTGGTATTGTTTAAAACTTTAACACAACTGATTGAGAATAATGAACACGACAAAAACTAAGGAGAAGTTTTAAAAAACTTGCCTGAGGTAAAGGCAATGATAATGATGTATATAAAGTCATCGCAGTAGGAGGTAAATTAATAGCGTCATTCGAACGTTTTTGGACTCCTTAGAATATCGTCAATCAGCACAACAACACACTTTCGGTGGATTTTGAGTCATAAGCAGAAACGATCGTAAAACTTCGGGATGTGAAATATATGCTCGGGAAATGACATGTTTTTATCGATATCTCGCGATCCGCGCGGAGCCGCCACGTCAAATATCGACCGTTGGCATTAAAAAATGTGTTTTAAAAATGTTACCAAGTGGGAGTGCCTCTTTAAAATTGTTACCACAGCAAAGGATACAGATAATACCAACATTTTGTAGAACCACAAGCATTCCTTGAATGACTCTTGTTTGGGAAATTTCTTGGACAGGTATGCCAATGTTGTACGACTGCAGTATTTCAACAGCGCCGTCGTCACTCAATGCAAGTCTGCAGACAGTGGTGTCAATTAGCACAGTCAGAAGACTACCTTGTAGAGAAAGTACCCTCAAATCTACCGGGCTGGAAAAATCTGTAATGATGAAAATAAAAGATTTAAATGTGATAGGAAATATAGTGGTGAAGGATTAAGTGCTGACTTGGTAGCATTGTAAATCTGCAAAATTATCAATAGTTGAGTCTGTCTCTACATCAATACATTAACCTTTTGAGCACTGTAATTTTCTCCTGCCAAAATATTAGTGCAGAAATTTACCAATTTTTATGAATTTTTCTGTAATTTTTTGATAATTTTGGACCAAATGGACATCACATTTCATTGGCTACAGTTTTTTCTCAAAATTTTGGCAAAAAATCTGAGAAAAATTGACAGGGTTTATTTTATGAAGGGGACAAAAATAGACTTTGGCGCTCAAAGGGTTAATACTGCATTTTATCCTGCCCTGTTGTAATATACCTATTCACAGAAGAAGCATAAAAATCTGTATTCTGCAAATCCACTTTCACCCCATTCAGTTCAAAAGGGGTCTGAACTATGTCAATTCAAAACAGAGTACCGGTATTACCAAACTTTAGGGGCAAGAGGTTTTCCAGTAGGAAATTTTGCACTGTATTACCTACACAGTGTATCTTACCTGTTCCTACAAATGTCCCTAGAGCAGTTGTTACAACTTCAAAGCTACAGCCTGCGATTTTTTCTTGTACAAAACTTTGGCCTTCTTCTTGCAAACGATGCAGCTGGACTTGACTATCTTTGGTTATGACAGCAAACATCTGCATTGTCTGCAGTTTGCTATCAATGACAGCACTGTCCCAAACAAACCTGCAATCAAAGTTTACCCAAGCACTAAATTTACAGGTCATGAATTTGATTAGCAAGACATGCTTAGCAGTAACTTTTTGTAGCTCGTATTTATCCATTTGTAAGTTACGCTTCATTTTAATGGGCACCATGTTACAAATGGTATAGCCACAAACTGATGACGTCAAATCGCCGTACACAAAACACAGACGCCTTGTAATTATGGCACTGTGTATTGTGTACGGCGATTTGACTATACCACTTGTAAAATGATACCTTTTAATGCACTGGGATTGCATAGGTTGCATTTCAGCAATCCCCTGGCAAAGATCCAGTAAACTCTTTTGTTTCGTTGTGACATTGTGATTAGTTCGTTCACTAGTTGTACTTTGTTCATATATATATGAGTTACAACTAAAGTACCACCAGGCATGGCTACACGGCAAACAATAATTTATTTCACGTTTATAGTGTACCTCTCTGCATCTCGTATCGCCCTGATATTGGGGGCGGAATACTATATTGATATTGATACATGGATGTGTACTGTAGGCTTCCGTTCGAACGTTCACTAACGAGTGTGGCTGCACTACTTTGCCTCAACTTCGATTAAATTCACATCGAAAAAATTTCTTATTCGTTTTAAATATATCTTAAAAGTACAATCCTCAAAAGTCTGTATGTTGGACATTATGGCTACCGGTGATGGCATTTTTATGGGTGATTTTTCGACAAAGCAGGCCGCGATGTAAAGATGCGGAAGTGGTACAGTAAGCGACAGGTGAACTGCACAAACAAAGTCAATATACTCACTGGGATATTGCAAGGCCGTCCAGAATGTCTGTGCAAACTTCTTCTGTTCCAACTTTCAACAAACTTACAAGACCTGCGTCACTTATAATTCCTATGGTTTCACCCCTTGCATCAAAATGTGCTGCTGTTGATGCGGTAGTCTTTACAGATAATGGGAGTTCTTGCAGGATAATGCATAGGCTGCCTTTACACTTCGCCATGATGGCCATGGCCCAGCTGTAAAGCAACATGAGACTTTTAGTTACAAGTTCGCAATGAAATATTCATATTTAGATTTGATATACTTTTTAAGGGACATAAACCACATTCAAAACTATTATTTATGTGAAAAACTTCTTCAAAATGAGTGACTCTTGAAAATTTTATAGGCACTTCGATCTTTGACGAATGCACAGACTGCCACTACACCACTATTGTTTTGATCAAGGAGAAATGGCGGACTCCGATGCTGAAGCCGCGGAAGAGCCGCGAGATGCCACCGATATCAATCAAGATTCTCTCGTAAGGGTGGGTGACTTCGTGGGCTTGTGTGCAGGCGTAATAGAACAGGATGACATGTCACTCGAAAGATCAAATTTGTCGCAGCAGGCCTTAGCTGACTTGATGGAGATACCCTCAGCCACAGTCGAGGAACTCGGTGGCGTCTGCAGGTGCGTATCAAAGTAACACAACGTGTACGGTACGTACTTGCTGCAGTTTCGTAGTCCCGCATCTCCCCTTGAAATGTTTTTGTGTTGGGGGGAGGGGGGTTCTCCCAAACGCGAAAAACTCAAGGGGAGTCGCGGGGCTATGAAACTGCAGCAAAATACGTACATCCAATACCGGGGTCCAATAAAATATGCAGCATGGTCCTCTCTTCAAAGGATCCCTGGGAGTACGTTATAGGTTAGCTGCAAACTTGTAGCGCTACGGTTAAGCGGTCGGTGAGTGTTGGTTTTTGCGACCTCGCTCACCAGTAGCGCTACAATGGCGAGGGCCCTGTATGTATACGTAGGGTTCAAAATATGCGCATCCACAGTCACCTGTGGTCTATTCCGGTTTGCGTCTATGCGCCCTTTAAAAGTCTAAATTTAAGGAAGCCTGGAAAAATGCCTTGTCAAAAAATAACAAATTAAATGTATACTGTAGTATTAAAAACATGTTTAAATGTGAAAATTATCTATCACTTGTTAAGTCTCCATTTCACAGAATTGCTTTGACAAAGGCAAGAATTTCTGACCATACTTTTGCAGTAGAAATTGGTCGTTTTAAAAACATTCCAAGACATCTTAGACTTTGTACCCTTTGTCATTCTGGTGTTGGTGATGAAATCCATTGTATGTCCAAGTAAACCAGCACAAACTGTACGAACAATTTACTTAGAAATAATTTTTAACATTCAGAACCAGCTAAAATGCTTTGACAATGATTCTCTTTTTAAGTATACTTTTTGTCATGTACTGACAGTTGCATTGTTCATGTTGTTGCAAAATACATGAATGAATTGTTACAGATTTTCAGACAGAAAGTTTAATCACTTCTGAGCTAATTTGAATGAAGTGAATCTGAAAACTTTTTTAGTGTTATACATTTTCTTCCCCTTCTCTCTTTGTTTCTGAGCCAATGTCATTATTGTGAACACGGCTAATAAATAAATAAATAAAATATGCCTGAGAAGAAGAAAGTCAGGAAACCAAATGTCTATTTCGTATAGGGATTATGCCACCATGTCATCTTCGAAGTTCGATTTTACTGTGAAAATCAGCAAGTTCAGGCATATGTACGCACGTCTGTGGGGCGCATATAGGCAGAGAAGAATAGACCACAGGTGACTGTGGCGCATCCTACTGGACGAGGCGTGTTGATGTGAAATGCTACATATTTACTACATTTGGTTGTACCGATTTATCACTCCTGAAGACTAAACACTATACTACACTAACCTTGTCGTTTATGGGGGTTTTTTGTTTGTATGAACACAGTGTTGATTCCCTGGGGTTTCCAAAAGAAACAAGTCTTGCGATGAAGCGAGTAGATCTAACAAATGGGATACCACCAGGAGCCGAAGAACTACAGACAGTTTTGTAAGTATGAGGGTAAATATTAATTTGTTTCACCCAAGAAGAGAGTTTGAGCATTTCCAAATTATTTCTTCCCTGTCTTTCATCGTCGAGCACTATCCCGGACTGTTATTGAAGATAGTTTGGTAATTTATTATAAGAAAATACAGGACTAAAAAGGAATCTGCAAAGACATGCTAAGTATAAAGCAATACGGCATATAAAATAGAGTGGGCACTGTAACTTGTTCTAAGTTACTTCAAAATACTCAGTTTGATAATTTGCACTTGTATGTAGATGTGTTATGTAGTGATGCTGAGCTTAGTATATCAACGGTTCGGTATTGACGTACATTATCATGTGATGTGGTGTTGCACATGAATGCTATCTTCCAGATTGGTATAGTTGCAATTTCATGAAAACAAACACCAGTTACATTCCAGGAGTGCTTTTTTAGAAATTAAAAGGCGTAGTAACTGCAGTTGTTGTCGTCAGAAAAAAGTACTAAAAATACAAATAAAATATTACGGCGCTTTTCCAATAAATTTGTCCAGCTGTAACATACATTAAAAGCAAGTTTGCTGCAAATTCATGCACACAATAGAACAACTGTACTACTACCAACACATCATACTCACAGTGCACGTTGTTCCTTCCCTCCTACCCATGTTTTGCAGAACAAGGAAAAAGTTTTTAGAAGATGGCAAGCTAAGAAGATCTTACAATTCACTGAGCTGGGAACTGGTGAGAAAATAATATCCCATAATGTTCACATTTTGAAAGTTGTGAAGTTATTTTGATCTGAAAACTTACAGGCACCATCAGTCATAAAGAGTGATCACATTAAATGTAATGGTTTTGCTTTGGTACACTCCAAGCAAAACGTCTTATTGCAAGATTTATGTCATTATGTGTAGAATTATCATTTTGCAATTTGCAATATAAACATGCAGTACATGCCAATTTCTGTGATCAGCTGCCTCTTAGATTATCTCATAATCAGTTTCTAACACACACATTATATAGAGAGAGAGAGAGAGAGAGAGAGAGAGAGAGAGAGAGAGAGAGAGAGAGGTGCAATTTGAATTTACATTTAGGTTTGATAAAATTTGAATTTGATAGGTATGCAGATTTTCTTAAGCATTCAGTTCAGGTGTGCATACAGTCACATCTGTTGCGGTTTTCCCTTTTATTGAGTATTTTTTTACCTTGAAAGTTCCATAAAGTATTTTCATTCTCCATCAAATCAATATTCTTTAGTCGGAGTATTTAATGTACTAGTGTTTATACTTCGACAAAGTCTTCAGTTTATTTTAACCTGCAATAATGAAGTGTTTGTTTTACTCAAGATAATTTTTACACTTTGCTCTACCTTACTGAGGGTTAATCAGCAATTAAGTGAACACTAAACTCATCAAATAAAGGCATACAGGAAAATTTTCTTCTACTATCAATAAAGTGGAAAGGAAAAAAGCAAATAATAATTTTGAGACTGGAACATGGTGATACCAGACACACTGACCAATCTTGGGATTTTTCATCCTCCATATAGGAACGTCAACACATGATAAATGCACCAAACGAGGAGAGCATGTTGACTGAGCCAGAAGCAGTGTTGACTGCCATTATCTTCCATCCAGTAGTCAAAAATTTTAGAGTAAGTTCGTAGTTCCTTGTAAACGATATAACTTTCTAATGCTGAATAAACTGCTCTTTGTCACTTTCACCAGAGAATCTCGGTTAGACTTGTTTTCTGTGTAAAACTTAAATCTGTGTGTTTTCTGTGTATTAAAAAATGGGTACATTGAGTGGATTAAGTTTCATTTTGTTTTTTCATAATATTAACCCTTTGGGTACTGTAACTTTCTCAACAAAATTTTAGTGCAACATTTTACCAATTTTTATGAATTTTTCTGAAATTTTTTGATAATTTTGGACCAAACGGACATCACATTTCATAGGCTACAGTTTTCATCAAAATTTTGGCAAAAATCTGAAAAAAATTTACTGGGGTGCAATTTATAAAGACAACAAAAATTAACTTTGGCACTCAAAGGGTTAACATTGTAAAAGTGGTTTTAATTGATCAAATGATTTAAAGGCTGTCATCATTTCATAATCTTTGTCAGGTAACTTTCATATATAGTGTTCTGATTGTCAAAGTCCGACATTGCTTCAATGAATGGAATAAGCTAAATCAATTCCTATACTATAAAAATTCAGTTATGGTAACTTCTTTCTCACAGATCTGAATCAAGAAATGTAAGTGTCATATATTTCTTGTTTCTTTTCAGGCCATTATTGATAGAGAGATACTTGTATTGGGTCAACAGTGTTTGACGGATCTCCGAGACAGCATCCTGTGTGTGTCTGATTTGTCAGTTTCTGGGGATTTTAGTGAGGCACCAAATCTACCACAGGACAACAAAGCGCAAGACAACTTCAAGTCAGCGTTCTTCTTCATTGAAAATACTTTCTACAATGACATGAGGGACCCTCTGTGCAGGGATCTTTCGGAGTAAGTTTGTTTTTTTGTCAAATTTTAACTGAACCAAGAACTTAATTTTATGACTGCAACTTCAAAAGGATTCTAAAGTTGTTGTGGAGTGCATCTGGTTGCTCACCAAGTTTTGGTTTCAATAAGCGTCTTTTGGAAAAGGAGAACAATTTGGTATCATGTCATTTCTACCCATTTGCTTGTACACCAAAGTTCAGTTGTATGTTTTCCATCCACAGACATTTATAGATATGGCATGGTATTCCAAAGGAATATGTGTGAAACAAAAATCTGTTTACTCCCAAGTGACCAATGATTTTGTAAATTAACTGACAGGCCAATCAGAGAATGGGCCAAGAGCAGACGGAAAGGTTGGCCACTCACCTTTGACACCAAGAAAATGGAAGAAACTAATTTTAATGACCTCAGCATCAAACTGGGTAAACCATATCTGTACTGCCATCAGGGGGACTGTGAACATGTCATTGCTTTTGCTGATTTGAGGTGAGTACATTTTACATAGACTGAGAGCTCTCTAATCCCCCCTCTCCCCTCTAACAGGGGCATGGACAGCGCCCTCGAGCATCAGATCTCAGTTTACACGTGACATATCTGAAGTAGAAATTATGATATCATTTGATGGGCTTTATGGGTATTGTTTTTTGGACCCATGTTCACCTTTCCTTGTTCGACCTTGTCTGTTTGTTGGTGCTTTAGGTTACTCCATGCTGATGACTGCCATGATGTATCCCAGTATCCCCTGGTGACCAGAAAAATCAGCTATCAAAGGATGCTCTGTCGAGTGTGTAAACGATTTACATCAAAGTAAGTACTGCACTGAATTTTTATTACCCAGTCACATTGTCCCAAAACAATACCATCTCAAACCACTTTGTCCCAAAACCATTTCATCTCAAGTGCCGTATTTCTCAAACATTACTTTGACCCAGCGCTACTTCATCCCATACCACCAAGTCCTCTGACAATTTCGGTCAGTTTGTTTTTTTGTCAGGGTTGTTCTTGAGTGGACGTTAACCCATGCTTAGGCTGTGTAACAAATTTACGATGAGAAGCACTGAAATTAAATAACTGTAAAAAATGCATCAACGGACTTGACAGTAACCCTCAATGTAAACATGTACACTTTATACTCTATGGTGAAAAGATGTATAGTAAATGCTAACATGGATGTCTTATGAAACGAGAGAAAAGTCTTTTAAATTAATAGATACAATACATGTAAATGTGTATCATGGTGATGTGTTTATTCTTGATATTTTTTTATTCACTTTTTATATTACAGTGACAGGTGCTCATGTGTTCATTCTCTTAGATTCTTTTGTTTTTTTGCCCTCTAACCCACCAGGTGGGTGACTGAAAATGACTGTCACGCACCAGAGGATCCTTGCTTCTTCTGTGATGTCTGTTTCCACATGCTGCACTATGACAAACAAGGACAGAAGATAGGACAATTCCGGGCATATCCATTCCTTGACAAGGGAGTGTTCAGCTGATTTTCCAGGAAAAGAGGGAGAATGATCAAAATGAATTTTCCTTGGAAAAGGAGCGGTGTACATTTGATTTGCCAAAGTTGGAGAGGATTGTATGGTTTATTTGATGGTTGGAAAAGTACATGCTTTTCGCTAATTGCTCGGAAAGTGTGATTATGGAGTCTTGCATATTGCTCTGCACAATACATTCCCTTGTTGAGTGTCTGAATTGTCTTGCTTGAACTGTAAACAAGAAGTGGTTCAACGACCTCAGATCAGCTCACCTCACTTCAATCAGTAAATGATCAGGATCATAAATAAACAAGATGTACATAAGACAATGCATATCAATCCAGTTAGGCAGACTGTCAGGAAAGGTTTAAAATTTAATGAGAAACGTTCACTATTTGTGGCAAATACTTCTGAAAACTATTTTGTAAATACTTGATTAAACTATCGCTTTCAGAATACATCTTGAATTTTCATTACTGGGAATTGGTTGAAACCATTGATAGTTAATCAATTGGAGGGAATTTTACTTTTTTGTCAAGTTTGAGCCAAGACTGCCAGGTGGCTTCGGAGTAATGTATGCACATGTAAAGGATTTACAATCTTTTAGGCTTGATATCATAATCATCTTTTAAATTTTGATGATTTTTGTTATTATCCTGAGTACTCAGACAGCTGTCACACGGCAGGTAAGCAAAGAGAGCAGCTTTTTTCTACTGAAGTGAAACTTGTGTATTTAAAAAATTCATATGATTAAAACCAGACCATTGTATTATGTGCATTACCAATTCTTCAAAATTCTTGTGGTTTGCATCGATAATGGTTGTCCAACGGCACCTCCATACCCATATCGTACAGCGCCCTCAGTCGTCCGATGTCAGAAAGAATAATGGTATTGTCAGCGGGCAGTGAGAACACATTTGCAACACTTTGTTCTGCAGTTGGCTGAGTTTGAATCTCTCAAGCCAGATACTGATCAGCTTAGGCCTGTTGTAAGCCTCCAAGCAACTTGATTGTTCAGTTTTTGGTCGAGTCAGTTCCATCGTATCAAGCTGTTTATATCTTTCCCAAGTCAAAGTCAATAGAATGCTGCACTTCGCTGGACGGCAATAATAGTACCTGTCCACCCCACTGCCAAGTAGATAGGTCCATACACACTGTTGATAGCAATGGACTTGGGCCAAACCATGGTGGCAAAAGGGTTAAATTTTACAAAGCCTGATAATATTAGCAATCTGTTCAGAAATGAAACTGGCACTCTGTTGTCTATGTAAAGCAGTACTACCTCAAGCAATAAGCTTCATGTTTAATTCATCAACGCTAATCTTTCATGTGAAATAAAAACATGCCTTCCTAAATGAAAAATGTCAGTGTTTTAGTTAGCTGTAATATCGCAGCGGTACTTGTGGCGTGTATCGAACGCGCTCGGGTCAATGGGGTCATCGCCACAGTCCCCGGCGATGACCCCATTGACCCGGGCGCGTTCGATACACGCCACAAGTACCGCTGCGATATCACAGCTATGTTTTAGTATGCAAAAATAGTTTCTAGACGGTGTCTATCTTTGCAAGTAACACCTTGATTTTAAAATTGCAGAACATGTGTTCACAAATAAGATATATTTGTAAGTTCTAGAAATTGTCTCTATACTTCAAATAGTTGTATTTTAGAAAACTGTTATTGTTGAATGATAAAATCACGATACCAAAGTAATCAAATGATTTATATTTGTATGTTACTACCATCAGACAAGACAAACCATCTTGATATTTGCATGCAAATGTACCCATTTTCACCAGCTTGGGCTCCCCGTACCTCCTCCAAAATTTCACCCAAAAGATCATAACTAATAAATCCATTTGTTGTATAGTGAGCACATTCAATTAAGGTGTGCATACAGAGGAAATTCATTGTGTCCATGATGCAGCCTCAAATAGTAATTGCCCGACTATGATCAGATAAATGCTCTGTAATAGACATGCCCAAGAAATCAGTTATCAATATAGCTAACAAACATACAAGGAACGAATGCCTCTGGTTTGGAAATGGGGAGGGGTTTAATCGCCTTCGAAGTTTTTGTTCTGTTCGCCAGCTGTACCATTCTTGTCCACAACCTCGTCCCCGACCGGTTTCATAGCTGAAGGAAAGGGAAATGAAATCACGTGGTAAGTTATGTGAGACAGAATGGGGAGAAAAGATTATGACAATCTAGCTTGAACAGTTTGAATTTAATTTAATTCTTGATATTAAAGCACAATATGCACTTTGTATGCATTCAAAGGTACTTTATGGTTGACTTGCATGTTGGTGATATCTTCGTTTTTGTCAACCGAAGATCTGTTGTATTGTATGATCAGAATTTGAATATTTTATCCTCAATATTCAAATAACAGTGTAAGGTGCTCATCTTCGTTTCTTTAATTATTCCCCATGGGCATGGAACATTTCAAAGACCATGTTAATGTTTTAACACCCCACGACATAGCAAATTTTTCGAGGGCTCGTGAAAGTGATACATGTATTAAAGCTGAGGGCGCTGTTCAGTACAAATGTTTTTTGTCGTACTGCAAACTCCTCAATGTAAATGTGCCTTCATCATGCAAGAGGGAGTCCGCTCTCACGAAATTTTGCGGGAATGGACACTGCTATGTTTTCTCAAGCTTCCGAAGAGAGTGCTTTGATATTGATAATTATATTTAGTTTACTTTCATTGTGTTGATTTATTATCCGATGTTGTCGATTATAATTTGCATCGGAAACTAAAGCTACCTCAAATGATGTGTGAAATTTCGTTTATTAAACAGGTTAAACGCTTCGCCCGGGCCTTATCGTAATTTGCGTTTTCTTCATATTATATCACAAACTAGCATGCATATTTTATCAATATTTTGCATTGTACTGTGTTCAAAACTGTTCCATTACTTACTGTATTCCGGTTCTGGGGGTCGTTCAAGATCATATTCCTGTGCTGGTGGGTGGTGAGCCTCGATGAACACAATGTAGACAAACGCTCCACATATTCCCCCGATGAAAGGTCCCACTATAGGAACCCACCACCAGCTCATACCATTCGGACTGAAGAGATAAAACGCTACATACTTCAGCGCATCCATGGATGAAATAAGTTAATAGTTGCGAAGCAGGGGTTCAGTGTTTTCGTTGTCTACGGTCCCTTTTGTGGAGGGCCTGTGCGTTTTCTGTCTACCATAGAACTCCAAAACATTTCTCACAACGTGCCTTTTATGGTGGTAGCAAATAGTTGTAGGAGAGTATGTTCTCATTTGTTTTCTTAAATTTAAAAGTTACGTGGAAATTGTACCACAATCCTCCAGATTAGATGTAATATATAAACGACGTGCGTGTCCTAATTTCCAAATTAATTTAGTTTTTCGTTTTTACAGACGGTTATTTTGTTACAGTATAATTATTTGTATATGATGTAGATATTGACACGTCCCGGGAATGACATCATGCAAGAACGCAGGCCGTTACATCATTCGTTTGACTGCGAAAATTTTTGGTGTTTCTTTGCATTTTCTATGCGCACACATTCGGTCACTTACGTCCAGACTTCAGAGCCCCAGCCTGCAATGGCCGTGAAGAGCCTTGGTGAGAAGTCTCGGGCCGGGTTGATGGCGTAGCCGCAGTTGAAACCGAAGGCCAAGCCGATGACGAACACCACCAAACCTATGAGGAAAGGCTCCATTCCCGCCGGTGGTTTGGTGTTCCTTTTATCGGTGATTGCCATGATGCAAGCCACCAATAACATGGTGGCGAATATCTGGTTGAAATGGAAAGAAAAGCGTTATGAAAAGTCACACTGTACTTGTGGTAAACGCGGTATTCTATATACAAGGGGTGTATGTACTTTGACTATTGGTCTTGCTTTTTGTTGAATCTCGGGATAGAGACATTCGTGCTGAGTATAACATTATGCAAGTGTCATAATCCTAAAATGAGGGGGACAGAAAGTGTAAGCAAAAAGAACGATTGAGTATTTTCTCTTCCTTCTCTTGTTGGTAAGAGACACGACACAAGATTCAATATTCAAAGCTCCACACGGGTACCCGAAGGATGATTTATGACACATACGGGTATAATTCGCAACCCAACCTTCCCAGCGAGCAAGATGGCTAAGTTTAGATAATTTTGACACAGATGCATGAGATATTATAAGAAATTAAAAACAACAGGAATATGTTAAAAGACGTCGACCACTATCGACTAATGTGTGTGCATGGGGAGGCTAGAAATCTACCAGTCGTAATGGAGTTTTGAATTGCAAATTTAGCTACTCTGGCGAGTTTTGAACGCTATTTTTAGCTCCGTGGATATCTGTATAATTTCATGTTCTGGGTACTTTTTATTCTGTATCGCAGCCAAATTATAGAAGCTTTCATCAACGTAACTTCCATGCAGAACGGAGGAAGTTGGAAATAAGAAATTCAATCCTTTAATTTATTCACATTTGTATTTTCATTATTTAAAGCCAAATGACAAGATTTTCTTTAGCTGCTTGAGCAGAGAGAGAGAGAGAGAGAGATGGAAATGAAGGAAATGGATAGGCCACACTCCCTCCATATAAGCGGACATATAGACGGCCGTGACGCTGAAAAGCGAAAAAAAACCTAATAGATTTGCCACGATCTAGACAATGTGTCAAAGGGTTATTGTTTGTCTGACAATTGTCGCACGCTCTATTGTCCTTTTAGAATGACGTCATATACCACTTACATTGACAACGTTGAGTTGTGAGGTGTCCTTGTAAAGAGTTTCAAATATTCACTGTCATTACGGCGTCAGTAAGGAGGTTCCATGGTGTAATGGTTAGCACTCTGGACTTTGAATCCAGCGATCCGAGTTCAAATCTCGGTGGAACCTGATATTTTGAGGAAACTTTTGAATTGTCTTGTCAATTCCTTTGCTATCCAAAGTCACTTATGCAAATAGCATGGCATATCTGCCATACCTTCCATCTCTCTGAACTCATTATCGATAATCTCACGGTCATTCACAGTCCACGGATCATATGCATTTCTTCTTTGATTCAAAATGTGAGTGATTAAAAAGTGGGCGGACGCGAGCTAAAATGATGACAAAATATCATGATCAGCTACAGACAGAAAGAAGCATGACAGGTAGCAGGGTATAGTGACAGACGGAGAGAACTAATGACAACTCTTTTGCTGTTTCACCTAGATGCATTGTAATTCTCACGTCAACTGAGCAAACAACGTAGATTGTGCAATATGACTTTCACTTTTGTTCGTGCATAATTCGATCATGGAGGTAAAATAATGATTCGACTATGTTGTTTTAAAGTCACTGAACGTAAGGAAAATCTTTACATATTAGCTGTCTTTCTGTCTCACGGTAAGAATAATTTCAATGAAGAAGATTAAAATCACATGAAACTAAAAATCGTCGATCGGAAGGAACGAAAGAAAAACATTGACGAACTATGAAATTTTGTGTTTTGGATTAAGCATCTAGAGGTTCCATGGTGTAATGGTTAGCACTCTGGACTTTGAATCCAGCGATCCGAGTTCAAATCTCGGTGGAACCTAAAGATATTTTGTGGAAACTTTCAAAATTACGCGTTTTGCCATGCACTTGGTTCGCCAAAAAGCGTTTTGGTCCGAAGACAGTCTGAAAACATGGTCACTCCACAAAAAGTATTGTTTTATGTGCCTGGGTGAAGTTATATGACATCAGTATTCAGAACATCTGCCAGAATTCTGAGCACTGGCAAAGGAGGGGCAAATAGACAATCATAGAGTAGAAAACAACGCGACAGAGAAGGACGGTGACGTTCAAATGTAATGCATAAAAAAGAAAACAGTGTAGATCTCCTGTAGTCATGTAATTTAAGTTGAAAACCAAGGTCTTTTCTTACGATTCTTGACTGCATGATCCGCAGAGATTACCATAAATGGCTTCTGACTTATTTGCCGCAGCATTGCTATTCAAATAGAACATAAAATGGTACTTACAATAAGTTTCGTAACTTTCAACATGTGATGCAAGTTTCATAAGCAACCCAAATGCGAAAAGAATTTTAAAACACGCGACGGGGGAAGAATATGAGAATAACTCTTTGCAGTCGAGAAAAGTCTAAACTTGGCGATCTCCGTACAGATTATCGAACGGTTCCATGGTGTAATGGTTAGCACTCTGGACTCTGAATCCAGCGATCCGAGTTCAAATCTCGGTGGAACCTAAGGAGTATTTTGTCGAAAACTGTCAACTTACCGTACTTCCGGTTTTGAAAATAATCATATATCATAATGTCAAAGGAACTTTACCGGTTTCCTTCTTTTAGTTCGTGTATGTATACGGCGTCCCAAAGTGTCCGAGTTAAAACTTTACAGCCTATCTATAATACTTCTTCAGGGTCTTAAAGGCCTGTATTGGCATCAGATTGTCTTGCAAGGAAATTTATCTACTAGATTACAATTTCAATGGGAAACAAAAGGCTATGACACCCCATAATCCTCCTACAAACCGAAACAAACTTGATCCCGGGCCTTTAAGAGTCTAGCATTAGAGTGGTCATGAGTCAACGGAGCTTCGACACACTGTCGAACGCTGGTGAGTTGATGGCAGCGCATTAAACCGCGCTGTTTTCTTGTTTACAATGTTTATATGTATTCGGTTTTTTTAGAGAAACAACATCTTATATCATATTAATGAAAAATATGACGTGCATTTGGTGCAAGTGTGACATAGCAAGAAAAGTGCAGGGTGAGCGATGATATCAATACGCTGAAAAATTTCTACTAAACTCAAAATATTAACACCACTCAGTTTTTTAGACTTATTTTGTCACTTATTTGTGACTTTGTTGTAAGCATACAAAGAAACGACAAAGTACCGTATTTTCTTTCATGATCAAGAGTAGAAAAGAACGAATTTGCTATACAAACATTTGGTTTAGGAAATGGATACCAAAATATGTTTGATTTCGAAATATTAGATGGTCCCCATTCTCCAGTGGAATATGAACTCGATTTTCACAAACAGGACACTAAAAGTTTAAGTTATTAAAATTATGTAATTTTTAAATTAGACTTTTTTTGGGTTGGGAACATCATTGAATCACATCAAGTTCTTACTCTTACCTGATCTCCGAGTCCACTTTCAATTCTCAAAAAATCAGCCGGGTATGTCGCAAAAATGCCCGCCGTCGCATTCGGTCCAGTGACCTGTCTTTGACCTCCATCGAAGTCATTGATAGCATCTGAAGAAATCGGACAACAGACAAAGTTGGTCAGAAGATGCCATGGTTCCCGAATATTTAGTGTTCACACTGTCATGCTGGAATCGTGTACGCATAATAGACGATGTAGAAATCCGTATGATGCATAACAGAAAATCGTTTCCGCAAAATGTGTTCTTGTCACATAGCTTTAAAGTTCTGTTAACTCCACGTCTAGTAATAAAATCAAAGTGTTCCCACCGAGTGGATTTGTACATTTTAGGCACCACACTCAAACTACATAAGGTTCTCACATTAGTGGCAAGCCACTAGACATTTACAATAATTTAGGAATGGTGCGGCGTGCATTAGGAAGTCGCTATACATAGCCGTCAACCATGCAAAAAGTGTATGACGTCATCCGTTTTTATCGTTACGGTCAAAGGTGTTTCAAAAAGCTATTTTATTTTTACCACACTCTACAAAACGAATATTCCAACCAATAGGTATGTAGGGTGTTGATGTTTTAATTTATTTCTCATAACCGACTTTTTTATTCTGAAATTTTAAATTATTAGGGCGTTTTCTCAACATCAAAAGATTATGAATAGACTTAAAGGGCCTTTATTTGTAACTTTTGACCATTTTTACCTCGGAAAATTCCATGTTGGAGGCTCATATTTGTTGCAAAATGTTGTTTTACGAAGAAACAAACATGATTAGTGATGTTATAGCCACATAAAACTGCTACTTTTTGTTCAAACGTGTTGCCCTTCCGAGCTCGTTTGTTGACGTCTGGCATGCTGCAGCGTGCTGGATGGGGAGAACGCAGATAATGTTGACGCCGCGATCACGCCAGATGTACAAGTTCACGTTTATTGCGGGATCAAAACAACATTGCGTCGTGGATTGCCAGACATCTGGCTACGCAACGTGCGCGGACAATGGACAACGACGTAAGTACCGGGCATAAGTAATGAATATCTATTTTGAAATCGCTGTAAATGGCTCGTGCAGGTGCAGAAGAATGCCTACGTTGCAATCCGCGTGTCAACAGAGTTTGTATTTCTGTCCGGACAAAAATTGAAAATTTCGTTGTAAAATCACATGTTATTTAGTTGTAGGGCACGTAATGTTTCCGAATGATATGCGATTCTCTGTTATTTGACAGGCTATTCAACATGAGCCAGTGATCATTTCAATCAAAACTAACGGAAAAATCGCCAGAAGATACAGCTAATGGAACTTTAAACAAAAATCTAAAAATACAACACCCGTAACTCAATTTTTTTAAGAAACTATCCGTCGCAAGTCTACGATATCAAGAGATTCCGATTCACAGTTGTGTTCAGATCCAGCGACATGCATCACCTTACCGTAATAAACTCCAAAGACACAGGCGGCAGCAGCAAAGGCGCCAAGAAACTGCATCAACCAGTAAAAGATTACTTTGTACCAGGGAAATCGTCCGACTATCGCCATGGCCAAGGTCACTGCTGGGTTTATATGTGCACCTGTAACAACAAATCCAGAGATATACAAAACTCAAATAAACCGTGATACTTCTTCACTCTGTCTTTTTATTTGACTAACTTGATGAACATTTAGATCAACGAAAATTGAAGATTTACTCTTCCGCACTCAATAGGACCAAGAAATAATGTGAGCCAAAAAGCTGTAGTCATCGGTAGAACGTATCTACTGTCAGTGTGATTCAAATTTAAAATATTTCCGGATGTCAAAACTCTTTCAATCTCAGCTTTATGAAAAATTATGATGAATATTCTATAACGTAACCAAAGTCAGTTATTTACTTGTTACATTTTGTAACATATTGTTTGAATCAGTACATAGGGAGCTAAAACTGTCATATTCAGACCTGTCGTTCAAAAAACCAAAGTCAGTTTTAGTCTAAACTTAAATTCGTCGGCAAACAGGAAACGAAACTTGGCGAGCGGATGCATAAGGATGCACATATCTTATTGCTTTGATAATAAAGTAGTCACTTGTTCGGCATGTGTTCTTGAGTTGAGGGCGCTGTTGATGTGTACAACGAGGGTACTGGAAAATCAAACTTCAGTCGAATAATGTATCATTTGGTACAATAGTCTTTCTTTGTCGTATGTCAGTCAAAGCACATCATGGCCATTTACTTCTTTATAATCCGTATGTTCGGTACCATGAAATCTTACCTGAGACCCCGTTTGCAAAGTAAACGGCCATGGTGACGCCAACACCCCAGGCCCAGTTGATTGACAAAAATTCACCATATGCTTTGTCGCTGAGGACACTTTGAGCCACAGAGCCATCCCCAAAAACCTGAAATATTGATTTCAGAATTGAAAAAATAGTTAGGATGCACACCTACATACGCACACACGCCAAATACAGAGGTCAAAACGACGGTACTACACCGGTACTACACACCTCCGGGGTTTCAATGGTGGCGCTCTTGTTACATTTTGTAACATATTGTTTGAATCAGTACATATAGAGCTAAAACTGTCATATTCAGACCTGCTCTTAAAAAATTGTTCACTTTACAGAAAAATTCAAGACTGGGATTGTAATACTCGTATGCATGAATAAGCTACTTAAATACACCTTTGTAGGAGTGTTGTTCATCTCTTTACTATTGATATCCCCTGCAAATACTATCCCGCATGTCCCTTTTCGTCAATTCCTCATGGAATGCCCAGTCAGTTTCCGTAAAACGGGTGAATATACATAGGGAAGACTTGTGAGAGACAAGGAAATTTAATGTGACATTTTCAGCCAAACTAACACCATCCGTTTCGTTTTCACATGATCATATCCTATAAAGTTCAGATTCTTCGCAAATGCAAAGATTTGTGCCAAATGGATCATATGATTTGTAAAGGATTCACAAATTAATTTTGTATATTAAGGGAGCGTTCAGTTATCACGGCCGGGGGTGGGCCGGCAAAATCCATGGGGGTCACCTTAATTTTTAAAACTACAAAGGGGGGGGGTCATGTATTTTTCAAACAACTCAGAGGGGGGTCACTTAATTTTCATAAGTATCCGTCCCGTCAAAAAGCTGTTTCAGAGTTCAGAAATATTCTGAGAGATGAAAATGATTTGTTGCATGATTTCATTCTCTGAAGTCCTTTAACTGTAAATCCGAACAAAAGTATAATTATCTGTCACATAAACATCTTAACTAGCCAGCTCTGAGGCTTGTCTTATTGTAAATCGAGCTCACTGAGGGCAATGGACAATTCCCATTACTTACATATTAGAGATATAGCAAGTTTTGTCTGGGAAATTATTTAACAGTTGCCTGTAGACTACCAGTCCATGAAAAGTGAAATTATACTTTTAGGTGAAATTCCATTATCATACAACATCTGAACTTTCAAATACCCTATTTGAATCAAGTACATTTGTATCAATTATCAAACACCTATAAAAGCACAAATTAATTTAGTCTAGCATTGTAAAAAAAATATTCATAGTTTTCTTATAGACTCCAATGTATAGTGAATCAACATTTTGGTGAAATTCCAAAAATCCAATTTCTTGCACACATATCAACCTTTAACCATCCTAATCTAACTAAGTACTTTAAAATGAATTATCAAACGTCCATAAATACACAGATTTAGATTGTTTTGAACTGGAAAAAAATTATTCATAGTTTCCTCATAGACCATCAATTGTATGGTGATCCAAAATTTCGATGAAATTCTAAAATCCAATTTCTTTCACACATACCATTTGTAACCATCCTAGTCCAATCAAGTACATTAATATTAATAATAGAGAGTACATAAATACAGATTTACCTATTTTTGTATTTGAAAAAAATTATTCATAGTTTCCTCATAGACTCCTACGTATAGTGGATGGACATTTTCAGCGAAATTCCAAAATCAGATTACTTGTACACATAATACTGGTATGCACCTTTACCCATCATAATTAATCTAAGTACAATTATGTTAATTATTCAACGTCTGTATATACACAACTATAGCAAGTTTTTCATTGGAAAAAAATTATTCACAATTTTATCATAGACTCCCATGTACAGTATGTGTATAGTGGATTAACATTTTTGGTGAAATTCTAAAGTCAAAGTTTTTGTCCACATACCAGTTGTAACAACCCTATTCCGATTAAGTACTTTTATGTCAATTATCAGATATCTGTAAATGTATAGATATAGTTTTGTATTGAAAAAGTATTACATAGTTTTCTCATAGACTGCCATGTATAGTGAATCAACATTATCAACAGCTGATTATCAATTAAATCCAAATATCATTTTGTACACACACGCTTGCGCAAAAATATTGCGATCCACCTGTAATTTCTGTCCAATCCCTTTGAGGGGTAATTTCAAAATTATAGCAAGTCAGAAGGGGAAATTTGAACATTCACACCTTGTGAGTTTGTAAGGAGGGTCATTTGAAAAAATCTGAGAATCTTTTTTTTTGATTCTATCGCTCACCCCTCCAGAGGTGTATGTGTGTGCAGCTTTACTCAAGCAATGTTGGGGGGGGGGGGGTCATGAATTTTTTGTCATCTTAAAAGGGGGGTCATCAATTTTTTGATGCAGTGGGTAGGGGGTTCACTTATTTTGACTGATACGCAGGAAGAATTTACCGGCCCTAAACCCGGCGATAAGATGATAACTGAACGCTCCCTAATATATTAAACAGTAAACTGGTAATACCATGAATATCACGAGCTCTCGACTCCTATTTTGTCCTTCAAAACCACTTTTCAATAAAAAATCGACAGAGTTGACACTGCTTGTAAAGAGCGTGAGTATCAATTTTTGGGAACTTTCTCGGTCCGAACTGAGATTAAATTTCGCCATCATTTTGAACTATCGCGCATGTGAACTACATTCAACAACGCCTCGGCATCTTCCCTCCTCTACTATCTATTGTCACTTATACGAGGTAAGATCAATTTGTTTCTGGTAATGCGACCAACATTATACTACATTTTGAAAACTAGGCCTCACCAATTTCTCCAAAAGGGGGTGATAAACTCCGAGACCAATCCATATTGAGCCTTGCCCTTGTTGTTGGGGTAATTCACACCTTAAACAATGGGCTTGTCAAGAACGGTGATGGAGGGACTGTGGCTGTATTCACCGTTATCGTAGACCCTAGCCGTAATCACGGTCCCTCCTTTTGTGGAGGGACCGTGCCGTAATCGACTATGCTATCTCTCCGGCATCTTTGATACGGAGGGTTTTTTTGCGTTCGGTCACTCCCTAAGTGTACTCTACACCCACGTGTGTCCCCGTGACCCCGGATTAATGATCTCTGTTTGTTTGGAGGCGGTCCAAAATAGCCGTTTTATCGGTTGTAGTTCTAGTTGTTATACTACGGCTGTGACGGTTCCATTGTATCGTCGTCGCTACATGCTGTTACGCTTTGATATGTAACTCCATTTCTGGATGTTCTAACCTTGACCATGGGGGTGCCTGTGATCGACAAAACAACGCCACAGCAAAATCATAGTGACTTGCTTTGTTCCATAACTTTTGTACGATATGGGGCATTCGTTTAAGTTTTATTTACTTTGTCAGGGTAAACAACTTCATACACTTTGTACACAAGAATATAACCGCCGACAGTTAGAACAGCAATCGCTGACCAATACGGTCTTCCGTAACATAGTTCTGGTTTTAATGACAAGAATGTTGTATAATAGGGAATTATAGGAAGAACCTGTTATTTTTACTAGACCAAACAATAAACATTAGTTAGGAGCATAGCAGTTTGGTCAAAGTTATGGACTTCGCATTCTTTCATATCTGAGAGTAGACAGAATCAACACATGTGATTGACGTTAATAGGTATATACCAGCTTGGAGTGGAGTAACCGTGCCCTGTATACTAGTATCCAGGCCACGCTCTGTGTCCAGGCCTAGAAAGTAGAGCGGAAGATTGTCTATGGTCCATATAACACCGATGTAACTAAATAACTGTGCAGCAGGTTTTTGAAAAAAAAACACGAAAAACAGATTTTCCTTAAACTTGTGAATAAGTTGTATTTCTTTCTAATTGGTCCGCCTCGACAAACACCACCTCTACCTGCAGAAAATAGAGGACTGTTGTCTGCCCCTGGTGCGCAACCAACTGTCAAGTCACATGCAGATACCGCGTCAAGCTATGTCTCTTATAAAACAAAAACATTCCCTCAGACCAGCAGTCTGGTTGGTTGGAGGGGCTGTGTTAAGTAAAAATATACCAAAAATCATCAATATTTAAACTAAACCTGCAAGCGCACCGACATTTCTCTCCGCAAACTCAGCACACGTTGACCTGTCTTCGGTTGTACACTGGTTCTTCAAGTAGACACAGCAGATGAACGAAAAGGTAGTGGGAGGGGATGTAAATAAAACAGCATAGCAGGTTTCTGCTATATGTTGTGCGCAATTTAGAAATATTTGAAAATCTATTTTTATGTTCCGTTCGGTGTATACATGTAGTATCAATACAAACAGAACATATACAGACATTCCACGTGTGTTCCTTCTTGTGTCAGGAGCATGCCTGAAAAAGCAGCAAAACGATATATCCTACACTGACCTCACAGTACAACATCTAGGCCCCCGATACCCAAAGAGTTCAAAAAATTGCTAAGCAACGATTGCAAACTGTAATGTTTACATAATATCTGCGAAAACGTCGACTTTTGTGATTTCATTTGTCAGTTTTATACATGATAATGTATAACCAGGAGCACAGATTTGAACGGCTGTTTCAATAAACGGTTATTTATTGGATAGGCCTATATCAACTATACTATTTCGTGTAGTAGCATATTTTCTGTCGAATTAAAAAAACACCAGAATGTACAAAAATTTATGCTTAAAAGAGATTTTCGAGGTGGTATTCTAACGTCTACCAAATTAGAGCCAAATGTATCAAAATTGATCGCTATGAAGTACACGTTGATATTTATAATCATGTGACCGTACTGTACGCAGCGAGCTCTGGACAGGGTATAATTGTTTTTCACAAGCAAGAGTGCACGTTTAGGACGCCGCCGGCCTGAGCATGTGGAGCATCCGGGCGCAAAGTGAATACTTACTGGCCGCGCAAAGAACTGTTTTTTCTCGTTTGTCTTTTTTTGTTTGTTTGATGTTTGTTTGTTTTTTCGAAGGTCTGGATATATTATAACGTTTACATACAGCGACCTTGGGTTCTTCGGGTGATTTAGAAGCGATAATGTAACCGATAATGTAAATGAAAACCACACAAGTATTAAGAGCGTCTGTAAACTTTCATATCTGAACTCAAGATATAAATCGTAATGCTATCGACCTCATCGGACTGACATTGTAAACAGCTGCATGCGGAACATTACTTTACCATGATGCACAGAATTCGAAGTCAGGAGAAGTTGTTTGAACGAACCTGATCCGATTGGTAATGATCGTCACCGAACGTCGTCAAGACGCCAACAATGCATTTGTGAATATTTGTCACCCTTGGACATACTTTCTTCGAAAGAGCGAACCGAATGACATTGAGTTGTCATTTCTCGAATCTACGGATTCTCAGCTGTGCTAGGTCTCATATGGGAATCAAATTTCGCATCTCCTGCCTTCTCTGGTTTTCTCCAGTGCATATATCATTTGCTGCTGACTAAGGATATACGTTGACAAATCATGGCAAAAATAATCTTTATGTCGATGTGGCATAGTATTTTTTGGGTCATAAATATATTCGGTATAATCGTTTACGTATTGCAAACGTCAGCTGCTCCCATCGTTAACGCCACAGAGAAGTTCCCACACTTCGAAACGACAACAGATTCAGTATCGCATTTTATATCTGGTCGATTACAGCAACGGGCGATGATCAAGAGGCTGCAAAACAAGGCGTCCCTGAAGTATGAACTTTCAGTAAACGACCAAATCGTGTCGGAGAGTACTCTCAGACTGTTTAATAAAACCTTTGCTCCGAATATTCACTGACCAAATGTTAGGATTGTATGATTGTATAATAATTAACGAGCAAAAACGAGACGATTAGCTTTGCTTTGACCGAAGCGACACACATCAGGCGGTACCAGACAACTTATCATCCCTAACTCACGAATTTACAACTGCCATATATAACCCTGAGCCCTTCAAACCGAGCAAAAAATGTATATATGAATGCGGATCTGTTAGATTATAAAGATTGAACACAAGGTTTGTTTGATTTGAATGAGGAATTAAATACGCAGAGTTTTTCCAAGGAGTTCTTGGTTTTGCTGTTTGGTACACGGTGATTAGTGAAGTGAGGTTTTCGGTTTAAAGTCGGGTGAAATCATGGTCCCTCCACAAAAGGGTGAGGTTGTGACGGTGTTTCCGTACTTACGATGAGTATGAATGTCCCGATGAACTCTGCCAACGACTCCCGGACCAGCTGATTAGGGATTCTGATCGCTTTGATAATCTTGTTGGTAAAGTTGGCGTAGGCTCCCATGGTGCCAAATGGTTATCAAAATGTCGGGTACATTCAGAACTCTCGCCTCGAACAGGAGAACGCAACTGTGAACACCGCTAAATATACAGAAGTGCAACGCAGTGTAATAAGTCTCTGTCGAAGGCTAGCAAGACATACTTTGCGTTACAATTCAAACGGTCATAAATTAGAGAAGCAATGAATTTGCATCAATCGAACTTTGCTCTTACAACATCGATATCAGGGTATGAATCAAAGTGAGCAAACTGTGATCCAAGCTGCTTGGGTCCGGGGCTTGGGTTCACTGATACGGTCACCAAGGTTACAGCTACAGCGCCGCTGTTGATGATGACTTCTTGAGCACTCAGAAAGGGCAAGCAAAGCAGACGAGCAGAATTGCTCAGTCTGACACCTGTACAGCGTACTTCCCCCGCACCTTTGTTTTGATAAAAATCCGCATGTTGCAAAATATTAACAAAAGTTTTAAATGTAATATATTAACCCGTTATTCTGGAAGGTCTAAAAAATTGCATTTGTCCTACATCAATTATGGCAGGCGGCAGGTGGAGGCGGATTATCAAGGTAGAGAACATCGTCTTGGCACACAATAGAGCTTAGATCAAACCATCGAACCGGGCAGACCAAGTCTTGGTCCACTGAACCACAGACTGTGACTGGACTCAGTTGCCAAAGTCCGGGGTGCAAACAAAGAAACGTACTTATTCATTGTTTCTATCAGTAACAAAACAAATCTGCTTAAAGTGAAATTTAGAGCGTTGGTTCCACCATGGAAGTCTCTTCTTACCTCCGTGATTCCACCAACGGTGCTAGGAATAAGTACATCGGTGTTTTATCGTAAATTGTATTTAAAATTAATCAATCTGTTCATTCGAAATTTTCATGTTTATTGTCATTCAAAATGTAACTGACTAATCTCTTTGGCGTTCCCCGTGAAAGCAGTTGTACTAAGAAATTTAAACGGACAAGGAGCGTTTGCAGAGGACGAAAACAGGCTAAAAAGTGTGTTATAAGTAAGTTACAACATATTCGAATACACTTGTACTATCTTATCTTTCAAAAAGTGTGGAAATTTAAACTTTTACACAGCTTTCTGACACCCTCTAAGATGTTGAATATGCGCATTTGTAGATCAATTGGGGGGAGGGGGAAGAGAAGAAACAATGAACTGACAATGACCTAGATTTCAGTCAGACCGTCAAAAGCTCATAAAGGATTCTTTGACCGTGAGCATTGTCAGACTAGTGTGAGTGGTTCCATGGTGTAATGGTTAGCACTCTGGACTCTGAATCCAGCGATCCGAGTTCAAATCTCGGTGGAACCTTAATCTTTTGCTGACATCTATCAATTTGCTGCTTCTGTCACTATTCAAGCGGTATTTTTTAAACTCAAAAATGTATCTGCAAATGTTGAAATCAATACATCATCAAATTATGTTGCAAAAAATTGCGGATTTCAGAACCAATACAAAGAAATACAGTGAGGCTTATACTCCCTTAAGTTTGTTGGCTTCATTATCTCACAATAAAATAAATATTTTTTTTTTTTTGCAAAATTTTTCTTGAGTTCATAAGACAGTCTGAGCAGGAGTGAAACTCGTTCACTTTGGTGCATAGCTTAGGCCCATACACAGTCCCTCCATCATCTGTGGCGCAGAGACTGTGGTCCCAACGATGTCAAACCCATGCAGCCAAGGCGACATTCAAAACGTAACGAAAGATAGAAATTGTTAAGATCATGGTTCTGGCTACGCTAAAGTAAAGATATCGTCATTTTCTTTACAACCGCATTATGTAGAGTTCAGTTAGTAGACATGAAAAATGATGAGAATAACCCTCGTCTTCTTTTTGAGATACAACTTGTAAAATAATGCCATACTCTATGATTTTATGCAGTTCACAGTGACACTGCTTCGTTTTAAATTTCGACTCCAATCATGTATAGGAAGCAGATTAACACTAAAATATCGATATATCTCACAGCGCAGGGTTCTAAAACATTCCTTTGTAGAGGACTCTTCGATTGTAAAGTTAACTGAGCGTTACTTATCACGCACTGACGGTATACGATAATATATTTATCAAAAAACGCCAATAAAATTGGTGAGTCAGCATTTTTCGCAGGTTCTTTTGTACAGAATTAAATAATCTTGCCATTTTATGATAAAATCTAGCACGGTGACATCAAATTTTGAATACATTTTTTTCCAAAATAGCTCTCTTGTAAAATTTTCAAGAAAGTGACAATATTAGGCTGCGTTCACAAAAAATGGTTAGGGGGGCTGGAGGAATTCAGGGGGATTCGAAAATTTTGGGGGTAGTAGAGGGGGGACTTGAAAATTTTGCTCTACCTGTAGGGGGGACTTGAAAATTTTTGGTTCCCTTTTGTGTTTTACATTTTCCAATTCCAAGTTTTTGTAGGTAATTCAATGAAAAATGAATATCATTTTTATGTCATCAAAATGTTGTAATGTTAGTAATCATTTATCTAAAACTAGAAACATTTTGTCACATTTCATGACTTTTATCTCAAAAAAATCTAAACGTGTGATTTGTCGTAAAAAACAAACTTGAGCCTAGTAACAGGGCAGAAGCTGCAACTGTTAATGATTTCGGCAATATTTCTATGCAATATAACAACTACAGTTTCTTGCTATCTCCCTAAAGCATGCTAAAACACTCAATATTTAGTTTGTCGACAAAGCCTGTATATATAAATATAAATATGTATTTGGTGATAATTTAATTGGAGTCCAGACTGACAGTCAGCTGTCAGTGATACAAATGCGTGGTACACATACATAGGCTGTGATAGCAAGCTGAATGCCGAGACAATTCAACATGCTGCAGGGAGTAGAACAAGAACGCAGTCATAAAACTGAACAAAAATATTGCCTAAATTATCAAAGTTAATACAGCTACTGCCTATGGGTAATGTCACTATCATTAACGCTCTGCTACTGCAGTGTCACTGTCACTGCATACCTGAACAGTGACAGAGGTAGCTCTGACTCTGATGTACATGGTAGTTGAAGAAGAGTTTGGGTCAAATGACGTTCATGACAGTAAAAAATACTTGTACACAAATAAATAAGGCCAGAGAGCATAAACACATGGAAGAACACAGAAATTTTGGAATTCTGGCATATGAGAATAATCAAATATTAAAGAAAAAAGATGGGGTCACCATGCTTGATTTTCTAAATTTTCACATTCTTGTTATAAAATGATACAGAAGTAAAACTTTGAACTGTAAATACTAAAAGAAAAAATATGTGACCAAATGGAATTATTTATTTTTTAACCAAATTTGCAATTATTACACCAAAAATTTCAGAGATTAAAACATTTATTTGATGGAATATTTTAACCTTTCAGTATTGTCAATTTTGAGTAGCATCTAATCCATATAATATCTTGTAGTTTTGAAACAAATTTTTGGTAGGTCACTGTGCAATATGTCAATTAGCCAGAATTCACAATTTGCCTACTCTCTCATGATTGTAATTTTGTATGCTCTTTAGCAGGAGCAATTGACCTGGCCAGAGTTGGATTAACTCAAGTTTGCTTTTAGACCAATGAATCTAAAAAAATCACCAATGCATTTAAAGAACTTGCCTTTGGACTTTGACTATACAAAATGCTAATACAGGTAATGTTGAACACCTGTGAGAAGAACGGCGCAATACATGTTTATTTTTTATGCGCTCACATCCTTTACAAATATGCGGGCCTGTGACAGTTGGGGGGTTGGCAGTACATGTTTATTTTTTATGCGCTCACATCCTTTACAAATATGCGGGCCCGTGATAGTTTGGGGGGAGACTTGAAAAATTTTGACCATATAGAGGGGGGGGGGGCATTTGAAAAATTTGTAGGGTACTTAGGGGGGGGATCTGAAAAAAAAAGATTTCAATCGAGATTCCTCCATCCACCCCCCCCCCCTAATCGTTATTTGTGAACGCAGCCTTACAGGAATATTTTCTTAGATTTCTTCATGCAAACCAATGGGTAGGCTGCTACCTCAGTGAAAGATGAAGAGAGGAACAACTGTGTTGGTGATAATTCTTTATTGAAACATAAAAAAAGGTCAAGCGTCTAGCCGGCCAGTCTAAGCGATAAATGACAATAACAGCAGCAGTAGATCATGACAAAAATTATGTATTTACCATACCAGTGCAATATATTACTTCAGCCTAAGTCGATATCGAAGAATTATGTCGTTTTATTTTAACAATTGTTCCGCATTGTCGACCAAAATGTTTTGCCTGTGTGATCATTGAATATTATCTGGAACACCAAACTGTACTAGTACTAAGTGAACTTCAACAAACTTCACATTACAGATGTCGAATACTGTCTCACAGTCCTACGTTGGCGGTTGAGATTAAACACTTGTTTTCCAGGCTAACACTGAACACTTGCCTAGATTCGGAGAAATCTAGGTCACAGATAAAGAAAGAGCTGCGAAATGAATACAACATGGCTGACAAGTCCAATCTTTCACTTTGTAATTACATTGTCTGACAACTTCGGCCTTCGGTATGTTATGAATGTAGTATGAAACTTCATAGTGTATTGTTATAGATTCAAGGACGTCGCTCAGCGGATCATCTGTTACTTGCTGCTTCTTGTGCTAAAATATTTTGGGGTCAATGATTTATTTTTTTTTTGAGTGGACGTTAACTTATTTTCATTGGTTTGTCCAACGCTACATATTTTTGTACATATAGATCGACTTACGCAGATCAAATGACAAAATTGAATCAAGCAACTGACTAAAATGTGCGATTTGTTTCCATGATAACATGATCACTGCCTTAAAAACAAAGACTGCAGCTAGTTATGGACCCGATAAATGCTGTCTGATAACAGGTCGGTCCCTATATCAACATATAACATATAACATACTATATATTATAATTAATTAAAGCTACAATAATTGCCCTGACTTCTCTCGACAGTTGAACCAACTCCAGTCCACGAACATTTCAATATGACTTCAGGACTCAATTACTCAGCATTGAAAGACTTGTTTTCCGTTCCGGAAGTGCCTTGATCGCTCTCTACCAGGGCTCGGTCCGTATTCCCGACACGCTTCATCTCTGTAAAAGAATTTGAAATCAACCAAATGAATGCGATACACCGTACAGTCAAATTGGCTGACTGTCTATTTCAGATACAATACGCCCCGGGGACAGATATTCGGACTCTCAAACTTTCACAATTCTTTTCTGGTCTACCATTTGTAGGGGCTCATTTTAAAGCTCTTGGTGTAAGAAAAATTTTCACCGTCTTAGTTTTTCGAAAATCGAAAATTTTATTTTTCTCAACAGAGTTAACACAGGGATGGCGGCCATTTTGAATTATCGGTAAATCTCAGGTAATTTGTTTCTCTAGTACCAAACTTGGCACGGTGACCCTTGATTTTATTCTTGATTTTGAAAGAGAATGGTTTAATGATTCCTCGAGGAAAGTTTGAGAAAGTTTACTTTCGAGGCGCATACTACCTTAAGGTAGAATGTGCCTCGGGGACAGATATTCGAACTCTCAGATTTTACAATACTTTTTTGGTCTTCTGCTTCTGTGAGCTCATTTTGAAACTCTTGGGGTACGAAGTTTTCATCGTCTTATTTTATGCAAACAGAATTTTTTTTCCCATAGAGTTGACACAGGGATAGCAGCCATTTTGAATTTCAATTGTCGGAAAATGTGGGTGCATGCTAGCTCAATACAAAAGGAGAAAATACAACTTTGTTTATTTGCGATGAAGTGAGTCACAAGAACTGGATAATGATGGAGTTAAAATAATTTGTTGCTTTGTGACGTAATCGAATACGATTTTTAAATGCACATAGACAGTGGAGGGGGGACCCCCTCTACTGTCTATGGTATGCAGAAGTGACTTTTCGTGCACGGGGTTCTTGTTTGTCTCCGCTTAATAAAACTACAAGGTCCCGCTGGATTCAAAGTCCAGAGTGCTAACCATTACACCACGGGACCCTCGTTATTTAATAATTATAGCTTATCTAATAATATGTTATATAGCGGCCACCAAATTGTTAATTCAGTGATGAAACAATCACGTTATCCGAGATCCAGAGATCCAGTCCCTAAATAATTTACTTTTCAACCACATCCATTTTTTGTCGTTCACTGTGACTGAGGTTACATATCTGCAATTCTTAGGAAAGAACACTGTCCCTCCCATGGAGAGAAGAAATGTAATTTTGAGTTTTTCGCATAGGGCTGTCCTCTGAGTTATTTGCATCTGTTTGTCCTTTTCTGATCAAGGTCAAGTTTCGAGACAATCTTGACGGGCAGTGCATTAATCTGATTGATACGACACCCTGCATTGTTACCGTGACGTATCTACCACATTCACAATTCAGATGTTGTGACATAGAGATAGCAAAAGAGATAGCACGACAAGTACATGGCAACTCCGTCATTGCATTGTGGGGAACAGTGAACGCCTACATACTGACGTCATTCAGTCGAGGTTGCACAGAACGAGTCCTTGATCGACTGAATATCGAATCAACCTGTACTGATCGGATCTAATCTTCAAAAATAGAATCAATAAAACATTTATGAATCTATAATGCTAAAATTGTAGGTTTTGCATAGCTTCTGTCTTAATCTTCGAGAATCGAACATTTATACACATTTACCGATTATTAATTTTTTTAACCAGATAATCTTGTCTCGAAACTACTGTCCGCACGTTTGTCACTTACCCACATCTTCATCATTGGTTGTCACAGTCCCACCAAGTTCATTAACTTTGGGATGATGAGCTTCAATGAGAATGATGTAAACTACAGCTCCACAAATCCCACCGATGAAAGGTCCAACTATGGGAACCCACCACCAGTGTACACCATTGGGACTGGACGGCAGAAAGAAGAATTCTTGTCAAGGCAAAAACGTGTGGGACAACAAAGAAGTGTGCGGTCTTGCAACTTGAACTTGATGAAGAGCTTGGCATAGATTGATTGATCGATCGATTGATTGATCGATCGATCGATTGAGTGAAAAAAAAGAAACAAAATTGCACACTCGCTAAAAACAGGGAAAGAAATAGTTCGGTAAAAATGGAACAATATAGTCCCTCCTGCAACATAGAAAATAGTGTGATTTCAGATCAAGATATCAACCTGGAGGGCTTTAAGTACTTAAATTAATAAAAAAATGTGCAGGAGACACAAAATTGATGAAAGGGAGCGAAATCGCTGTCATTGACATTAATTGTGTTCTTTCCGGTTTTATTATTCAGTGATTTTAAAGCGCATGTCAATGACAAGTTCAGTTGAAGACTTTGTTGGCGTAGTTTATATTTTTCTGTAGCAGAGGTGTGTCATGATGTTGTTTTGAAACGATAGATTGAAGTTACATTTATCATGTGGAAAATACGTATGTTTTAACAATTATACAGAGAATATATTGTCAGCTTCCTTCAGTTTTACAATTCAATTTTGAAACATCCGGGGACCCCCCTAATTTCGTGCATTTATGTGTGACGTGCATTTAATGAATTATTGGCCCCCTCCAAAAAGCAACCAAAAAAATGAAAGTCTCTTGACCCCGATCTGTCCAGGCCTTTAAGATTAGTTTTGTTTCTGTTATTTGCATCATGTCCTGAATTTGTCCCTGTTTGAAGTATCCTAAATACTATCTGCAGCAGATACATTATGAATATAGATGTGTCATGTCAGAGGGCGTTGGAGATTTCCATGTGAAATTCACTTACGTCCAGACTTCGTCAGGGTAGCCGACCATGTACGAGAACAGTCTCGGCGGGAAATCACGGGCCGGATTCAACGGGTAGCCACAGTTTGCGCCGAACGACAAACCGATCACAAACACCGCTAAGCCAATCAGGAATGGTTCCATTCCAGTCGGTGGCTTGGCGTTTCTTTCATCGATGATAGCAAATATGCAAGACAGCAATAGCATCGTGCCCACAATCTGTTGTTAAAAACGAGAAACAAACTGAATTTTAAAGAATGCAAGGCCCGAAGAGAATCCGATTTAGGAGTTAATACGTTCGTTTGGAGCATTTTTAGAGGTCCTAGACATTCTAAGTTTACTGCAAACCGTACAACAAACAATAATAAAACATTGGAAAAGGCAAAACCGATGGTAATATGATATTATCAGTATTATTATAATAACAAATAGGCAATTGCGATCAGATAGAGGATGAACATTTTCCGTTCTGTTGACCATTGTCTAGTGTGTTATTATGATCATTGTACAGCTGGTCGAAGCTACTTGACACGAATTATAGCATGCCGAAAAATGATTACTTGTTGAACATTAATTCACACCACGTCTACACCTGTAGGCCTACACACTGGGTCTCGCGAGCAATATTCGTATAGAAGTTATGAATATGATCAATAAATGTCTTGTATTAAACTATTTTTCATTACACAAACCTTACCTGTGTCTAGTGTGTGCCTATTACTTTACCCTAGCTATCTGTGTATAGCATTTCAAAGAAAACAATCTATATCTGTTAATTGCCCTCCCTAATTCACTTCATTAATTTGTTCTGCCGATCACCGACGCGGGGGCTTATCGCCCTGACCAAATAGCTCGTTAGCAGCTCATAAGGTGGTAGACTACTACTTTATTGCTCAACAACACACTCAAGGAGTGCGGTAAGGCAAAAATTACAAAACTCAACAAACACTGGATGAAGCTGCTGCTGGGGGAGGAACTAACGTACAAGAAATAAATTTGGCAAGAGGTAGTTTATCTTTGTGAGTAAAGATACATGAACTTTTCTCTGTCATTCAAATCAAGAAAGCCAGGATTATACAAACTTGTGGATGAAAATAGACTATCTCGATAAGCTCTGTATTTTGGACATTCTATTACAAAGTGAAATTCATCCTCAACTAAAGACTTTCAAAACTTGCAGAATCTATCATTTGCAGGAACTTTTGGAATTGACCTTCTACCCAGTTCTACTTGTAGGTTGTGATCCGAAATTCTTAGTTTTGTCAGCCACCTCCTATGGGTAAAAGATCTTATATCTAGCAAGTAACTTTCAAATTCAAATTTTGTCTTAAATAGTCTGTAAGTTCGGAGCTTATTCCTCTGCATTCCACACTTCCTTGTATCATTATGAATGTTTCTCAGCCATGTTTGTTCATACATTTCACATAAACTATCATATACATTATTAACTGTGGAATTGATATTGCAAACACAAGACCATATATCACTCCCACTGTAAGAGTTCAAAATGCTTTGTATATAATTAGACCAATCTGAATTCAACCTGGATGTATAAGCAGATCTCAATAAGATGTCATCTGATAAAACCAATCGATGCCAGTATTTGAGCATGCGCTTTATCACCATTAAGTGAATTGGATATCTACCCAGCTCTCCAACAACACCATCAGACGGTGCATGTTTAGAGACTCCTAGGATAAATCTATAATAAGATATACTAATACGGCTAGTTTTCAATCGGGTTCGAACCCACAACATACGGCATCAGTCACCTAGCGGAGAGGCCACAGAGAGAACCGCTCGGCTAAATCTCCACTCCCAAAAAAGAGTGGTTCAATAGCCGGCTAAGTTGTTACATTTTTCTGACTGAGACCGCTCCACACGTTGTAGAGTTCGTGAAGCACTCACGCAAGCATGCTCACTATCATACATTGCACATACAAACTTTATCGAAGCGAAGAAACGAATTTCATCACTTTAACTGGGCGAACGATAACCTCGGGGACAATTCTGTCCACCAGCAGAGTTACCAACCCAGGGTAGAAAATACGGCTAGTTTTCAATCGGGTTCGAACCCACAACATACGGCATCAGTCACCTAGCGGAGAGGCCACAGAGAGAACCGCTCGGCTAAATCCCCACTCCCAAAAAAGAGTGGTTCAATAGCCGGCTAAGTTGTTACATTTTTCTGACTGAGACCGCTCCACACGTTGTAGAGTTCGTGAAGCACTCACGCACGCATGCTCACTATCATACATTGCACATACAAACTTTATCGAAGCGAAGAAACGAATTTCATCACTTTAACTGGGCGAACGATAACCTCGGGGACAATTCTGTCCACCAGCAGAGTTACCAACCCAGGGTAGAAAATACGGCTAACATCATTGAGAAAGTTACATTTGTCATTAATTTCATGTTCCCATATTTCACAGCCATATGTCATAATAGGAACAATTAAACTATCAAAGAGTGATAATGCAACTTTTACAGAAAGTGAACCATTTTGAAGGCCCTTACGAAGGCTGAAAAGAGCTTTCATTGCCTTCAATTCAAGATTGTGAAAATTACCTTTAAATTTACCATAAGGGGTAATGACAAAACCAAGGTAACAGTACTCTTTCACTAAGTCAAGAGTCACGCCATTGTAAGTGAGTGTAACTCCTTTTACAAGATGATTACTTTTGTTAAACACAATAACTTTCGTTTTCTTTATGTTAATAGATAATTTCCATTCACGACAAAAACTATGAAGTTTATCTAAGCAGCTTTGTAAGCCTGTTTCAGATTCTGAAATCAATAAAAGATCATCAGCATACATTAGACAATTGATAAGGAGTTTACCAAGTTTGATAGGACAGTCCTGACTGGAACCAAATGTACTGGGAAGATCATTTATAAAAATATTACACAAAGTTGGACTTAAGTTACACCCTTGCTTAACTCCTAAATTGGAGCCAAATTCTTCAGTAAAGCAGTTGTTACTTTGTCGTACCGTCACATGGACTTAATCAAGCTATAAAAATTACCATTAATGCCGTATTTCTGTAATTTTCAAAGTAAACCTGTACGCCAAACCCTGTCAAATGCTTTCTGAAAATCTACAAAACAACAATAAAGGTACCTACGACATGGACTATAGCTTGACTGAGAAAATTTCGCATAGATATGCTGATCGATAGCAGAACGCAAAACAAGAAGATTATCTGCAGTTCTCCTCTTTTATTTGCTCTGAAACCAGACTGAAATGGCAAAAGAATACCATTCGAAAGTTCATAAGCCTATTATTCAACACAGAGGTAAACAGTTTTGCAATGCAACTATTTATAGAAATCCCTCTGTAATTTGACGGATCACATGTATCACCTGATTTGAACACAGGGACCAAATACGCTTTTTCCCAAGCATTTTCGAAATGTTCCTGATCTGAGGATGACATTGTATAATGAACATAATGGAGTAAGTATGGAAGAACCACCATATTTTAGCATTTCATTCAAAATACCATCAACACCTGGGGATTTTCCTGATTTTAATTTACGCAAAGCTTTTAATATTTCTGATTCTCTAAATGTGGAATTAAGAATAAAGGTCACATCATATTCATTGGCTGCTTCCATTTTTGTTAATATACGTTTAGAAACATTATCAGTTTCTTCACAAGAAAAATCACTTAACTGCTTAAAGTGATAAAACCATTCAGCAGGAGAGATAGACGAGTCAATTTTCTTACAGACATGACTCCCTGAAATATTCTTCCACAATTTCCAGTAAACATTACGGTCTTCGGAATAAACCTTTACTAATTTCCTTAATTGACTCTCTCTGAAAGTTGACCGTTTATATTTTAAAATTTTTTTGTATTCTCTTTTTAGAGTGAAACATCTCCCTCTATTATGTGGATCATTTGGGTAGCGATTCAACAATTTTAGGCCTACAGCAATCTTTAAGATCTTTACGAAGTGAAAAACAAGACTTATCAAACCAAGGCTGATAGACGCGTTTTTATTTCTTCTTTTTCAATTTCGGCGTAACTCTACGTAAACAGCGATCTTAAACTTTGTGAATAATACCTTCAAATGCTTTTACAAGATTATCACAAGAATGGGAACTATGACACTCAATATTAAAATTTCTAAAGTCCTCTTCAATAGATGAACTTTGCCGAGTATTTAAGAAATCTTGTTTAGTATTATCATTCCACAAATATTTACTTGAATATGATTTACACTCTACATCAACTGACTGCTTCAAAATATTATTTATAGGCCTATTAATAGAAAAACCTATTGGACAATGATTAAGCTTAGAGAAATGTGTAAAAGCATATACTTTGAAATAATCTATTCGGTTCACTAAATTCTTTGTAACAATACAATAATCTACTGTACTAAATCTATTTCCATTTCCCATTTACAAGTAAAACCGTTAGAACACCCAAAGGGGAGAGCGCAAGACTCGCATCGAAAATTTTGAGAAATTGATGTGTGAAATGGTGCAATCTGAGAGGTGCACGTGTTTCAATAGGGCCGTTCACAGTTTACGTCACTGTTCTCTCATTAATATGCAAAAATAAATATTTGTCCGCATTTTTAGATTACGCTTTTGAAAATTACGCATGCAAGAACGACGAAAATACATCTCAGTGGGCGACTGCTAGTGTAACAGTGAATACTAAAAAACATATTCACGACTCAGAGTACAAGCTGCAAAAACAGCCACGCATGCAACATTGATAAAATTTGTCCGCATTTCAAGCTGCGTGTCCGATGTCGCGCGCGTACAGCTATATTTAGTAACAAACCTGTAACCGTGAACAAGGCTATTGATTTTGCACAAAAAATTGAGTAACCCCCTTCTTCCTCTCCATATTTTGAGCAACCCCCTTGAGGTTTTCAATTTTTTGAGTCAACCCCATTCCCTCACATTCCTCCGCCCCTGGCCGCCCTAAAATGGACTTTACCAGCCGGGCACAGCCGCCGTCGTCTGCACATCGACATACCACTGTCCCTCCACAAAATACGTATCCTCATGGCTACTATCTCTGTGTTGCAGAGCGGCACGGTCATACCAATACGGGACGGCCGCTATGTGGTATGGATCGGAAAAGTACGCCGCCGTTGATCGGTTCACAAGGGACTCTGTTTGACACGGCAGATAGTTGCCACGACGATATTTATCTCGTTGATCTGCAGACTACGGGGGATGCATGATGTGCCCTGCTGGTAAATATCACATACACCAGCGACCCCGCATGTGCCGTGCATGAGGGTCGCGGCTGTCAATTCCGCGTCCGCAGCCGAGAAGTCGGAGAAGGTAGTTGGATCACGTGGACTGTGATTGAACTTGAAAGTAGCATGTTTCTTCCCTTGAAGCCGAGAAACTTGGGTGGTCTGTCTTTATTTGTCGTTGTAAAAAAGTGATATGCTTGAGTATTGTTGTGTGCGTGAGCGCTTGCGAGCAGCACAGGTTATCGTAACGTCGCTTGGATAGTCGTTCGAGGCGGGCGGCCGCAGGTCGCCGTTTACTTGGAAAAAAGAGACGGCGACCTGAGCTGCGGCCGCCCGCCTCGAACGACTATCCAAGCGACGTTACGATAACCTGTGGCGAGCAGTATGCAATGAAACCCATACAGACGCATATGCACCGAAGTGAAAGGTCAAATTAGCATAGTATAGGTGACGTAAGCACAAGGGGTTCCATGGTGTAATGGTTAGCACTCTGGACTCTGAATCCAGCGATCCGAGTTCAAATCTCGGTGGAACCTTTACGTTTTGTTGAATGTCGTGAGATTTTTTTTTCGATCCGATATATTATTGATATTTCTCTTATAAATCATCCTTACCTTGTTATCAATATTTATATGTGTGCTTTCGTCTTACCATAGTGAACCCTTATGGGAGAATTTTGTGACTGAGCATGTGGTTAATGGAATGTACTTCGGTTGCCCCGCCGGTAGAGGATGCATGTGCCGAAGTTCCCCGATATACCATTTGACAGGCATTTGATCAACACAAAGTAGGTCTAAATGTGTGCGCCACATATTTGGTATTTCTTTCCACCTCGTCCAAATTTACATATGGAAACAATGTTCAAATCCCTTGCGAAAGAAACTAAATTCACGAAAAGCCCTCCCCATTGATAGTAGTTTAATCACACAGTAAATAGCCTATAATGCAAACGCTTGTCCCATATTCATCTAAAGCTTTGTTTTTAACAAAGATGCTCAGCTGTCGTGCCATGCAAAGAGAGTGAATACGCGGAACCGTTGATTTGGTATCTCATATTAAACATCCATTAGTGAAGATTTTTTGAAGAACAATTGATTTTCATTTTTTTGCTCGTGATATCTCCGTGTGATAATGCTATCTTATCAATAATAATATCAATCATTATATGCTAAGCGTGAAGCCTCAGAGTTTACTGCGATTATATACATATATATATATATATATATATATATATATATATATATATATATATATATATATATATATATATATATATATCGAAGTATACAGATGTCCTCGTGGGAAATTACAATGCTCGATGCTAAGCAGAGCGTTATAAATAAACAAATTACTTCAAGAACAAATCAATGAAATCTATTACTTAAGTTTCATGCACCCTGCAATCCTCAGATAGAAGTGAAAGGATTCCTAGCTTGACACTCTTACTTATATGATTGGGACGTACCATTCTATTTGTAGGTGGTGTTAAAATTGGATACTATTTGTTATGGTGGCGACATTTTGAAACCAACTCAGAGCGTTTGTTTAACATACCGCATAACAACTAGGTAAAACGTTATGAGATTGTATTAATCCAACACCCAGAAAGAGGCTCCCAGCAGCAGGAAATTCCTGCTTTGCAATCATTGACATGTATAAACATATTATAATCACAATCAACCAATATTCAAGCTTTCATTGGAATTCTCACATGTGTCAAAAGTGTTAAAAAACAGCTTAGTGTCAACAATTTACTTTCCAAGATAATATTCGCAAACTCGCACGTTGAATTTCATCAGTCGAACATAACCACTCGACGAAACAAATTTTGAAGTGGGCTGGTTTTTTCCTTTTCAAAATAGTTGGTAATAGTAGAGGACGAGATGCCGTCGGGAGTACGCTAAGTGTTTGTGACAAGAAGAATAAAACCATAGTGTGAATGTTTGTTTGCGTGTTTATTTAGTGTGCACTTTCAATTGTTGTCATACGCCACCAACAACATTTAGAGTCATGCTTGGTAACCATAAAGCAGACAACTTGCTGTGTGATTTGGGAGGCAAAATGTACAGCCTGGCTAGCTGTTTGCCCGGCCATAGTCGGGATCACCTTAATTTGGGTTGGCAAGTTAGGTCCGGTTGGTGCTGAAGGTGACGCTCTACATTATACAAGTACGTCAGAAATTATCGAAAGTCGTGACGCTGGCAATTATTTACAGGTGACATGCATGTTTCATTTCAGTGGAGGTTGTATCTTTAAAAACAAAGAACTTTTAAGGTCGAATGCGCCTCGGGGACAGATATTTTGACTCTCTAAGTTTTACAATTCTTTTCTGATCTACCACTTGTGGAGGCTCATTTTAAAGTTCTTGGTGTATTTTCTTTTCACTGTCTTAGTTTTTCGAAAATCGAAAATTTCATTTTTCTCCATAGAGTTAACACAGAGACTGTGGCCATTTTGATTTTCGAATATCGTAAATTTTGGGTAATTTGTTTCTCTAGTACCAAAATTTGCACGGTGACCCCAATTTTTATTCTCGATGTTGAATGAGAATGGTTTAAATATTCATGAGAAAAGTTTGAGCAAAAGTTTAAGTCTCATCGTCGAGGTGCGAACTACCTTAACATTGATTCCAGTTTTTCAAAGATATAGGCCTATACCTTACCTGATCTCCAAGTCCGCTCGCTATACTCAGATACTGGCCCGGATATGTCGCAAAGATAGCGGCCGTTGCGTTTGGACCGGTGACTTGTCTTATACCGTCGTCGAAGGCATTGATGGCGTCTAAAATGCATTGAACAGAGAGGTGTGAAAGTATATTATGTTAATATGTATATATACACTATCTGTTCTCAATGATATGATTGTTTCGTCAAATTTATAAATTGAGATATTAAAAACAAACTAGTCTGATTCATCATAGAAGTATTCTAACTTTAAAAACATGGATAAATATAAATATAAATATTTTTAACTTTCGTTTCTCGCGACTTTGATTTTTACCAAATTTCAACTTTGTGAATCTTGTGCGTCAGCTGTTTGCGTAGGATTGGCCGACGAGGATTTTGTGGAATACTTGACCTAAAGGAAAAGTGTAATTTTCGACCACGTACAGATAGAGATTACATTACCATAATAGACTCCGTAGACACATGCCGAGGCAGCGAACGCCCCCAAGCACTGCATAATCCAGTAGGGGATAACTTTGTACCATGGAAATCTACCAACCACTGCTTTGGCTAACGTCACCGCCGGATTAATGTGAGCACCTTAGGAAACGAAAACGACACGAAAACATAACTGACACACGAAAGGGATAATAGCTGTAACTTTTTGTCATATTTTTGTGATTTTATTAGATAAAACGAGCATATTTCTTCAGTCCTTCCCCTAAAAAACGTTGAAATATATATGAACTTGAAGCCCTCTCGTTGCTAATGCGTTGCATTGTTTCTATTCTCTTTAAAATTTTATCTTCGCTGAATAGGACCAGAACTGCCCAGTCATCAGTCACTGTGACTGTACTCTAACCCTGCTTGTGTGCAACACTACTATTCCTGGTACGAGACTATTGTATTACTGTCAAGATGTTTTATGCAAAGGTTGAGTAAACCCATTTGGCATTGATATTATTTGAGTCAGTGAATTTGTGTAAATATATTTCTCGTGTCAAACTACGTATTGAGTCCCACCAACAATAAGACACTGAGGGTGACGAGTGAAACACTGTAGTAGAGCCAGGCTTTCAATACACTGAGAGTCCAAGTGTGAGGAGGGCTTTATCTGAGTTAAAATCTCTCATTCGAAACTCATTTCATGTTGTTTTTTTACATGACCAGGGTTGTGTAGAATCTTCAAGACTTCTTAGAAGTTGCTTAACTGCTGGCCATCAAATGCAATGGAATATCCAATGAAAGCATAAAGGCATCTTACTTTACTCTTGTGTCAAGGCAGTTTACTTCCCCCATCATGTTTCTGCCCCATACTCAAACTTTGACTCTTGAAAACGTAATGTCTTGCGCGGGATATAACGTACAAACTCCATAAAATACCTCGTTCTTAATCGTCGTTTGGTTGAGGTGTTTTAAGGTGTATAACTTAGTGGTAAACTGATTTTTGGAAATTATCTGAAAATGCAATGCTATACTTTTTCCTTTTTAACTGCAATTATATTTACTACATGAATCAGTGTTTTGGTATGATAGGGGAGAATTTCATTTTTCCGGAAATATTTAGTCGGAAAAACACACATCTCTCATACTATAATATAACGCTATTGGAAATCTCAGAACTGACCACTCGACCCAACGCTACACTGCTCGGTTTGAAAAAAAAGACGTATAGCTTTCGGATGTGTTAATTTAAAGAAGTAAAAGGTAATAATTTGACGATCAGTATGAATGAAAGTTTTCACCCCTGTCCCAAGCTGTGTATATTTATCGTGAAGGACTAAAGAATGAATATCAATTATTATGTACGTTTAAATTGTTACTTAGCGCTTACCTGAGACACTCGACGCAAAGTGAATGCCCATGGTAACGGCGATACCCCAGGCCCAGTTGACGGAAAGATATTCGCCGTACGCTCCACGGCTAAGAATGCTTTGGGCTTCAGATCCATTTCCAAAAATCTGTATGAAAGAATAAAGGGATTTGTATGTGAATTTCACCAATAAATTGTTTTCAAACTTCTTTTCTCTAGAATAAAAGTTTCACCACTAGTTAATGGTGAACGCATCTGCGCGTGCGCAATGCGTGCTGACATTGTGTATGACCTTGGGGATTGTTTGAACGAACTATTACGCTATGGGCATAATCATATCGCTCAATCATACCAGACTTGAGATGAACGCAGTGTGTGTGGAGAAGCTTGGAAACTAACAATGCCAACCCTTGGGCATTGATATCGTTCTTGTTTCCCACCCATTGCAATGTCATCAACACACATCGTACTAGTCTGTTTGTAAGAGCAACATTTTTTTCAGGATTTTAAGTAAAGAATTTATATTTGAAAAGACTCATAGTTTAAACAAATAAAATCTACAAAGGTCATAATGGTTATATTACATCATAGGTTAGAGCATAGACAAAGGGTACGAAGGTGTGCTAAATTTAGACGAATCTTTTACGCAAAGAATGAAATTACGCGATAATTGACCGTACAATTTGTATTTTAGACAGACCAGTTTCATACAGCCTTATTGCAAATATACGGTTTGTTTTTGTGTGTCTGAAAATAGTATCAATACATGTATTCATATTGATACGTCTTTCGGGATTTCAACGTTTATAAGATCCTAGCATACCATCGAATGCCGCAATTCCGGACAAGACTGGCGCTCCTTGAGTGTGTTGTCTTACCATGACTTCATATCATGACATAAATAACATGCATTATTCCAACATATTTAACATATCTCTGCAGTTGTTTTCTTCGATTCTTCCAGATAGGACATATTATTCTTATATTTTGGATGCAGTGTATTGATTAGGTAGTCGCAAGGCAAGCTAAATCAGCCGGCAATGATGATGTCATTTTTTCATGTCAAGCGTTTCGAGTTCTCACTTACCATAAGTATGAAAGTTCCGATGAATTCCGCTAAGGACTCCCGAACCAGACGATTCTTGATCGCGATAGCATTGGTGATTTTGTTGATGAATTTCGTATATGCGCCCATCTCAGCAGAAATATATACCCCACTGCGCGCCGCAGGCCACTCCGTAAGTGAAATCGAAAAAATTACACCCTCTTTCCTTAAGTTGTACACAGACTGGCTCGGAGCAACAACTCTACGTCTGAGTGTGATATTAACACTGCTCTTCAAATTCAACTTCTGTGTGAGTAATTGTAATGTTAGGGATGTGTCTTAAATTCCGGAGAGTGTGTCTGTGATCATATTGAGCAATGTGAGTGTGTCGCATCGCACGACCGTTCATTTCTCATACCTTTTCCCAAAATCTTTCTCGCGCCTACTCGACATAAATTTCGGCGACAGATGACTGTTCTTTCATCACACAGTCTCATATCGAATCACATAGCCGCGCATGTAGATATATATATATTGAAGTAACTATTATATAAACGCACATTTGCTTTTCATCGTCGTCAACTATGCAATCTTCAACTACATGGTCAAGTTGTTTGAGTTGAACGACGTGACAGGCATTTGTATCAAACCAAACATTAAGTTCGCCTCAACTTTATTACAACCGGCCCTAAACTTTTGAAGGGTTACTTTTAATAGAAATCTACATGGACGAATTGTCTTGATATGTATGTACATTAAACCTGTGCATGTTATATCGGTGACCACAGTGAACCGTGAATGTTTTGCTTTAATGTAACAAACGTCTCGGTGGTGTGTGTAGCGTGAGTTCCTCCCTCCCTTCCTTCTATTAAGTAACCTCCCTTGATGGCAGTAAATAAATACCAACGGTTTGTCGAACTTTGCCCCTTATTCTATGATATAAATCAAATTGTCGGTTGTAATTGTCCACTGACAAAGACTCAGGAGAGACCTGCCGAATGTGACTTCGTAGCTCCAACAACTGTTAATGGGTTTTAAAAGACACTGATCACGAGATAGCGGGGCAACAAAACTTTCTATGTCTTGTTTGTGGGACTGAACGACAATAACACCCTATATGCAAACATTGTATGTAGAGGGCGTTATGAGTTTAAGTCAACATACCGACGAGTGTCTTCGAAGTAATACATGCATGAAACTATTTCTGTCATGGTTTACTGTTAATAGATATTCATGATCGGAAGATTATATCAACCACACCGTGACGACAACAACAACAGACGCATTGCCGTTTTGTGAGGCCAAGACACAGGGTAAATTTGCTCCCGGGTCGACCATTTGCATAGCGTAGGCGGGTAGCGAAAGTCACCTTTACCGTAAGGTTAAAATCATCCGACTTAGTCGTTCAGTCGTTAACTTCCGATCGTCAAAGTTTACATGTGGTCTATTCGCCATCACGTGACAAGAATCTAATCTCTCGTCGCCAGCACATATGACTTGGAATGGTGCAGCTCAACTGGATTTGTACTACTTCATTGGAAGATCTAGAAACCCACCATTATTCTAAATTCACTACAATCAGTCAGTCATGTATTGTATTTGGAGTAAATAAGCAGAGAAAATAAAATGTAGCATAATGAGGGTTACTGTAGAGTGGTGCTGTAACCCGAAAATTCACGCAAAATCAAGAATATCTACTAATTACAAATGCATTTGCGCTGCGAATACTTTCAATTAGAATTTGAAACGAACGACGAATATACACAATTACACATCACAAAGTGCTAATTAAATGGTGGCCAGAAAGGCCTCAAGTTAATAGATACATGAGCTGCTATCAGGAAGTCCATTTGAACTTTTGTGCAAAAAGTAAGTCCAGGCATAGAGAGGCCTTCTCAGCTGTACTTTCATTATCGTAAAGATAGTGCAATAAGCTAAGCGGCATTTATTTTCAGGAACCCGGCTTCCCGAATTATTGTCTGTTTGTCAACCTGTACTGTAACAGAATCGGTAGAGGTAAAATGTTTGCCTTAGGGACTGGACACAAATTACAGGGGGGGTGGGCCGGTGTTTTTTGGGGGTGGGTCGCCATTTTTCGCGCAAGCATTTTTGAAGGGTCATAAAATTTTGTGCAAGCCTATGGGGGAGGGTCACCTTTTTTCATGCATCAAAGCTGAAATTGCATGTGCACGTTATGGAATACTGAAAAAGAAAAAATACCTCCTGGCACTTTCATTTTCTGCCATTACCATTTTCGGCGCGCCCTTCGGGCGCAAATTTCAGGTATAATGATGATCCAAGCAGCCACATTGATTTAAGTTGTCATGATTTCTACTTATTCAACACTATTGTGCATAACTGTCCCCTATAATGACTCTTTCAATAACAATTTGGGAGATTACTTATTTGACATCATTCTCCCATTGACAATACATTGGGTATAGGTTGGTGTCAAACGTTCATGTCGCTGTATGTACATTTTTTAATTTTTTGAGGACATTGACAGAATACAAACTGTTCAGAATAGTGCATAGTGTCATCAATAACAACTGGAAGCTTCAGGTCGAACAACTTTTGAATAACAATGTAGGATCAGATAACCTATGAGTTATTTGTAGTTTCCTCATAGCCTACAATGTATAGTGAATCAACATTTTGGTGAAATTCCAAAATCAAATTTCTTGCACAACCATTGACTTGAAACCACTCTAGTCTAATCATGAATATTAATACTAATAATTAGGTGTACATAAATGCACAGGTTAAATACGTTTACCAAGTTTGTATTGGAAAAAAATTATTCATAGTTTCATCATAGACTGCCATGTATAGTGAATGGACATTTCAGTGAAATTCCAAAATCAAATTTCTTGCACACCCATTGACTTGAAACTACTCTAGTCTAATCATGAACATTAATACCAATAATCAAGTGTACATAAATGCACAGATTTTCCTATTTTTGTATTGGAAAAAAATTATTCATAGTTTCATCATAGACTGCCATGTATAGTGAATCGACATTTAAGTGATATGCCAAAATCAAATTTCTTGCACAACCATTGACTTGAAACCACTCTAGTCTAATCATGAACATTAGTACCAATAATTGAGTGTACATAAATGCACAGATTTACCTATTTTTGTATTGGAAAAAAATTATTCATAGGGTTTCACCATAGACTTCCACGTATAGTGAATCAACATTTCGGTGAAATTCCAAAATCAAATTTCTTGCACACACATGGACTTGTAACCACTCTAGTCTAATCAAGAACATAAATATCAATAATCAAGCATACATAAATACACAGATTTGCCAAGTTTTGTATTTAAAAAAATTATTCATAGTTTCTTCATAGACTACAATGTATAAGGATCCACATTTCATGCGAAATTCCAAAAACAAAGTTATTGTACACAGATGCACGTGTTACCACCCTCTTCTAATCAAGCACAATTATGTCAATTATTCAGGGTCATATATACACAAATAGTGCATATTTTTAATTCTGAAATTTTTTTTTACAGTTTTGTCATAGACTCCCATGTATAGTGGATCAACATTTTATGCGAAATTCCAAAAACAAAGTTATTGTACACAGATGCACATTTTACCACCCTCTTCTAATCAAGCACAATTATGTCAATTATTCAGGGTCCATATATGCACAAATAGTGCAAATTTTTAATTCTGAAAATTTTTTGACAGTTTTGTCATAGACTCCCATGTATAGTTTTGTCATAGACTCCCATGTATAGTGGATCAACATTTTGAGAGAAATTCCAAAATCAAATATCTTGTTCACATGTGCACTTGTAAACAACCCATGCTAATCAAGTATATCTATATCAGTTATTAAACATCTATAGAGGAACAGATATTGCTAGTTTTATAGTGGGAAATACACGTTCGTAGTTTTCTTATAGTCGACTACATGTATAGTGAATCAACATTATCGATAAAATCTAAAAATTACATTTTTTGTACAGGCATGCACTTTTTACCTGCCACTTCAAGCAAAGTACATTTACATGAATTATCACACACATATGATTTGATATTTTTTGGACAACGCGTTATATCGGCCACATTTTGCCTTCCTTTCGGGAGGGCGACTTAAAAAGTATAGCAAGTCAGAAGGGGGTCTTTAACACATTGCGGTTTTTTTTGGGGGTATTGAGTAACAGGGGAGGGTCACTTATTTTCATGCACGGATAAGGGGGAGGGTCACTAATTTTTGTGCATGAACTTTTGAAGGGTCACTATTTTTTACGCAGCGGTTTTTCGAAAAACACCGGCCCACCCCCCCCCCTGTAATTTATGTCCAGGTAAAATGTTTGCCTTATTGTTTCAGATGATGTAATGCCTGTAAATGATAATTGGCAGCAATGCTCCACTTTTTCATCGCACATTTATTGTATTTTTATAGGAGTACTTACTAGTATTTCAATTTTCTCTTCGCACACTCATAATACATCAACCTGTATACGCTGGGCCCTTCTTTACTCGCTCTGCTAGACCTTTGAGGGCGCTCTCTTACGAACACGACTAAATTTGAAAGATTCGGGATCAATTGAATTCCTGTGAAAAGGAAAACATCTTTGGAGGAAGAGGATTCCTCTTTTCAGAGGAGAAACATTACATCGCTAGTTCCAACTGTTTTGAAGAGCGAAATAAGCCACTTCATCATGTTGAACAATTCTTGACTTGGTTTGCTGCTGAAAGTCAGACCTTGGGCCTGGGCGAACATTGACTGTCGATTGAAGTAAATGTACAGGAAATTTAAAAAGGGTGGAGAAAGATTCGAGAAAAATTAAGGAGAGCAACATATGAAACAACTAGATATTTCTCCTAGGCAGATTATGTTCTGGGGGGGAAAAATAAGCGATGCATCGGCCGGGAATCGAACCCGGGCCTCCCGCGTGGCAGGCGAGAATTCTACCACTGAACCACCGATGCGTTTCACGTTTACATAGTGGAAAAATATTATCATAAATAACAAAATACTAAACGACATACGTAAAATCAATGTCAAATTGTAGTAATAAATATTAATTACTTTTCCACAGTATAAAATCTCTTTCATCCCCTCCATTTCATGGTACTGACCTACATATTTGAGAAGCACAATCTTGATCAGTAGAGGGCGCTCGAACTGGTAAGGTCAAAGGTTACACTTAACGTTACCATATTACTAAGGTAAACATCGCGATACACTTTCACGGACGTGGACTCGGTCCTGTTTCGTAGAATACTGTACATGTATGGCTACAATGTGGTCGAATTGGTAACAGATAGGGCAGTGAAGTAACTGCTGCAGAGTCATACAGCCGTTCGGAGAGTTTCTGAAGCGAATGTTCATTTTTTGTGATCGCTAGGCTGCGCTCTTTGTAGGTTGATCGACGGCCATGTACATGGTATTTACTGTCAACGTCAACGCTGAGCTCACGTAAGTTTATATTTATGTTTATGTTTACGTGATCTTTACATACGCTTTTCGAGTTCGTTTATTTCTTCCCAAATGCAGAAGGCGAGGGCAATGCCGAGGGGAACTGTAAATCATACGGACAGCAAGTCGGGGCACACACACTGACAGCTACCGGTCTTGACTGCCGCGGAGGAAGGCGAGAGTTTTCTGAATCATCTGAATGTCATAAAGTACATCTCAATGTCTTGAAGTAGGGATACATAAAGAGAGCGATTCCAATCATTGATTGCGGTCACAACATTACAAAACAACACCTTAGAAAGGTAACACTTTCTATTGCCACAACGAAGCGTCACGCCAACGAAATTTCTGATCATGGATGTAGCAGCGGACAACTTCCAGAACAGGGCAAGGCGTAGCGTCGCCGCGGACGAGCCGCAGCGTTCGGTCAACCACGATGCCTCTACCCACCAAGGGTCAGCGTACTCACCGTGAATTTACAGTTTGGAGTTTTCGATAACTTCGTATGCTCATTCTGATTCATTGTTATCTATGAAGTTTAATGAGGGGAGAAAGAAAATATGTCAACGCGTTTACGAAACCATTGTCCTCCAATATTGGTACCACGCTAAAGTCGTTTACGGATTTATATCTGGCTTGACTCACGCGTATCATTCAGACTTTTTCCCAATAATGAACAAAATGTAGCGCCTGCCCCGAGCATAGATCAGGTGCTGTCCATTTCAACTCCTCTCAAAGGAATTTCTCTAAGCCTTCAATCTATTCAGTATTGTTTTAATGATATCTTCACGGCCAAATCGTTAGCGATCTCGCATGCGCTTGTAAGTTGTTTGCAGTTCTTTTTTGGCGAACTTTATACCAAATAGAGGCAATCTGTATGCTACCGCCATGGGTACACAGTCTGTTTCAACGGATAATCCCATGATGATCGTATTGCACTTCTGTGTTGATATGCATAAAGAGCGTTAAAATCAACAGGTCAGCGTAATTTTTTTGTACACATATTTTGTCTTCTCATATGTTTTGTGAATTCTAGCACCATAGGCCAACTTTACATATGTGTTATGATGTGCATGTCTTTTGTGGAAAAACCCTGAATCTGCTTTGTTTGTGAAAATTTATATGTATGCAAAACTCAAATGAGTCGCCAACGAAAATTATGTAAATACTCATAAACAAAGTAAACTTTGAAATAGCCCAGGAGTCATGGATCCTTTGAAAATCTTGACTAACATTCTATCGTACTGCCATATACTACCAAGTGAAGGTGTCCTAGTCGAAGGTATTGTCAAGTTGATCCGAGAAACGATATATTTAGAATGCGTAGATGAACATAAAATGTAAGGTTGAGCAGAGGTCGCGTCCTCATTGAAGTGACATTGGCATGCAGTAGCGTTTGCGTTGCCACTTCCTTTCACCAATAGAATAAATAAGTTACACTGCATACCTGTAAAGATTAACCGACGTCTCCTAGTAACCCGCTTGTTTTATGAACAGTAGACATTGTAGATATACATGAACACACACGTACCTACAGACACACATATATACTCTCCAACGTTAATACGGTGTATGGCATCCATATATTTCAGACCGTAGTCTTTATAGAATTATCGAAGCAGAGCTATTGAAGTTGTCTCTGTTAGGCTTCGTTGTAGGAGAAGCAGTGAAGACACCTCTTTATGCTACTTGCCAACTAAAACGTATGTCTTAAAATTGTTATCAGTATAGGCAAGGAAAAAATGTACAATCATCTTAACATTAAATGAAATGAACTAGGCTATCTGTGATTAGAAAATTTGAAATCCAGGGACAAAGTTCTAGATTTACATAACGTGTACCATAGTGTCTCCTCTGATGGGCCAAGTTCAAAACCACTCGTTGCAACGAGATCAGTTTTGCTTTCAGATAAACATGATAAAGAAAGTGACTCAGTATATTCTGCAAAAGTGTAATAACTCGTTAAACCAGGATAGCTCCGGCTTTTTTACAAAATTGTCGTTCGTTCCAAGACTGTCGTTTCTAACGTTGAGTCTATAGGTTATTTCCCACCTTCAGCTAAGTGCACTGCATTGAAGTCAACAGGCTTCAGCGATACGAGCGGCCGCACCGTCAGCTCCCCGACCTCGTGTCTGCGGCACCCGGCAATACAAGATTCCCCTCGCTTAGAATCAATACCGTACACGACTTACAGAATCGACACCAGTTACTGTCGGACTTTCCTGACCCCATGACTTGATTAGTTTGAACACAAAAGTTGGTTTCTCAGTTTGACACCAGTTCGGTTCGGTTTCCGATACTGTCAGATTTCGATAAAAGTGAAGTGCGACGGTCAGCAAGTATAACGTAAGCTTATCAGAAGTCAATGCTTGCTTATTTCACAAGCTTTTTTTCAATAATATGTGGGGAAATTATATTAGTAAATCGCCCCTTTGATTACGAAATTATAATTTACAGTATATTGTGCACTTAGCGGAAAGCAAACAAAATTGTGAAAAATGAGAGAATGCCGTGTTTTGAGCCCACAGACGAGATACAACTTAAAGGCCTATGACAGGTGTCAGATTGTCTTGCTAGGAAATTTACTCACTAGAGTACAATTTTAATGGAAAACAAAAGGCTATATTACACCTCCAAAATTCTCTCACAGACTAGAAGAAACTTGATCCCTGGGATCGAGTCCCTTATAGTAAAGGCTGTGCACCAAATATTTAATAATAAAAGCCATTGTCCAAGGTCTGTTGGCATTGTTTATATTATGTCTTCAGTCATATACAGTAGAGATATACTAGTAGCACATTACAAGTATTACTGCACAGTGCCATCACAGTCACCAGTGATCTATTCCGCATTGGGCCTATGCGCCCCATAGACGTGTGTACATCTTCTCAGGCATATGTACACATGTCTATGGGGCGCATAGGCCGAGAGCGGAATAGATCACAGCTGACTGTGGTGCCATGGTGCCTCCGGCGGCAATTTTTGTTAAAATACCGTTGAAAACAAACGTGGGTGGAAACAATTTCGACAGTTGCGAACATGTCCTTCTCCGTTCTTGTAACTTAGTGTGGCACATCATGATGAAACAAGCAGAGGAAAGATAGTTGGAAAGTGGGTGTGTCTAATGATCTTTCTTCACCTCTCGCTTTCAGATTCTTGATACCCACCCCCGCCTCTGTTGTAGTCTGAAATTCTTTCAACATGGGTTCAAAACCAAGCAAAGTTACGGATGTAAGCTTACAGATTCGTCCCCAACAAATAGCGAATGACTTGAACTCAGAACTTGAAGAGAAGTACAACGCTTCCCAGAAGAAGGACAAAGTCATCGGCAACAACGTCGGAGGGGACGGAAAAGCTGAAGAGGAAGAAGAGGAGGAGGACGAGGATGGCGGCAATGATGACGAGACAGCTAACAAGGACGCCCAGGACGAGGATGTACTTCGGCAGATCGACGAAAGTAAAGAAATTTGTAAGCGTAATGTTGACATCATTCGATTAGAAATTGATGCTGACGGAACCGATGGTCATGCCATAGAAACCGAAAAGATCGTAAAATGTTCAAAGATCATCGGTGGCTTGTATTTTAAACTCAAAAAGAAGAAGATCGCCAAGAGACGGATCCATCGGAGAGCAGTGGCGCTCTACCTGGTCGAGTCGGGAGGGGCGGCGGTTGTTGTAAACGCCATCAGGAAGGCTACATCTCATTGGTGGAGGCAGCAGGATACTCAGGACAACACCAACAACGTCGGCTACTACAACATTTTTTACTTCGCGACACAGATCTTGTGGAACTTTTCTGACGCCAGCGACCAGTTTGCCAAATGCATCGCCGATGAGGGCGTCATAGCGGTAGCCGAGGACGCCATGGAGAAAGAGTACCAGCATGCAATGGCACATTCCATAGATCTCGTAAGTTCATATCCTCTCATCATTGAAATCGAGGCTTCTTCAAAACGGTTCGCCAAAACGTAGCCTTGAATTTTAATGAATCTTAATCATTGAAGGATCATTGAGTCATTTATGTAACTGCTGCTTCTAAAAATGAAATGTGAATGAATATCTGTCATTGAAATTAAGACAGAAAATTTGTCGACACATACATATTATTTTCCGAACCCAATCGAACAATAACACATTTTTGGTTCGTTTTCGGAGAAAAATCATAACATCTTATTGTATACGCCATAAAATTATGTTCTATTTGGACAAACTTTTAATATATATCTCACCTCCACTTACCGAGTAAACTAAGCGACAGGTCTCCACTAAGCAATATGCGCAAGTTTGGCAAAACGAAGAGCCGTATGAATCATTATGTGGCCATTAAAAATCAACAATGATGAGTTTCAACATTCCAAAACATTTCAACAAGACAACACTGTAGGAGCAAATAGACAGCTTGCTTGCAATGTGTTGTACGTCTAGTCCAATCATGTCCGATCAAATGTATGCATTCATTATCTCTTGTCTATGGCTGCACGTGTTGTAATTCCAGTCATGCACGCGGATAGCGATTAGAATTTGTTTCGTTACAAATAATACATACTGAGAATATAAAAATAAAATGCTATGCACAAAATACTCTACACTACTATGTATCGTTACGGCAGCCATGTTACCACGGCTCCTAATTCAACCTAGAAAATGTTTATGAAAAAGTTTTTGCCGATGAAAATACTATCTCATGTTTTCTTTTATTTCTATATGTGTCTTTCCACAAACAGAAATCTAAAAGAGTGATGAAGGCTTCCCTGGCGATCACGGCAAACTGTTCCTTCCACGAACTCTCACGGGACGTGGTCAAGAAGTCTAACATGCTTGGAATCCTGGGTAAAATCAACAACGTGGACTTCGGCGACCTCGACATTTACTTCGTTCTCATTCCCGCGTACATCGTCAACGAGGAGCAGAGCAAAGAATTGTTCCACGACGAAGTTGCCATCGGCAACATCGTAGAGCACGTGAGGAAGGCTTCAAAGATGAAGACACGACGTAGCAAGGGCTTCTCCCTCCATGAACTATGTGTCTGTGAGTAAATATAGTACAGGATACCTATGTATGACAGATAGACAGACAGACAGGGACAGAGATTAAAATCTAACGATAGTTACACGAAAAGGCGGTTTGAAAGTTAACGTATTTACTTGGATATTGACGCTGCGAAGTTTTGTCGGAGGGAATACCTTCGTTTTTCACGTATCAACTTTTTTCCTCGGTGCTACTTTCGTGCATGTGTATAATTTTCTGGGTTTTTTTTAGTATCCTTGTACCATGATCTCGCTCTCGGCCTAGTCATCTCTCTCTCTCTCTCTCTCTCTCTCTCTCTCTCTCTCTCTCTCTCTCTCTCTCTCTCTCCAGTCTGCACTTTACTGTACAAATTTCACGATAAGAGTGCGACTTAACTTATTCACCGTAATGTTAACCAACAGCTACATATCCGTGAAACTCTGTTTCCGTTTATCTTCTAGTGGTTGGACGACTAGCAGTGAATGACGTCAACAAAGCACAGCTGACCAAAGCTGGGGCTGAACCAATACTAATACAAGTTGTGCAACGTGGTAATGTCTCTGAAAAAATAGGTAGGTGTTCATCGCTCCGTGACTTTGATGTTATGCATGATGAAATTCTCTATAGACGCCACAATTTGTGTTACCAGCGAATTTTCGAATTTAATTTCGTGCATCGTGCATTAGCCATGTACCAGTTTGTTTCACTTGAATCTTTTGTGAAATTTGACAATTTGATGTAATTATGATAACTTCTTTGACTTTCGAGCTTATTGTAGCCCTCACATACTAATAAGTAATTTCATTGGATCCTGTCTTTCACTGCCGTCGTTAATCGTCTTTGTTGTTCCAAAACACAAATAACTAGTTTATACATTTTACGTCGTCAACGGTCTATGGTACACTTCCAAACACATTTTTGTTTCAGCGGCTCTCGAAGCACTGAAGCATCTATCCTTCTCGGACGGCAAGTCGATCCTTCAAGACTCCATCGACATCTTCGAGGAACTTCTCAAGAGCGAGAACAAGAAAATACGTAAGGCAGCTGAAGGAATCCTCTGGAACATCAACAACAACAGTAAGTATGAGTTTTTGTCACTCCAATTTTTAGAAAGCATGCGCATTCGGGACATCTTCGGACTCTCAAATTTTAACAATTCTCTACTGATCTACCACATGTCGGGGTTCATTTTAAAGCTCTTGTAGTAAGAATTTTTTTCACAGTCTTATTTTTCGAAAATCAAACATTTTATTTCCCCATAAAGTTAACACAAGGATGGCGGCCATTTTGAATCAAATATCGGTTAGATAAATTTGTTTCTCGTACCAAACTTTGCACATACCCCTGGTTTTCTTCTTGATTTGGTAAGAGAATTGTCGAAAGTTTCATCTAAGAAGTTTGAACAAAAGTCCTTCTCAATTTAGGTGCATACTACGTCAAAATTTGTCGGTACCTTGAAACACTGAAAAACTGGTCGGAGCTCCATGGTGCCACTAACCGACAAGGCAGATAGAGGAATATGGCCGTTGTAAGAGGCATAACGCTTTGAGCCAGATATCGATGCTAATGTTATAAACTACCAACAATAGTGTAGAGAACAGAAAAGTTCAATACCTTAGGTAATGGTTGCTTTTAGAGGGTATTTCATGACACAAAACACCAAACACTGGTAGATAAATTCTTCAAGTGAGTGATGTTCAATTGTATGCAACTTTTCAGAGATCGGTCATCCATTGTATAAACGCGAGCGCGGCTCATCGCAGTGATATTTACACATTTCTGCTTTAAATTTTCCCTTTACCAGAATCAGCAGAATCTCGCGTGACTGGTAACAAAGACCCACATGTTATGATCAGCTATCAGTGGGGCAGCCAACCAGAGATGATTAAGATCAAGGACATACTGAAGAACGCCGGGTATAAAGTCTGGATGGACATCGAGAGCATGGAGGGGTCGACGCTAGAAGGAATGGCCTCGGCTGTTGAAAATGCCGCCGTTGTGTTCATGGGGATCTCACAGAAGTACAAGGAAAGTGCAAACTGCCGCATGGGTAAGTTAAGTGGTCCAACAAGGGGTGCATGTCTTTAAATCACCCTTTTTGAAACTAAGGATTTCCATCGAAAATGGAAATTACTGAGTTGCTACGCTAACACAATACTTCTCTGCACTCTTGCGTTCATACTTTAAAAACAAAGTTTAACCATAAAACTCAATTTTAGGATCTATGGTTTAATGAACTCAAGAACAAAAGTCAGACACTTACAACATCAGCTCATGCCTGCTGTATGTTTTTGTAAATTTGAAAAACATTAGAAGGCCAAAGTACTCATTGCCTCTTGCACATTCCGACAAAAACTCCCGATGTAAAATCACGACCACGAATAGTTTTTGTACCTTATGTACATGTGCTTACCTTACTCACATTATTTGTGCACAAACAAAATATAAATGGCTATTTCAATAAGTCGAACTTCAGATATATACCGGCAGTTGAGATGGGACTTAAAACACAAAGAATATCTTGCCTCCGCCTCCCCTTTGTATTCGGAAGGCGAAGTGTCAACGGAAATTGTAAACTTTTGTTTTCATATTTTTTCTTTCCCAGAGGCCGAGTATGCTTTCCAACTGAAGAAGGAGATTATCCCTTGATGATGGACGATAACTACAAACCTGACGGCTGGCTTGGATTTCTCATCGGAGCTAAATTGTACTACAAACTGGTACAGGAAAGCGATTTTATTGATATCGGGGAGAAGCTTTTCAAGGTTCTCGGCGATAAGGGAAAGGAAGGAGCGGTGCCCTCGAACGAGGATGTTGCCCCGGCCGTGGACTTGACGGACAAGTTCGACGATATCCTCGGCGACATTGATAAAGGCGTGAAAACCGAAATACTGCTCAAACAGAAAAGTTACCAGGAAAACCTCCAGAAATTAAAGACAGCGGTTTCGAAGAAAGATTTTACCTCTAGAGATACAACGCAGCCTGCTCTGTTTACGGTTGCTACGATGTACGGCCAGCTGAAAAAGCATGACGAAGACACAAGAGCGAAATACAGACAGGTTCTTCTCCGAACCTTCTTGGACGAGGGCGCACCCGACGCTCTCTTGGCAACATTGCGTTTCTGCGAAGATCACGGATGGCGAAAAGAAGACGACACGGTTGACGATGATTACTGGAAACCTTTCAACTTGTGCATATCAACCATGTGGAATTTCACCGATCTGAGCGGACAGTTCTGTACCGTGGTTCTCCGAAAGAACGTCCTTGATACGCTGCGCAAGGTCCTCCAGTCAGAGGGTCCAAGATACCGCAAAGACGAGACTAACGCCGTGAGTTTTCAAAAGCATTTTGTCATTTCTTGTCAAGTTGAACTTATAACTATGAAAGTCTGTCGAGATCCTTCAAGTTTTCGGTGACATTTACTGGTATCTGAATGGCAGACCAAAACTGAAACAAACGATTGTAACTACCACAAAGAATGACCATTTCATATTCACTGCCTTGTACTATACATTGAACCAAACTTAGACACTCTGGGGAAAAACGAGGGTGCGCATGCACCAACTCTTCTCAGGTTAAGGTAGTATGGACCTTGATATTGAAAGATTTTAACCTTGCTAAAACTTCCCGCAACGAAACTTTCAACCATTCTCTTAACAAAGCAAGAAAAAAAATCAGGGGTAACTGTACAATTTTTTTTGTGCAAGAGAAATAAATTGCGTAACATCATGGAGCTAGAAACGGAGCTCCATGGTAACATTTACCAATATTTGAAATTCAAAATGGCCGCCATTCCTGTGTTAACTCTATGGTGTAAATTAAAGTTTTGATTTTCACAAAACTAAGACGATAAAATTTGTCTTAGTCCATGAGCATCAAAATGAGCCCCCAAAAGCGGTAGACCAGAAAAATGATGTAAACATTTTAGACTCGGAGTCCGAATATCTGTGCCCGAGGGGCATCATCATACCGTAAGCCAGTCTTCTCAGGTTAACCCTATTACCCTGTTTCCCTGTACAAGAGTCAACATACCTTAATTACCCTGTATACAGATCTACCCATCTTTTTTGAAACAATTCAATGTACCCAAGTCTAGCGGTGCAAGTTAGGATAAAGAGAACGATTGTCTGAATTTCTGACTTTTTCATTTACAGATTGCCGGACGGGCTGTGAGATCTTGTCTTGCGTCTATCTACAACTGCTGCATTCACGATAAGTCCAGAGGTATCATACGAGACGCCAACGTCGTTGATCAGTACCTGTCCCCTCTGCTGTCACTGCAGGATGAACGACCCAGGACCTACATGATTTTCATCATGGCGTACACGTTGAACGAGGAGCAGAGCGAGAGATTCTTCGCCGATGAGGGCCTAATAGCGTATATCATCGGGCGGTTGACCAGAGCTGCCGCCAACGAGAATCACAAAGATGGTGGTTATTCTGCACTTGAGCTGACAGAAGGTAACATCGAAAGCATTCACTGTAACAACCCCAAAGCGAGAATAAAATAATGACCATTGGCTTTACCTTCCTCAGTCAGATTTTGTGGAAAACTTACACGCTTTTATGGATATTAATGATTATGGCAAATGTGTAAGCTTTAATTTTTAACACGATTGGAACTAATTTGGGATAATTGGATTTTTATATTTTAAAAATTTCTCAAAAATGCTGGGTGCTCTATAGCTGAATGTTGCGATATTACAAATTACTCATAAAAAAGTGTGTAACTTAAAAAGAAAAGCAGATGAGCTTACATTAGCAGATCAAATAGATATTACTTCACCATCCAATTATCCCAAATTAGTTCCAATCGTGTTTTCTGTCTATTTACAAGGTTATCAAGTGATACAGAAGGTTGTTTGCAAACGTTGTGAATCTGTATTGAAAAAATTATGTTGCTCAGATGAAACATTCTGAATATGTAGGCTTTCAAATTGAACTTTTTACGGCGGTTTAATCGAAGTCTGTGCCTGATGTAATTACCTTACCTCTTTCTAGGCGTGAAGAGATTGGCCGTAAACGACTCCAATAAAGTTCAGATAGTGAACGCCGGGGGACTGGTGCCACTGGAAAGCTTGTTGAACGACGGCAAAATCGCAGAAAAGATTGGTATGTAGCTTCGTGACAGAACTTTCCACGACAGCCTAGCATGTGTAACTGAATATTTGCTAGGAACTCTTGGAAACTGTTTCTTCCTCAGATGCGTTTTCAGATGCCAAGTTTGCTCGCAAAATATTACGATTCCCAGTCCCGCAATTGTGAAAACATCCTTTCCAAAGTTGCTAATCATATTTGAACTTATTTATTTGTTTATTTATTTATTTATTCATTTATTTATTTATTTATTTATTTGTTTGTTTGTTTATCAACAGCGGCAGCCGGAACTGTCTGGGAACTCTCCTTTGACGACAAAAACAAGAAGGTGATACTGGAAAGGGAGGCTCTCGTACAGGAACTTGAGAAATATGCAACGCACGAAAATCCGCGACTGAAGAAAGCCTGTGAGGGTACTCTCTGGGTTCTGCGTGAGAAACAAGCCAAGTATGGTGTGTATCAGTCATTTTTTTACGATTGTTACTTTTTACCGAAGTAAAAAGCACTACGATAGGTTAAATTGTTTGTAAAAAACTGATTTGTGAGAGGTGACATTACTTCTGCGTCGGTTTATTTATTGAACCACTGCTTTGTTTATTAGTCATGACATCCAACGGAAGTCTGGTCTCTGTTTAAGAAGACGCTAGTAGGCCTGAGGAAATGTAAAATTTCCACCTTTCCGCATCAGATAGTCGGAGGAAACTGAGTGAGAGCTTCCAACACATTTGTTTCTAAGTGTAGTCATGATTTTCGGACAATTAAGAACAAAAAGTGAGATTAGCCTTGTGTTTGTTCACACAGCAAAGGCGTTTTCTCAACTGAAGAGCTCTTCGCAGGAAGGCCAGGTTGACGCCGGGGACGAGCCTGAACAACACGTCATGATCAGTTACCAGTGGAACTACCAGCCGCTTATGATTCAGATCAAAGATCGCCTCAAGGCGGAGGGATACAGAGTGTGGATGGATATCGAGCAAATGGGCGGATCCACTTTGGCGGCCATGGCCGACGCAGTGGAGAAAGCGGCGGCCATCATTGTGTGCGTTACGCAGGAATATAAAGATAGTGCCAATTGTAGGACAGGTTTGTATATTATGTAACAGGTCTGACCTGAGAGCGAGCGCAGCGTAGGGTACATCGTCATTGATGTTTTCAGGCAACAGCATGCTAATTTCTGTGTTTGATGCATGATTATGATGCATATCTTGGCCATTCAGGTTGAATTGTTGCCAATTGTTTTCTAGAATAACATTTATAGCAATTTAACTCGGAAATGCCAAGTTCACTAGCGAAAATTATTTAAAACTGGTAAATTATATGATTTCGATCAGTTTATTATATTAAACAGGGGCGGGTACAGAGGCAGCTAATGTAAAACACGTATTTGATATTCCCGTCGGCAGCTCTCAGCACACGAGTTTTAATTCTCGCGTGAGTTGACCGTTCGTTCTCGCGAGAGTAGGCTTGTTTCAAAATGGCGGCGCCTAGTGATGACCGACGCGGGCCTTCAAAAGTGATCGAAAATAGTTATTTTGAAACAAATTTCACACTTTCTTTGGAACTGAGAGATTCTTTTGTCGGCAATACACTTTTCGAGTAGTTTTTGTGGTAGATGATATCTTTAATTTCACGCAATCCGTGTAAAAGTATTCAAAATGGCCGCCTCCATGGAACTGTGCTCTATTTTCAAACTCGTAGGTATATAGAGATTCCATTCTAAACTTCTTGTACACGCATTAGTCTTAATGCTCGCTTCGCGAGCGGCCTTCGGCCGCTCTCGCTGCGCTCGCTATTAATTCACGAATCACACTGTGTAGTATTTCTTGGTACCTAAAACCGTATTCGGGCCTTGTTATAGACGTTATCCCTCCACAGGGTTGACCAGTCGTTGCAAGAAATACAATTACAAATTAAAGCTGCAAGCAGCGTTGGCGGGGCCCAAGCGATTAACATGGTTTCCAGTTCGTGCAGTGATTTTATTATTTGCAAAATTTCAACTTGAAAACAGTCAAGTCCTTGTAAAGAAGAATTTTGAACATCATCTCATATTTACTGTCTGTTTCAATCGTAATCGTATGTTTTATGCAAAATACAATATGGCGGCAAAACCACGTGACCGATCAATTGCCTTTCACAAACTTGAAAGAGCTGTCACTAAGAATGACAAAAGTGGAATTTCATTGCCATCAGTGTTGTGGTTCTGGAGAATAAGATTTTAGAGATAAGTTGCGATTTTCGCAAAATCAAATGTGGAGTCTGAAACTGAGCACAGTGAGCTACAGAAAATGTCTTTCAAAAGTACAAGACATATTTGAATTAGATGCTACTCAATATTGACAATACTGGAAGGCTGAAATATTCCATCAAAAAATTTTGAGTGCAATGATTGCAAATTTGGTTGTAATTCCATTTAGTCATATTTTTTTCATTTCAGCTTTACTGTTCAAAGTTTTACTTTTGTATAATTTTATGACAAAAATGTGAAAATTTAGAAAATCAAGCATGGTGACTCCATCTTTTGTTTGTAATATTTGATTATTCTCATATGCCAGAATTCATGAGCGTCATTTGACACACACTATTGTTCAACTACCATGTACATCATAGTCAGAGCTCTCTCTGTCACTGCTCACATATGCAGTAACAGTGACACTACTGTACCAGTAACAGGGCAGTATCTGGTAGTGACAGTTGCCCATAGGCAGTAGCGGTACTATCTTTGATAATTTTGACAATATTTATGTTCAGTTTATACAACTTCGTTCGTGTTCTACTTTCTACAGTATGTTGAACTGTCCAGTATTCAGCTTGCTAGCACAGCCAGTGTATGTGTACCATGCATCAATGCTGACAACTGACTGTCAGTCTGGACTCTAATTAAACTATCACCTAATACATATTTATATATACTGGCTTTGTCGAGAAACTGAACATTGTGTGTTTGAGCATGCTGTAGGGAGACAGCAAGAAACTGTAGTTGATATATTGCATAGAAGTATTGCAAAAATCATCAACGGTTGGAGCTTGTGCCCTGTTACTAAAACATAGGGCCAAAGTCCCTGAAGCTACTATAGACATGGATACAAAATTAAGTATTTCCTGACTGTATGAAATTATCTCAATAAGGTCATCCTAGGGACATGTAAACCAAATATTAAAGCTGTCTGACCAGCAGTTTTGAAAAAACAAGCGACTCAACAGTTGACAGAGCTCTGCTGTGTTATGTAGAGAATAACCTTTTGTGACACATGTATTGATGAAGAAGGTGGATATCTTTGATAGCTCATTTCAGGATGGCCTGACCAAAAATGGAAAAAATTCCGTAAAAATACAGATTTGCATATTTCATCAGACTATATTAGTCTATAATAGCAAATAAACGAGAGTTAATTACATTCTAATTAAAGTAAACAAGACTTGCTTTAATCAAGATTTTCATCATAAAAAAACAGCATATCTGTCAGGTTATAAAGAATCTTGAGCTGGTTATCTTTTAATATCAGTATTTTCATCCTATTAACCAAGCACATTTTAACTTTCAAATTAACATTGTAAGTAAGTTCTGTTGAATAAGTTGAGACTGTACATACTCAGAGAAAGCACACTGAAGAGATAAATGTTTGTAACTTAAGAAGTTCAAGGTCATCAAAAGCATTATAAGGAATCATGTTACACTTTCATTAAACTGTTTACACAGATTGCATAATTGCTATAAATAGCACGAGGAATCTTACAGCCAAGCTTTACCATAAAACCCTATCACTTTGACAACTCTTTTAATTGACCACTCTATTTTTTTCCTCAAAAAGTAATCTTATTTTATCCTTACCAAGTCAACCATAAATGGAAATTAGAACTTTCTCTATCTCTATTTATTTGACCACCCTATCATGACAAACTATTATGAGCAATTTCTTTTAGATAACATAAATGGTAGTTCAGAATATATCAAAGTTGGGATTCAGGAAAGTTGCCTTTACATGTTTTAATCCTCCAAGATGGTAAGCATTTCACTATGAACTGTCAAAAAAAGTTGACTTTCTGATAATTCCACACTAAAATTATTTTGGCTTTGATGATTTCCTAATTGATTCAATTATTTAAAATCATATTAATTATTTTTTTCTGGGTGAATTGATAGGGTTTATACAGTACAAGAATTACATACATTGTAAGTCAAATTTTGACCAAAAATGACAAAAAAATTCCTTAAAAATACAGATTTGCATATTTCATCACAATTTGAACAAATCTAAGTTGGGTTATCCCTGGGGACCTGTATACCAAATAACAAAGCTGTCTGACCAGCGGTTATGAAGAAGAAGATTTTTTACCAAAAACACCTTTTTTGGCATTAATTTGCCTATTTTCAACAATATCAAAAAATTAAAAAAAATAGTTTCTCAAAATCATATTTTTCATCTACACAACAAATATCAAATCAGTAAGTACTGCGGTTCTCAAGATATTTGAGTGGATGGACGCCTCACAAACGGACATACATACATACATACATACATACATACATACATACATACATACATACATACATACATACATACATACATACATACATACATACAGACTGACGACGGACGCCGGACGGATACCCATCCCAATAGCTTCTATAGACTATAGTCTATAGTAGCTAAAAAGGGTTGTAGATTGTTAAATTATTACTAACATTACAACATTTTTGAATGACATAAAAATGGTATTCATTGTTCATTAAATTACCTACAAAAACTTGGAATCGGAAAATGTAAAACATAAAAGGAAACCAAAACATTTTCAAGTGCCCCCTACAGGTGGGGCAATATTTCAAGTTCCCTCTCTACTACCCTCAAAATTTTCGAATCACCGTTCCTGAATTTCTCCAGCCCCCCCTAACCGTTTTTTTTTTTGTGAACGCAGCCTTGGTAACAAACCTGCAATCGCTATCAGTGCTGTGCTGTACTGTACATGTCGCGCTTTAACAGCACGAAACCTGCTTCAGCACACCAGTTTTTCAAACGAATTAGATATCCATTTTCATACCAGTTCAAAAGTAAAATACTCATAGACTTGAGATATTTGTGCATGTTAGACTTTCGATACATTTGCTTTACGCTTGAATTAGCATGGAGCTTTGGTAGCTCCATGAATTTTAGCAAGCGATGCTCGGACAGCGCGCACAACGTATCGATGACACTTGGGTCAGGGGTCATCACAAAAAAAATCAGTGCGTATTCACGGCCAGCTTGAATCATGCCACGGATCGCGGAAATCATGGATCATAAATCCAAATATTCATGTCTATTACTTAAACAGAACCCTAAAATATAAAATACATAATGTTTTGATATTGAGAACCATCTTTTTGTTTCACTGACGATCAAGTTTAATGCTCAAATATCGCGACAAGAATTGCGCATTTGCACGATATGAATGCGGAAGTACGTTGACTCGGCAGACGAGCGAGTGCCTTCTCTGAAAATCTGTTTCCGATATCACGTCACAATACACTGAAAAATCTCGCGAATTCATCTTTACGGAAGCCAATCAACACAAGTGCCTAACGTCAGTAAAGATATTGTCTTGTTACCAGCAATACACCACCAACATTTTCGCCGTTCAGGAGTGCCTTACTCGCTCAACTTTGTAAAATAAGTCGTATGCTTTTGCCGTTACCTAACTTTCCAAATTCACGGTAGACTTTCCGCAATAGTAGTTGGAGATTTTGTTCAATATATCGCGCGTGGTGGAAACCGCAATTATCCATTATCACACAGTCACCTACAGCCAAACACGGATTTCCAAACTTATCCGTAACTTGAACAGCCCCTCTGAAAAGGTTCAGTAACTTATATAAACCCGTTTGATGGGCCAACGATCACATCAGAATGATCGACACCCGTTGCACTGATAGGGAGGTTGATCGTATGGAAGTAATAACTGGGGTCTCTGCGGTCCGGTCCAGATCCAGACCGCAACGAAATACGGTCTTTTTGGCCGAAATTCTTCTCTATTGGGGCATGGATGTAAAAAATAGAGGCAATATCCTTTCCCTATCTGCTTTTACCTCCTAACCTACTACTAACGTTCAAAACCGCTCGCATTCTGAAACATAACGTACTCGACAAGTTATTTAAATTTACCCATGGAGATCGCCATTGTGAATCTCGCCGAAGAGACCCAAGTTATCTCCACAGACCGTTGCAGGGCTGTGGTGGAGGCCGTATAACGCCGGGAACACAAACCTGAACGCAGGGCTACTTTTACACTAATAAACCTCACGAAGTGCATGTTTACTGAGTGTTCCCACTGTAATAAGTTGTGCAAAGAAACGTTCTGAACAGCTACACTAACAACTGAAATGGTCACACCTATTTAGACCTATAACTATTATTAGAGCGTCCAGATTTGATTAGCCATTTTACCGACAGGCTGTGAGTGAGCAGCCATTTTAACCTGGTTTCCTTCCCAACTGACAACAATCAATAAACAATTTGTAGTTGGTAATTGTAGCTGCCTTCTAGCTGCATCGTAAACTGTGATTTGTGAATGCTTTAGTGGGGTGAAGGTGATGTGAGACACCTGAGTGTGGTGAACGCGATAGCGGGCGGGGTGAGCGCTACACAAAGGAGTTTATCCCGGAATCCCGAGGACACCGCGACATTGCACTTTTTATATGATATCCAATATTTACGGCTACTAGATTATACAATATCGAAGTTAGATTGGCTCGGCTAGATCTATAAGGTGGTGAAATATCTGATATATATCAGATATTTACCCGTAATTTGACAGAATCTCCTAGTATCTAGGTTAGAGTCAGTCCCTGGAATCATGGATGTAAAAAATAGCATGCTGGAATTAAGTCGGGTTTTACCAGAACAGTAAGGCGCTGAAATTTCCGATATATATCGGATATTTACCCGGGATTTGACAAAATCTAGTATCGTTTAGTATCGAAGTTACAGACAGTCCATGAAGTCGGTTTTATGACAACATGTACATGTAAGGTGGTGAAATGTCCGATATATATCGAATCCCCGACTGAAACTAACTCACTACTGCACAGACTCAGATAAGGCATTCCATTGCTAGGAAACCTGGCCTGCGCTGCCTAATTCCAAATAGGTTCGTATGGATATAGGAGAGACACCAAAGAAACTATGATTTTAAAAATTATTTTAATTTTTAACATTTCACCCGACTTCAATCAACTCTAGGCGCATCGTACCGTGCATTTGTAATGCATTTGCATTGTTTGGATGTCTCGAAACTACCGAAAGCGTACAATGACCGGACTATAAAACGGGGGGATCTTGAAACTTTTTGGCGCATGCTCATTACTATTTAAGCTTTTGTCAATATTCCAACGCTATCAACTCACTATGTTGGTTGCATGCCAAGAAGTCTGCCGTCAGTCATCGGCCGACGTACGACAAAGCGACAAATTATCTTGTTCAAAGAGTAGACAATGAAATGACAAATATGTCGATAATATGGCTGATATAAGGATTATTTTTGATTCATTAGTAACAGTGATGGAACCGGCATAATTTACGATGGTGGACATGGTTTTCTCTCGCCTGCGCGATTGCGCAAATCGCGCATTTCCGAGCCATTGTCTGCCCTGGTAAAGTTACTGACAGCGCGAAGTCGCGCACAAAACAAAGCAGGCAAAGACGCCGAAGGAAGTGGATGTTTACTGAGTGTTTCCACTATAATAAGTTGTGCAAACAAACATAAGATGCCAGGTCGCACCTATTTAGACCTAGAACTATGGCAAGAGCGTCCAACTTCTCCGATATTGGATATAAACCCGCGATTCGACAGAATCTAGTATCGTTCAGTATCGAAGTTAGAGTCAGTTCTTGGAAGTCGGGTTTGACCAGAAATACAAGGTCACGATATATATCGGATATTTAACCGGGATTTGACAGAATATAGTATCGTCTAGTATCGATATTTGAGTCCCCAAATCACCAATAAATATCTAGTAAATATCGGCGACTTCACAGACCGTGCGTGCCGAGGCACAGGGCAAGTCATTCTACTATTGTCTAGTATCGATATCAGAGTCCCCAAATCCCTGATCAATATCGGGTAAATTTCGGCGATCTCTTAGACCGGGCATGCACTGCACAAAGCAATTACAGTGAAATTCGATCAAGCTGCAGAACTTCATTTAACAAGGTGCTGTTTCAATAGATATGTATCAGCGATTTTTACGACATTAACGGCTGGACTTGATGTGGTCTTGTTTACATTTTTAATCAGCTAAATGCTCTCAGTTACACAACACACCAGGGCCACTCCATCCATGTCAGATAGAGAAACATAAACAAATCACCACACCTTGCAATGTCATGTATCTGTCTTTTTTATCATGATGAACAAGTGAGCGTGCATTCAGACACCTACATATAAAAATACCCGAATAGCTTCATTTATGGTCCTTGATACTCACATATCAGCTGTGCGTAGACCCCAGTAATTGTGCCCTGGCAAGACCTTGTCTCTATTCAGTCGATCACACCGGTGGGCCACCCCTTAAAGCAAGTGGCACACTCCTCTAAGTACTTCCGTCGCAGTATACTCGACAACGTCACCTGGCGTACAAAAGCTGGTCGCAAAAGTTGCCTTTCACAAGGGGCCCTGATTAGTGATTTTGTAGCTTATTCGTTACTATTTTTCATAGTTTTCGGTAGCCGGTAACAGACACTTCGTGTTCGTGTCGGCTACATGGACGATCTAAGGGCCGAGATTAGGGTTCGTGTGACTGCTAGCTGAATTTGACAGCGGGCATTGCAGTCTGTCGTGCCGTCTTTGACTTTCAAGTGTACAATATAACATACATCACTGATCGATCTTCTGACTGACGAGGTTTTAAACTGCAGCCTTATGAACATTTGGGCAACTTAACCGATCCAAATGCCTTTCTCAAACTTGAAAGTGCTCGCACTATGAAAGATATGAGTAAAATTTCAGTTGAATGTGTGTATTGCTTCTGGAGAAGAAGATTTTTAAAGATTAAATTGTGATTTAAACAAAATCCAATATGGCGGCCAAATTACGTGACTGATCAAAATGCCTTTCGCAACTTAAAGGACTACCACTAGGTAAAATAAGTGTAAAATTTTAGTTCAATCGGTGTATTTGTTCTGGAGGAGAAGATTTTTAAAGATTAAATTACGATTTTTCACAAAATCCAATATGGCGGCGAAACTACGAGACTGCAGATCCAAATGCCTTTTGCACACTTGAAAATTATCACACTTTCAATGATAGATGTAGAAGCTTTTTGCAAACTTGAAAGAGATCACTGTAAGGGTGACATGAGTAAAATTTTATATTAATCTGTGTTTCGGTTCCGGAGAAGAAGATTTTTAAAGATTAAATTACGATTTTTTTGCAAAATTCAATATGGCGGCCAAACCACATGACCGATCCAAACGCCTTTCGCAAACTTGAAAGAGATCACACTTTAGATGATAGATGTAAAATTTTAGTTCAATCGGAGTGTTAGTTCTGGAGAAGAAGATTTTTAAAGATTAAATTGTGATTTCACAAAATCCAATATGGCGGCCAAACCACGTGACCGATCGAAATGCCTTTTGCAAACTTGAAAGAGATCACTGTAAGCATGACATGAGTAAAATTCCAGCTTAATCAGTGTTTTGGTTCTGGAGAAGAAGATTTTTAAAGATTAAATTACGATTTTTTGCACAATCCAATATGGCGGCCAAACCACGTGACCAATCAAAACGCTTTTCGCAAACTTGAAAGAGATCACACTGTAGATGACATTTATTAAATTTTAGTTCAATTGATGAATTTGTTCTGGAAAAGAAGATTTTTAAAGATTAAATTGTGATTTCAAAAAATCCAATATGGCGGCCAAACCACGTGACCGATGAAAATGTCTTTTGCAAACTTAAAAGAGATCACTGTAAGGATGACATGAGTAAAATTTGAGCTTTATCGATGTTTCGGTTCTGGAGAAGAAGATTTTTAAAGATTAAATGACTATTTTAGAAAATCCAATATGGTGGCCCAGGTCACGTGACCGCATGCAATTTTATTTGCAAATTCTACAGACCTTAGGTCATGCTCACTATACAAAAATTTCAAATCGACTAGACCCCTAGGTCTTCTGGAGAAGCCATTTTTAGGTTTTGGGAAAATCCAATATGGCCACCAGGTCACGTGACCAATCGAAATTTCAAGGGTCAGGTGCACGAGTACTAATTGATACCTACTAGCCCTGCAAATTTTAGAAGTTTTCGTTCCAGACGCCGTTTTAGAGATCTAGGTCGACAAAGAATCGGCAGAAGAAGAAGAAAAGAGGATTAAAGCTGCAAGCAGCGTTTGCGGGGCCCAAGCGGATAACATGGTTGAAAGATCTTGCACTAATGATATTATGTGCAAAATTCGATCTTGGAAAAGTATGATTTTGAGCATCATCTCATAGTTACTGTACGTGTCAGTGGTAATTGCATGTTTTACGTAAAATCCAATATGGCGGCAAAATATGAAGGATGTAGCACTTATGGTTACTGAGTTATGGACATATACTCATATTTAAGGGCAAAGGTCATCGAGGTCACGTGACATTTTGTCAAAAAAATTGTAAAGCTTAGTTATCCCTATATACCAAAAATCAGACCTCTAGCTCTATTGGCTGGCTCAGAATTAGATATGCGCATAATTAATGAGGTACAAGATGTGGTGTTATAAGGTCTCCAATCATACCAAATATGAAGGCTGTAGCACTTGTGGTTACTGAGTTATTGACATATACGTATATTCAAGGTCAAAGGTCATCAAGGTCACGTGATCTTTTGTCAAAAAAATTGTATTGCTAAGTTATCCCTATATACCAAAAATAAGACCTCTAGCTCTATTGGCTGGCTCAGAATTAGATATGCGCATAATTAATGAGGTACAGGATGTGGTGTCATAAGGTCTCCCATCATACCAAATGTGAAGGGTGTAGCACTTGTGGTTACTGAGTTATGGACATATACGTATATTCAAGGTCAAAGGTCATCGAGGTCACGTGATATTTTGTCAAAAAAATTGTATTGCTAAGTTATCCCTATATACCAAAAATCAGACCTCTAGCTCTATTGGCTGGCTCAGAATTAGATATGCACATAATTAATGAGGTACAGGATGTGGTGTCATAAGGTCTCCCATCATACCAAATATGAAGGCTGTAGCACTTGTGGTTACTGAGTTATGGACATATACGTATATTCAAGGTCAAAGGTCATCAAGGTCACGTGATATTTTGTCAAAAAAATTGTATTGCTAAGTTATCCGTATATACCAAAAATAAGACCTCTAGCTCTATTGGCTGGCTCAGAATTAGATATGCACATAATTAATGAGGTACAGGATGTGGTGTCATAAGGTCTCCCATCATACCAAATATGAAGGCTGTAGCACTTGTGGTTACTGAGTTATTGACATATACGCATATTCAAGGTCAAAGGTCATCGAGGTCACGTGACATTATGTCAAAAAAAATTGTATTGCTAAGTTATCCCTATATACCAAAAATCAGACCTCTAGCTCTATTGGCTGGCTCAGAATTAGATATGCGCATAATTAATGAGGTACAGGATGTGGTGTCATAAGGTCTCCCATCATACCAAATATGAAGGGTGTAGCACTTGTGGTTACTGAGTTATGGACATATACGTATATTCAAGGTCAAAGGTCATCGAGGTCACGTGATATTTTGTCAAAAAAAATTGTATTGCTAAGTTATCCCTATATACCAAAAATCAGACCTTTAGCTCTATTGGCTGGCTCAGAATTAGATATGCGCATAATTAATGAGGTACAGGATGTGGTGTCATAAGGTCTCCCATCATACCAAATATGAAGGGTGTAGCACTTGTGGTTACTTAGTTATGAACATATACGTATATTTAAGGTCAAAGGTCATTGAGGTCACATGACAATTTGTCAAAAAAATTGTATTGCTAAGTTATGCCTATATACCAAAATCAGACCTCTAGCTCTATTGGCTTGCCCAAAATTAGATATGTGCATATTTAATGAGGTACCGGATATGGCACCATAAGGTCTCCCATCCTACCAAATATGAAGGATGTAGCACTTGTGGTTCCTAAGTTATGGACGTATATGTATATTTGAGGTCAAAGGTCATCGAAGTCATGTGACATTTTGTTAAAAAAATTGTTTTTCGTAGTTATCCCTATATACCAAAAATCTGACCTCTTGCTCTATTAGATTGCCCAGAATTAGATATGACTCTTACATAGGCCAGAATAAGCCATTTGTATAGCTTAGCTGCAGAGGTATAGGGGAGGTCAAAGGTCATTGAAAAATCAGAAAAATAATACTTTAAAATTTTCTTCTCAAAAACTGCCTGGTTAATTTCCTTGAAATTTATTATATAGCATCTAGTAGTGTGGCCTATTAAGTTTGCGAAAAGATTTTGGTGTTAGTTCTGGAGAAGAAGTTTTTGAATGATTAAATTGCGATTTTTCGAAAATCCAATGTGGCGGCCAAATCATGCGACCGATCCAAATGTCTTTCGCAAACTTAAAAGAGATCACTCTAAGGATGACATGAGTAAAATTTCAGTTAAATCGGTGTGTTTGTTCTGGAGAAGAAGATTTTTAATGATTAAATTGCGATTTTCGTAAAATCCAAGATGGCGGCCAAATCATGTGACCAATCCAAATGTCTTTCGCAAACTTGAAACAGATCACTCTAAGGATGACATGAGTAAAACTTCAGTTAAATCGGTGTGTTTGTTCTGGAGAAGCAGATTTTTAATGATTAAATTGCGATTTTCGTAAAATCCAAGATGGCGGCCAAATCATGTGACCGATCCAAACGTCTTTCGCAAACTTGAAAGAGATCACTCTAAGGACGACATGAGCAAAATTTCAGTTAAATCGGTGTGTTTGTTCTGGAGGAGAACATTTTTAATGATTAAATTAGGATTTTCGTAAAATCCAAGATGGCGGCCAAATCATGTGACCAATCCAAATGTCTTTCGCAAACTTGAAACAGATCACTCTAAGGATGACATGAGTAAAATTTAAGTTAAATCGGTGTGTTTGTTCTGGAGAAGAAGATTTTTAATGATTAAATTGCGATTTTCGTAAAATCCAAGATGGCGGCCAAATCACGTGACCGATCCAAACGTCTTTCGCAAACTTGAAAGAGATCACTCTAAGGATGACATGAGTAAAATTTCACTTTAATCGGTGTGTCGGTTCTGGAGAAGAAGATTTTTAATGATTAAATTGCGATTTTCGTAAAATCCAAGATGGCGGCCAAATCACGTGACCGATCCAAACGTCTTTCGCAAACTTGAAAGAGATCACTCTAAGGATGACATGAGTAAAATTTTAGTTAAATCGGTGTGTTGGTTCTGGAGAAGAAGATTTTTAATGATTAAATTGCGATTTTCGTCAAATCCAAGATGGCGGCCAAATCACGTGACCGATCCAAACGTCTTTCGCAAACTTGAAAGAGATCACTCTCAGGATGCCATGAGTAAAATTTCAGCTAAATCTGTATGTTGGTTCTGGAGAAGAAGATTTTTAAAATTAAATCGGTATTTTTCGAAAATCCAATATGGCCGCCAGGTCACGTGACCAATCGAAATTTGTATACCCAGGTGCACGAGATCTCATAGGTACCTATTAGCCCTGCAAGTTTCAGAAGTTTGCGGTAAGCGGTGTTTGAGTTCTAGGTCGACAAAAAAAGAGCGGAAGAAGAAGAAGAAGTAGAAGAAGAAGAAGAAAGTTGAATTCCTATAAAACCAATAGGGGCCCAGCCGGTTGGCTTGGGCCCCTAATTAAAGCTGCAAGCAGCGTTGGCGGGGCCCAAGCGGTTAACATGGTTGAAAAATCTTGCACTAATGATATTATGTGCAAAATTCGAGCTTGCAAAAGTAGGATTTTGAACATCATCTAATAGTTACTGTACTTTGCACTTGGAATTTAATATTTTACGGAAAATCCAATATGGCGGCAAAACCACATGACCGATCAAAATGCCTTTCGCAAACTTGAAAGAGATCACACTTAAGATGTTACACATAAAATTTCAGCTCAATCGGTGTGTTGGTTGTTGGGAGGAAAATTTTTAAAGATTAAATCATGATTTTCCTAAAATCCAATATGGCGGCCAAACCACGTGACCGATCAAAACACCTTTCGCAAACTTGAAAGAGATCACACTTTTTATGTTACATGTCAAATTTCAGTCGAATCGGTGTGTTGGTTCTGGAGAAGAAGATTTTTAAAGATTTAATCACGATTTTCGCAAAATCCAATATGGCGGCCAAACCACGTGACCGATCAAAACGCCTTTGCAAACTTGAAAGAGACAACACTTAAGATGTTACATGTCAAATTTAAGTCAAATCGGTGAGTTGGTTCTGGAGAAGAAGATTTTTAAAGATTAAATCATGATTTTCGCAAAAATCCAATATGGCGGCCAGACCACGTGACCGATCAAAACGCCTTCCGCAAACTTGAAAGAGATCACACTTAAGATGTTACTTATCAAATTTCAGTAGAATCGGTGTGTTGGTTCTGGAGAAGAAGATTTTAAAGATTAAATCACGATTTTTGCAAAATCCAATATGGCGGCCAAACCACGTGACCGATCAAAACGCCTTTCGCAAACTTGAAAGAGATCACACTTAAGATGTTACATGTGAAATTTTAGTCGAATCGGTATTTGGTTCTGGAGAAGAAGATTTTTAAAGATTAAATTGGTATTTTTCAAAATCCAATATGGCGGCCAAGGTCACGTAACCGCATGCGATTTTATTGGCAAATTTTTAAGACCTTAGGCCATGCTTGCTATACAAAAATTTCAAATCGACTAGACCCCTAGGTTATCTGGAGAAGTCATTTTTAGATTTTTGGAAAATCCAATATGGCCGCCAGGTCACGTGACCAATCGAAATTTGTATACCCAGGTGCACGAGATCTCATAGGTACCTATTAGCCCTGCAAGTTTCAGAAGTTTGCGGTAAGCGGTGATTGAGTTCTAGGTCGACAAAAAAACAGCGGAAGAAGAAGAAGAAGAAGAAGAAAGAATATTGAACTCCTATAAAACCAATAGGGGCCCAGCCGAATTAAAGCTGCAAGCAGCGTTGGCGGGGCCCAAGTGATTAACATGGTGTCCATTTCTTGCACTGATAACATTATGTGCAAAATTTTAGCTTGAAAACAGTCAAGTTCTTGTAAAGAAGAATTTTGAACATCATCTCATATTTGTCTGTTTCATGCAAAATACGATATGGGGACAAAACCATGTGACCGATCCAATTGCCTTTCACAAACTTGAAAGAGCTCTCACTAAGAATGACAAAAGTGGAATTTCACTTCCATCAGTGTTTTGGTTCTGGAGAAGAAGATTTTTAGAGATAAATTGCGATTTTCGCGAAATCAAATATGGCGTCTTAAACTGAGCACGGTGACATACCAAAAATTTGTTTCAAAAGTACAAGACATATATGAATTAGATGCTACTCAAAATTGACAATACTGGAAGGTTAAAATATTCCATCAAATGAATGTATTCATCTCTGAAATTTAGGCAGTAATAATTGCAAATTTGGTTAAAAAATAAATAATTCCATTTAGTCATATATTCTTTCATTTCATCTTTACTGTTCAAAGTTTTACTTTTGTATAATTTTATGACAAGACTATGAAAATTTAGAAAATCAAGCATGGTGACCCCATCTTTTGTCTTTAATATTTGATTATTCTCATATGCCAGAATTCAAACATTTCCATGTGTTCTTCCTTGTGTTGCTCTCTGGCCTGATCTTGTTTAGGTAATGTTTCACTATCATGAGCGTCATTTGACACAAACTCTTCTTCAACTACAATGTATATCAGAGTCACAGCTATCTCTGTCACTGCTCACGTATGCAGTAACAGTGACACTACAGTAGCAGGGCGGTATCTGATAGTGACAGTTGCCAATAGGCAGTAGCTGTATTATCTTTGATAATTTTGACAATATTTTTCAGTTTATACAACTGCGTTCGTGTTCTACAGCATGTTGAACTGTCCAGTATTCAGCTTGCTAGCACAGCCTGTGTATGTGTACCATGCATCAGTGCTGACAACTGACTGTCAGTCTGGACTCTAATTAAACTATCACCTAATACATATTTATATAGAGAGGCTTTGTCGACAAACTGAACATTGTGTGTTTGAGCTGCTGGAGGGAGACCGCAAGAAACTGTAGTTGATATATTGGATAGAGATTGCAAAAATCATCAACGGTTGCAGCTTCTGCCCTGTTACTAGGCTCAAGTTTGATTTTTTTATGACAATCACACATGTTTAGATTTTTTCGAGATAAAAGTCATGGAATGTGACAAAATGGTTGTAGATTCTGTTAAATTATTACTAACATTACAACATTTGAATGACATAAAGATGGTATTCATTTTTCATTAAATTACCTACAAAAAACTTGGAATCGGAAAATGTAAAACATAAAAGGACCACTAAATTTTCAAGTGCCCCCTACAGGTAAAGCACAATTTTCAAGCTCCATGAATTTAGCAAGCGATGCTCGGACAGCGCACAGCGTATCGATGACACTTGGGTCAGGGGTCATGACCAAAAACGTCAGTACGTATTCACGGCCAGCTTGAATCATGCCACGGATCGCGGAAATCACGGATCATAAATCCAAATGTTCATGTCTATTACGTAAAGAGAACCCTAAAATATAAAACACATAATGTTTTGATATGGAATAACATCTTTTTGTTTCACTGACGATCAAGTTAAATGCTCAAATATCGCGACAAGACTTGGGCATTTGCACGACATGAATGTGGAAGTACGTCGACTCGGCAGATGATCGAGTGCCTTCTCTGAAAACCTGTTTACGATATCACGTCACAGTACACTGAAAATTCTTGCGAATTCATCATTAAGGAAGCCAATTCACACAAGATTCTAACGTCAGTAGGGATATTTGCTTTTTGGCAACAATACACCACCAACATTTCGCCGTTCAGGAGTGCCTTACTCGCTCTACGTTGTTAAAAAAGCCGTATGCTTTTGCCGTGACCTAACTTCCCAAATTCACGGTAGACTTTCCGCAATAGTCGTTGGAGATTTTGTTCAGTATATCATGCATGGTGGAAACCGCAATTATCCATAATCACACAGGCACCTACAGCCAAACGCGGATTTCCAAACTTATCCGTAACTTGAACAGCCTCTTCGAAACAGTTCAGTGCCTCCAACCTGTTTGGTGGGTCAACGATCACATCAGAATGATCGACACACGTTGCACTGATACGTTGTCATCAAGAAGTTTTCTTATGATTTCGTGTTTCCTTGGCTGCCGCCTTTAGTAAAACTTGTCATGTTGTCGACAACTCTGGTGCGTTCTCGCACTGGTCTATCATCGGCTGTCAGGGGGAGGACACAGCGACATTGCACTTTTATATGATATCCGATAGTTACGGCTAATAGACTATACAATATCGAAGTTAGATTGGCTCGGCTAGATCTATTAGGTGGTGAAATCTCCGATATAGGATATTTACCTGCGATTAAACAGAATCTAGTATCGCCTAGTGTCGAAGTCAGAGTCAGTCCTTGGGAGTCGGGTTTGACCAGAACAGTAAGGTGGTGAAATCTTCGATATATATCGGATATTTACCCGCGATTTGACAAAATCTAGTACCGGTATCGTCCAGTATCGAAGTTAGAGTAAGTCCTTGGAAGTCGGGTTTATATCGGATATTTACCCACGATTTGACGGAATCTAGTATCGTCTAGTGTCGATATTAGAGTCCCAAATCACCGATAAATATCTGGTAAATATCGGCGATTTCACAAACCTTGCGTGCCGAGGCACAGGGCAAGTCATTCTAGTGTCGTCTACTATCGATATAGAGTCCCCAAATTGCCTATAAACATGGAGTAAATATCGGCGATTTCACAGATCTGGCGTACCGAAGCACAGGTCGTCTACTATCGATATAGAGTCCCCAAATTGCCTATAACATGGAGTAAATATCGGCGATTTCACAGATCTGGCGTACCGAAGCACAGGGCAAGTCATTCTACTATCGTCTAGTATCGATATTAGAGTCCCCAAATCGCCGATAAATATCGGGTAAATTTCGGCGATTTCACAGACCGGGCGTGCAATGGCAGAAAGCAATTACAGTGAAATACGATCAAGCTACAGAACTTCATAAAACAAGGTGTTGTTTTAATCGATGTGTATCAGCGATTTTTACGACATAAACAGCTGGGCTTGATGTGGTCTTGTTTACATCTTTAATCAGCTACATGCTCTCAGTTACATAACGCACAAGGGCCACTCCATGCATGTCTGATAGATAATCATAAACAAATCACCACACCTTGCAATGTCATGTATCTTTCTTTTTCATTCGTGATGAACAAGTGAGCGTGCATTGAGACACCTACATATAAAATTACCCGAATAGCTTCATTTATGATCCTTGACACTCACATATCAGCTGTGCGTAGACCCCAGTAATTGTGCCCTGGCAGGACCTTGTCCCGCTCTTATTCAGTTAATCACAGCAGTCGGCCACCCCTTAAAGCTAGTGGCACACTCCTCTAAGTACTTCCGTGGCGGTATACTTGACAACGACACCTGGCGTACAAAAGCTTGTCGCCAAAGTTGCCTTACACAAGGGGCCGAGATTAGGGTTCTTGTGACTGCTAGCTGAATTTGACAGCGGGCATTGCAGTCTGTTGTGCCGTCTTTGACTTTCAAGTGTACAATATAACATACATCACTGATCGATCTTCTGACTGACCAGGTTTTAAACTGCAGCCTTATGAACATTGAGGCGACTTAACCGATCCAAATACCTTTCGCAAACTTGAAAGTGCTCGTACTAAGAAAGACATGAGTAAAATGTCAGTTGAATCTGTGTTGGTTTTTGAGAAGAAGATTTTTAATGATTAAATTGCGATTTTCGCTATATCCAATACGGCGAACAAACCTTCTGACTGACCCAAACGCCCTTCGGAAATTAAAAAGAACTACCACTAGGGATTATGAGTGTAAAATTTTAGTTCAATCTGTGTATTGGTTCTGGAGGAGAATGTTTTTAAAGATTAAATTACGAGTGGGGTTTTGCAAAATCAAATACGGCAGCCAAACCATGTGACCGATCCAAACGCCTTTCGCAAACTTGAAAGAGATCACACTTTAGATGATATACATAAAATTTCAATTGAATCTGTGTGTTTGTTCTGGAGTATATAATTTTTAAGAGTAATTACGCTTTTTGCAAAATTCAATATGGCGGCTAAACCAGGTGACCTATCCAAATGCCTTTCACAAACTTGAAAGAGATAACACTATAGATGATGCATGTACAATTTCTGTCGATTCGGTATGCTTGTTCTACAGAAGAAGATTTTTAAAGATGAAATTACGATTTTCGCAAAATCCAATATGGCGGCCAAACCGAGTGACCGATCAAAACGCCTTTCGCAAACTTGAAAGAGATCACACTTTAGATGATATATGTAAAATTTTAGTTCAATCGGTGAACCGGTTCTGGAGAAGAAGATTTTTAAAGATTAAATTGTGATTTCACAAAATCCAATATGGCGGCCAAACCACATGACCGATCAAAATGCTTTTTGCAAACTTGAAAGAGATCACTGTTAGGATGACATGAGTAGAATTTCAGCTTAATCGGTGTTTTGGTTCTGCAGGAGAAGATTTTTAAAGATTAAATTACGATTTTTTGCAAAATCCAATATGGCGGCCAAACCACGTGACTGATCCAAACGCCTTTCGCAACCTTGAAAGAGATCACACTTCAGATGATATATGTAAAATTTTAGTTCAATCGGTGAATCGGTTCTTGAGAAGAAGATTTTTAAAGATTAAATTGTGATTTCACAAAATCCAATATGGCGGCCAAACCACGTGACCGATCAAAATGATTTTTGCAAACTTGAAAGAGATCACTGTAAGGATGACATGAGTAAAATTTGAGCTCAATCGGTGTGTTGGTTCTGGAGAAGAAGATTTTTAAAGATTAAATGAGTATTTTAGAATATCCAATATGGCGGCCAAGGTCACGTGACCGCATGCGATTTTATTTGCAAATTCTAAAGACCTTAGGTCATGCTTGCTATACAAAAAATTTCAAATCGACTAGACCCCTACGTCTTCTGGAGAAGCCATCTTTAGGTTTTTGGAAAATCCAATATGGCCGCCAGGTCACATGACCAATCAAAATTTCAAGGGTCAGGTGCACGAGTACTAATTGGCTCCTATTAGCCCTGCAAGTTTGAGAAGTTTTCGTTCAGCCGTTCGAGAGATATAGGTGAGCAAAGAAACGGCAGAAGAAGAAGAAGAGGAAGTCAGTAGAACTTGAGCAATAACAATAGGGTCCCAGCCGGTCGGCTTGGGCCCCTAATTAAAGCTGCAAGCAGCGTTGGCGGGGCCCAAGCGGTTAACATGGTTGAAATATCCTGCACTAATGATATTATATGCAACATTTGAGCTTCAAATAGTAGGATTTTGAACATCATCTAATAGTTACTTTACGTTTCACTTGAAATTTAATATTTTACGGAAAATCCAATATGGCGGCCAAACCACGTGACCGATCAAAACGCATTTCGCAAACTTAAAATCACATCACACTTAAGATGGTATATGAAAATTTCTGTCAAATCAGTGTTTGTTTGGGAGAAGAAGATTTTTAAAGATTAAATCACGATTTTCGAAAAATCCAATATGGCAGCCAAACCACGTGACCGATCCAAACGCCTTTTGCAAACTTGAAAGAGATCACACTTAAGATGTTACACAGAAAATTTCAGCTCAATCGGTGTGTTGGTTGTGGAGAAGAAAATTTTTAAATATTAATTCATGATTTTCCTAAAATCCAATATGGCGGCCAAACCACATGACCGATCAAAACGCCTTTTGCAAATTTGAAAGCGATCACACTTAAGATGTTACATGTCAAATTTCAGTTTAATCGGTGTGTTGGTTCTGGAGAAGAAGATTTTTAAAGATTAAATCACGATTTTCGCAAAATCCAATATGGCGGCCAGACCACATGACCGATCAAAACCGCCTTTCGCAAACTTGAAAGAGATCACACTTAAGATGTTACATGTCAAATTTCAGTCGAATCGGTGTGTTGGTTCTGGAGAAGAAGATTTTTAAAGATTATATTACGATTTTCGCAAAAATCCAATATGGCGGCCAGACCACGTGACCGATCAAAACGCCTTTCGCAAACTTGAAAGAGATCACACTTAAGATTAAATGTCAATTTCGTTCGTCGTATCGGTGTGTGGTTCTGGAGAAGAAGATTTTAAAGATTAAATAACGATTTTCGCAAAAATCCAATATGGCGGCCAGACCACGTGACCGATAAATACGCCTTTCGCAAACTTGAAAGAGATCACACTTAAGATGTTACATGTCAAATTTCAGTCGAATCAGTGTGTTGGTTCTGGAGAAGAAGATTTTGAAGATTAAATCACGATTTTCTCAAAATCCAATATGGCGGCCAAACCACGTGACCGATCAAAACGCCTTTCGCAAACTTGAAAGAGATCACACTTAAGATGTTACATGTGAAATTTCAGTCGAATCGGTGTTTTGGTTCTGGAGAAGAAGATTTTTAAAGATTAAATGGGTATTTTTCAAAAATCCAATATGGCGGCCAAGGTCACGTGACCGCATGCGATTTTATTGGCAAATTCTGAAGACCTTAGGCCATGCTTGCTATACAAAAAAATTCAAATCGACTAGACCCCTGGGTCTTCTGGAGAAGCCATTTGTAGGTTTTTTGGAAAATCCAATATGGCCGCCAGGTCACGTGACCAATCGAAATTTGTATACCCAGGTGCACGAGATCTTATAGGTACCTATTAGCCCTGCAAGTTTCAGAAGTTTGCGGTAAGCGGTGTTTGAGTTCTAGGTCGCCAAAAAAAGAGCGGAAGAACGAAAAGAAGAAGATTAAAGCTGCAAGCAGCGTTGGCGGGGCCCAAGCGGATAACATGGTTGAAAGATCTTGCACTAATGATATTATGTGCAAAATTCGATCTTGGAAAAGTATGATTTTGAACATCATCTCATAGTTACTGTACGTGTCAGTGGGAATTGCACGTAAAATCCAATATGGCGGCCAAATATGAAGGATGTAGCACTTGTGGTTACTGAGTTATGGACATATACTCATATTTAAGGGCAAAGGTCATCGAGGTCACGTGATATTTTGTCAAAAAAATTGTAATGCTAAGTTATCCCTATATACCAAAAATCAGACCTCTAGCTCTATTGGCTGGCTCAAAATTAGATATGCGCATAATTAATGAGGTACAGGACGTGGTGTCATAAGGTCTCCCATCATACCAAATATGAAGGCTGTAGCACTTGTGGTAACTGAGTTATTGACATATACGTATATTCAAGGTCAAAGGTCATCGAGGTCACGTGACATTATGTCAAAAAAATTGTATTGCTAAGTTATCCCTATATACCAAAAATCAGACCTCTAGCTCTATTGGCTGGCTCAGAATTAGATATGCGCATAATTAATGAGGTACAGGATGTGGTGTCATAAGGTCTCCCATCATACCAAATATGAAGGGTGTAACACTTGTGGTTACTGCGTTATGGACATATACATATATTCAAGGTCAAAGGTCATCGAGGTCATGTAATTTTTTTCAAAAAAATTGTATTGCTAAGTTATCCCTATATACCAAAAATAAGACCTCTAGCTCCATTGGCTGGCTCAGAATTAGATATGCGCATAATTAATGAGGTACAGGATGTGGTGTCATAAGGTCTCCCATCATACCAAATATGAAGGGTGTAACACTTGTGGTTACTGCGTTATGGACATATACATATATTCAAGGTCAAAGGTCATCGAGGTCATGTAATATTTTGTCAAAAAAATTGTATTGCTAAGTTATCCCTATATACCAAAAATAAGACCTCTAGCTCTATTGGCTGGCTCAGAATTAGATATGCGCATAATTAATGAGGTACAGGATGTGGTGTCATAAGGTCTCCCATCATACCAAATATGAAGGCTGTAGCACTTGTGGTTACTGAGTTATGGACATATACGTATATTCAAGGTCAAAGGTCATCGAGGTCACGTGACATTATGTCAAAAAAATTGTATTGCTAAGTTATCCATATATACCAAAAATCAGACCTCTAGCTCTATTGGCTGGCTCAGAATTAGATATGCGCATAATTAATGAGGTACAGGATGTGGTGTCATAAGGTCTCCCATCATACCAAATATGAAGGGTGTAACACTTGTGGTTACTGAGTTATGGACATATACGTATATTCAAGGTCAAAGGTCATCGAGGTCACGTGACATTATGTCAAAAAAACTGTATTGCTAAGTTATCCATATATTACCAAAAATCAGACCTCTAGCTCTATTGGCTGGCTCAGAATTAGATATGCGCATAATTAATGAGGTACAGGATGTGGTGTCATAAGGTCTCCCATCATACCAAATATGAAGGATGTAGCACTTGTGGTTCCTTAGTTATGGACATTATGTATATTTGAGGTCAAACGACATCAAAGTCATGTGACATTTTGTTAAAAAATTGTTTTTCGTAGTTATCCCTATATACCAAAAATCTGACCTCTTGCTCTATTAGATTGCCTAGTATTAGATATGACTCTTACATAGGCCAGAATAAGCCATTTGTATAGCTTTGCTGCAGAGGTATATTGGAGGTCAAAGGTCATTGAAAAATCAGAAAAATAATACTTTAAAAATCTTCTTCTCAAAAACTGCCAGGTTAATTTCCTTGAAATTTATTATAGAGCATCTAGTAGTATGGCCTATAAAGTTTGCGAAAAGATTTTGGTGTTAGTTCTGGAGAAGAAGATTTTTGAAGATTAAATTGGTATTTTTCAAAAATCCAATATGGCGGCCAATCATGTGACCGATCCAAATGTCTTTCGCAAGCTTAAAAGAGGTCACTCTAAGGATGACATGAGTAAAATTCAGTAAAATCGGTGTGTTTGTTCTGGACAAGAAGATTTTTAATGATTAAATTGTGATTTTCGTAAAATCCAAGATGGCGGCCAAATCACGTGACCGATCGAAACGCCTTTCGCAAACTTGAAAGAGATCCTCCTAGGGAAGACATGAGTAAAATTTGAGTTAAATCGGTGCGTTGGTTCTGGAGAAGAAGATTTTCAATGATTAAATTGTGATTTTCGTAAAATCCAAGATGGCCGCCAAATCACGTGACCGATCGAAACGCCTTTCGCAAACTTAAAAGAGATCCTCCTAGGGATGACATGAGTAAAATTTCAGCTAAATCTGTATGTTGGTTCTGGAGAAGAAGATTTTTAAAATTAAATTGGTATTTTTCGCAAATCCAATATGGCCGCCACATCGCGCGACTATTCGAAATTTCTATACCCAGGTGCACGAGATCTCATAGGTACCTATTAGCCCTGCAAGTTTCAGAAGTTTGCGGTAAGCGGTGCTTGAGTTCTAGGTCGACAAAAAAAGAGCGGAAGAAGAAGAAGAAGTAGAAGAAGAAGAAGAAGAAGAAGAAGAAGAAGAAAGTTGAACTCCTATAAAACCAATAGGGGCCCAGCCGGTAGGCTTGGGCCCCTAATTAAAGCTGCAAGCAGCGTTGGCGGGGCCCAAGCGGTTGCCATGGTTGAAAGTACTTGCATTGATGATACAATGTGCAAATTTTGAGCTTCCATGTGTTTCATGTGTAGAGAAATCTTTAGACTAGTTGTTAACACATGTGAAAATACATTTATAAGCTCACGCATCTCAATTCCCATGTGAAATGATTGTGAAAAGTATGCTTGACAGAGAGAGCGAACAAGCATTTTAAGTACAATTGATGTAGAGCATCATAGCTCATTCTGGAAATTTACCATGTGTCCTATGTGTTGACAAATCCTTTGACTAGTTGTTATAAGTGGAAATTTCCTGTCAAGATCATTTTTCTCATTTCCCATTTACATGATTTTGAAAAGTGTGTCATAGACAAACGGGAAATAGCATTACAATAAATTTCCACTGATTGTGTGGTCACTTGTCAGCCATACAGACTGATGTGATGACAAGAAAAATAAAAAGTTTGTCTGTCATCCTCGTGCCCGTCAATTCAGATTCGCCGCGTCAGCCTTTATTCTGCTCATGGGAAATAATTAAAAAACAAAATAACACAAAAAACTCGGCGATAGTATATGTATAAAACAGAAGCTTAAAAAATAATTGACACTTATATTCCATTCAGAACTGTACTCATATGTTACTCTTATATTGCGCTGTCAAAACTGTGCAAATGCTGCGTTTAAGTTAATCAAAGAACTGTTGTTATACACAAATAATTAAGCAACACTGCTGTGCAGTCTGCGTGCATTCCTATGATGTTGTCATGTTTAACTCCGTGTTGTTGATTGAAGAATAAAAAAAATACAGTAACAAATTCCTGCCTCACCACATCATTTTATGTCTAGGCGAACCAGCATTTTAAGCCAATTGATGTATACCATCCTAGCTCATTCTGTCAATTTAATATGTGTCCTATGTGTTGATATATCCTTGAACTAGTTGTTATACATGAAAATTTCGTGTCAAAGATCACTTTCCCCATTTCCCATTTACATGACTTTAAAAAGTGTGTGTCATAGACAAATGGGAAATAGTATTACAATAACAGTCCATTAATTGTGTGGTCACTTGTCAGCCATACAGACTGATATGATGACAAGAAAAATAAAGTTTTTTTTCTTCCTCTGCGTCCTATTTTCTGCTAATGAGGAAATACATGAAAAAAACTGCAAAAAATACATCACGATAGTGCATGTATAAAACAGAACCGTACAAATAATTGACACTAACATTCAGATCAGAACTGTATACATATTTCACTCTTATATTACTCTGTGAAAACTGTGCAAATGCTGCACTTAAACCGCTGAACTGTTGCTGTACAAAAATAATTAAAGCTGCAAGCAGCATTGGCGGGGCCCAAGCGGTTAACATGGTTGAAAAATCTTGCACTAATGATATTATGTGCAAAATTCGAGCTTGCAAAAGTAGGATTTTGAACATCATCTAATAGTTACTGTACGTTTCACTTGGAATTCAATATATTACGGAAAATCCAATATGGCGGCCAAACCACGTGACCGATCAAAACGCCTTTCGCAAACTTGAAAGAGACAACACTTAAGATGTTACTAGTCAAATTTAAGTCAAATCGGGGTTGGTTCTGGAGAAGAAGATTTTTAAAGATTAAATCATGATTTTCGCAAAAATCCAATATGGCGGCCAAACCACATGACCGATCAAAACGCCTTTCGCAAACTGGAAAGAGATCACACTTAAGATGTTACATATCAAATTTCAGTAGAATCGGTGTGTTGGTTCTGGAGAAGAAGATTTTTGAAGATTAAATCACGATTTTCGCAAAATCCAATATGGCGGCCAAACCACGTGACCGATCAAAACGCCTTTTGCAAACTGGAAAGAGATCACACTTAAGATGTTATATATCAAATTTCAGTCGAATCGGTGTGTTGGTTCTGGAGAAGAAGATTTTTAAAGATTAAATCACGATTTTCGCAAAATCCAATATGGCGGCCAAACCACATGACCGATCAAAACGCCTTTCGCAAACTTGAAAGAGATCACACTTAAGATGTTACATGTGAAATTTAGTCGAATCGGTGTGTTGGTTCTGGAGAAGAAGATTTTTGAAGATTAAATCATGATTTTCGCAAAATCCAATATGGCGGCCAGACCACGTGACCGATCAAAACGCCTTCCGCAAACTTGAAAGAGATCACACTTAAGATGAATTTATCAAATTTCAGTAGAATCAGTGTGTTGGTTCTGGAGAAGATGATTTTTAAAGATTAAATCACGATTTTCGCAAATCCAATATGGCGGCCAAACCACGTGACCGATCAAAACGCCTTTCGCAAACTTGAAAGAGATCACACTTAAGATGTTACATGTGAAATTTTAGTCGAATCGGTGTTTTGGTTCTGGAGAAGAAGATTTTTAAAGATTAAATTGGTATTTTTCAAAAATCCAATATGGCGGCCAAGGTCACGTGACCGCATGCGATTTTATTGGCAAATTTTTAAGACCTTAGGCCATGCTTGCTATACAAAAAATTTCAAATCGACTAGACCCCTAGGTTATCTGGAGAAGCCATTTTTAGATTTTTGGAAAATCCAATATGGCCGCCAGGTCACATGACCAATCGAAATTTGTATACCCAGGTGCACGAGATCTCATAAGTACCTATTAGCCCTGCAAGTTTCAGAAGTTTGCGGTAAGCGGTGTTTGAGTTCTAGGTCGACAAAAAAAGAGCGGAAGAAGAAGAAGAAGTAGAAGAAGAAGAAGAAGAAGAAGAAAGTTGAACTCCTATAAAACCAATAGGGGCCCAGCCGGTTGGCTTGGGCCCCTAATTAAAGCTGCAAGCAGCGTTGGCGGGGCCCAAGCGGTTAACATGGTTGAAATATCTTGCACTAATGATATTATGTGCAAAATTCGAGCTGCAAAAGTAGGATTTTGAACATCATCTAATAGTTACTGTACGTTTCACTTGGAATTTAATATTTTACAGAAAATCCAATATGGCGGCCAAACCACGTGACCGATCGAACCGCCTTTTGCAAACTTGAAAGAGATCACACTTGAGATGTTACATGTCAAGTTTCAGTCGAATCGGTGTGTTGGTTCTGGAGAACAAGATTTTTAGAGATTAAATCACGATTTTCGCAAAATCCAATATGGCGGCCAAACCACGTGACCGATTCAAACGCCTTTAGCAAACTTAAAGAGATCACACTTAAGATGTTACATGTCAAATTTCAGTCGAATCAGTGTGTTGGTTCTGGAGAAGAAGATTTTTAAAGATTAAATGGGTATTTTTCGAAAATCCAATATGGCGGCCAAACCACGTGACGATCAAAACGCTATTGCCACACTTGAAAGAGATCACACTTAAGATGTTACATGTCAAATTTCAGTCGAATCGGTGTGTTTGGTTCTGGAGAAGAAGATTTTTAAAGATTAAATCACGATTTTCTCAAAATCCAATATGGCGGCCAAACCACGTGACCGATCAAAACGCCTTTCGCAAACTTGAAAGAGATCACACTTAAGATGTTACATGTTAAATTTCAGTCGAATCAGTGTTTTGGTTCTGGAGAAGAAGATTTTTAAAGATTAAATCACGATTTTCGCAAAATCCAATATGGCGGCCAAACCATGTGACCGATCAAAACGCCTTTCGCAAACTTGAAAGAGATCACACTTAAGATGTTACATGTGAAATTTCAGTCGAATCAGTTTGTTGGTTCTGGAGAAGAAGATTTTTGAAGATTAAATCACGATTTTCTCAAAATCCAATATGGCGGCCAAACCACGTGACCGATCCAAACGCCTTTCGCAAACTTGAAAGAGATCACACTTAAGATGTTACATGTGAAATTTCAGTCGAATCGGTGTTTTGGTTCTGGAGAAGAAGATTTTTAAAGATTAAATGGGTATTTTTCGAAAATCCAATATGGCGGCCAAGGTCACGTGACCGCATGCGATTTTATTGGCAATTCTTAAGACCTTAGGCCATGCTTGCTATACAAAAATTTCAAATCGACTAGACCCCTGGGTCTTCTGGAGAAGCCAATTTTAGGTTTTCGGAAAATCCAATATGGCCGCCAGGTCACGTGACCAATCGAAATTTGTATACCCAGGTGCACGAGATCTCAAGGTACCTATTAGCCCTGCAAGTTTCAGAAGTTTGCGGTAAGCGGTGTTTGAGTTCTAGGTCGACAAAAAAAGAGCGGAAGAACCAGAAGAAGAATATTGAACTCCTATAAAACCAATAGGGGCCCAGCCGGTAGGCTTGGGCCCCTAATTAAAGCTGCAAGCAGCGTTGGCGGGGCCCAAGCGGTTAACATGGTTGAAAAATCTTGCACTAATGATATTATGTGCAAAATTCGAGCTTGCAAAAGTAGGATTTTGAACATCATCTAATAGTTACTGTACGTTTCACTTGGAATTTAATATATTACGGAAAATCCAATATGGCGGCCAAACCACGTGACCGATCAAAACGCCTTTCGCAAACTTGAAAGAGATCACACTTTTATGTTACATGTCAAATTTCAGTCGAATCCGTTTGTTGATTCTGGAGAAGAAGATTTTTAAGGATTTAATCACGATTTTCACAAAATCCAATATGGCGGCCAAACCACGTGACCGATCAAAACGCCTTTCGCAAACTTGAAAGAGACAACACTTAAGATGTTACATGTCAAATTTAAGTCAAATCGTGGGTTGGTTCTGGAGAAGAAGATTTTTGAAGATTAAATCACGATTTTCGCAAAATCCAATATGGCAGCCAGACCACGTGACCGATCAAAACGCCTTTTGCAAACTGGAAAGAGATCACACTTAAGATGTTACATATCAAATTTTAGTAGAATCGGTGTGTTGGTTCTGGAGAAGAAGAATTTTAAAGATTAAATCACGATTTTCGCAAAATCCAATATGGCGGCCAAACCACGTGACCGATCAAAACGCCTTTCGCAAACTTGAAAGAGATCACACTTAAGATGTTACATGTGAAATTTTAGTTGAATCGGTGTGTTGGTTCTGGAGAAGAAGATTTTTGAAGATTAAATCACGATTTTCGCAAAATCCAATATGGCGGCCAGACCACATGACCGATCAAAACGCCTTCCGCAAAACTTGAAAGAGATCACACTTAAGATGCTATTTATCAAATTTCAGTAGAATCAGTGTGTTGGTTCTGGAGAAGATGATTTTTAAAGATTAAATCACGATTTTCGCAAAATCCAATATGGCGGCCAAACCACGTGACCGATCAAAACGCCTTTCGCAAACTTGAAAGAGATCACACTTAAGATGTTACATGTGAAATTTTAGTCGAATCGGTGTTTTGGTTCTGGAGAAGAAGATTTTTAAAGATTAAATTGGTATTTTTCAAAAATCCAATATGGCGGCCAAGGTCACGTGACCGCATGCGATTTTTATTGGCAATTTTTAAAGACCTTAGGCCATGCTTGCTATACAAAAAATTTCAAATCGACTACACCCCTAGGTTATCTGGAGAAGCCATTTTTAGATTTTTGGAAAATCCAATATGGCCGCCAGGTCACGTGACCAATCAAAATTTGTATACCCAGGTGCACGAGATCTCATAGGTACCTATTAGCCCTGCAAGTTTCAGAAGTTTGCGGTAAGCGGTGTTTGAGTTCTAGGTCGACAAAAAAAGAGCGGAAGAAGAAGAAGAAGTAGAAGAAGAAAGTTGAACTCCTATAAAACCAATAGGGGCCCAGCCGGTCGGCTTGGGCCCCTAATTAAAGCTGCAAGCAGCGTTGGCGGGGCCCAAGCGGTGAACATGGTTGAAAAATCTTGCAATAATGATATTATGTGCAAAATTCGAGCTTGAAAAAGTAGGATTTTGAACATCATCTAATAGTTACTGTACGTTTCACTTGGAATTTAATATTTTACGGAAAATCCAATATGGCGGCCAAACCACGAGACCGATCAAAACCTATTTCACAAACTTGAAACACATCACTTTAAAGATGGTATATGCAAAATTTCAGTCAATTCGATGTTTGTTCGGGAGAAGAAGATTTTTAAAGATTAAATCACGATTTTTGAAAAATCCAATATGGCGGCCAAACCACGTGACCGATCAAAAGGCCTTTCGCAAACTTGAAAGAGATCACACTAAAGATGTTACATGTCAAATTTCAATCGAATCTGTGTATTGGTTCTGGAGTAGAAGATTTTTAAAGATTAAATCACGATTTTCGCAAAATCCAATATGGCGGCCAAACCATGTGACCGATCAAAACGCCTTTCGCAAACTCGAAAGAGATTACACTTACGATGTTACATGTCAAATTTCAGTCGAATCGGTGTGTTGGTTCTGGAGAAGAAGATTTTCAACAATTAAATCAGATTTTTCGCAAAATCCAATATGGCGGCCAGACCAAGTGACCGATCAAAACGCGTTTCGCAAACTTGAAAGAGATCACACTTAAGATGTTATATGTCACATTTCAGTCGAATCGGTGTGTTGGTTCTGGAGAAGAAGATTTTTAAAGATTAAATCACGATTTTCACAAAAATCCAATATGGCGGCCAGACCACGTGACCGATTAAAACGCCTTTCGCAAACTTGAAAGAGATCACACTTAAGATGCTACATGTCAAATTTCAGTTGAATCGGTGTGTTTGTTCTGGAGAAGAAGATTTTTGAAGATTAAATCACGATTTTCGCAAAAATCCAATATGGCGGCCAGACAACGTGACCGATTAAAACGCCTTTCGCAAACTTGAAAGAGATCACACTTAAGATGCTACATGTCAAATTTCAGTTGAATCGGTGTGTTTGTTCTGGAGAAGAAGATTTTTGAAGATTAAATCACGAGTTTTGCAAAATCCAATATGGCGGCCAAACCACGTGACCGATCAAAACGCCTTTCGCAAACTTGAAAGAGATCACACTTAAGATGCTACATGTCAAATTTCAGTCAAATTGGTGTTTTGGTTCTGGAGAAGAAGATTTTTAAAGATTAAATCACGATTTTCGCAAAATCCAATATGGCGGCCAAGGTCACGTGACCGCATGCGATTTTATTGGCAAATTCTTAAGACCTTAGACCATGCTTGCTATACAAAAAATTTCAAATCGACTAGACCCCTGGGTCTTCTGGAGAAGCCATTTTTAGGTTTTTGGAAAATCCAATATGGCCGCCAAGTCACGTGACCAATCGAAATTTGTATACCCAGGTGCACGAGATCTCATAGGTACCTATTAGCCCTGCAAGTTTCAGAAGTTTGCGGTAAGCGGTGGTTGAGTTCTAGGTCGACAAAAAAAGAGCGGAAGAAGAAGAAGAAGTAGAAGAAGAAAGTTGAACTCCTATAAAACCAATAGGGGCCCAGCCGGTCGGCTTGGGCCCCTAAATATTGAACTCCTATAAAACCAATAGGGGCCCAGCCGGTAGGCTTGGGCCCCTAATTAAAGCTGCAAGCAGCGTTGGCGGGGCCCAAGCGATTAACATGGTTTCCAGTTCGTGCTGTGATTTTATTATTTGCAAAATTTCAGCTTAAAAACAGTCAAGTCCTTGTAAAGAAGAATTTTGAACATCATCTCATATTTACTGTCTGTTTCAATCGTAATCGTATGTTTTATGCAAAATACAATATGGCGGCAAAACCACGTGACCGATCAAATTGCCTTTCACAAACTTGAAAGAGCTCTCACTAAGAATGACAAAAGTGGAATTTCATTGCCATCAGTGTTGTGGTTCTGGAGAATAAGATTTTAGAGATAAATTGCGATTTTCGCAAAATCGAATGTGGAGTCTGAAACTGAGCACGGTGAGCTACCGAAAATGTCTTTCAAAAGTACAAGACATATATGAATTACATGCTACTCAATATTGACAATACTGGAAGGCTGAAATATTCCATCAAATTAATGTATTCATCTCTGAAATTTTGAGTGCAATAATTGCAATTTGGTTGTAATTCCATTTAGTCATATATTTTTTCATTTCATCTTTACTGTTCAAAGTTTTACTTTTGTATAATTTTATGACAAGAATGTGAAATTTAGAAAATCAAGCATAGTGACCCCATCTTTTGTTTGTAATATTTGATTATTCTCATATGCCAGAATTCAAAAAAATTTCCATGTGTTCTTCCTTGTATTGCTTTCTGGCCTGATCTTGTTTAGGTATAATGTTTCACTGTCATGAGCGTCATTTGACACACACTATTCTTCAACTACCATGTACGTCAGAGTCAGAGCTCTCTCTGTCACTGCTAACGTATGCAGTAACAGTGACACTACTGTACCAGTAACAGGGCAGTATCTGGTAGTGACAGTTGCCCATAGGCAGTAGCGGTATTATCTTTGATAATTTTGACAATATTTATGTTCAGTTTATACAACTGCGTTCGTGTTCTACTCTCTACAGTATGTTGAACTGTCCAGTATTCAGCTTGCTAGCACAGCAAGTGTATGTGTACCATGCATCAATGCTGACAACTGACTGTCAGTCTGGACTCTAATTAAACTATCACCTAATACATATATACTGGCTTTGTCGAGAAACTGAACATTGTGTGTTTGAGCATGCTGTAGGGAGACAGCAAGAAACTGTAGTTGATATATTGGATAGAAATATTGCAAAAATCATCAACGGTTGGAGCTTGTGCCCTGTTACTAGGCTCAAGTCTGATTTTTTTACGACAAATCACAAATGTTTAGATTTTTTTCGAGATAAAAGTCATGGAATGTGACAAAATGGTTGTAGATTCTGTTAAATTATTACTAACATTACAACATTTGAATGACATAAAAATGGTATTGTGCATTAAATTACCTACAAAAACTTGGAATCGGAAAATGTAAAACATAAAAGGAAACCAAGACATTTTCAAGTGCCCCCTACAGATGGGGCAATATTTCAAGTTCCCTCTCTACTACCCTCAAATTTTCAAATCACCGTTACTGAATTTCTCCAGCCCCCCTAATCGTTTTTTTTTTTTTGTGAACGCAGCCTTGGTAACAAACCTGCAATCGCTATCAGTGCTGTACTGTACATGTCGCGCTTTAACAGCATGAAACCTGCTTCAGCACACCAGTTTTTCAAACGAAATAGATATCCATTTTCATACCAGTTCAAAAGTAAAATACTCATAGACTTGAGATATTTGTGCATGTTAGACTTTCGATACATTTGCTTTACGCTTGAATTTAGCATGTCTCCATGAATTTTAGCAAGCGATGCTCGGACAGCGCGCACAATGTATCGATGAAACTTGGGTCAGGGGTCATCACAAAAAAAATCAGTGCGTATTCACGGCCAGCTTGAAGCATGCCACGGATCGCGGAAATCATGGATCATAAATCCAAATATTCATGTCTATTACTTATACAGAACCCCTAAAATATAAAATACATAATGTTTTGATATTGAGAACCATCTTTTTGTTTCACTGACGATCAAGTTTAATGCTCAAATATCGCGACAAGAATTGCGCATTTGCACGATATGAATGCGGAAGTACGTTGACTCGGAAGACGAGCGAGCGCCTTCTCTGAAAATCTGTTTCCGATATCACGTCACAATACACTGAAAAATCTCGCGAATTCATCTCTACGGAAGCCAATCAACACAAGTTCCTAACGTCTGTAAAGATATTGTCTTGTTGCCAGCAATACACCACCAACATTTTCGCCGTTCAGGAGTGCCTTACTCGCTCTACTTTGTAAAATAAGTCGTATGCTTTTGCCGTTACCTAACTTTCCAAATTCACGGTAGACTTTCCGCAATAGTAGTTGAGGATTTTGTTCAATATATCGCGCGTGGTGGAAACCGCAATTATCCATAATCACACAGTCACACTACAGCCAAACACGGATTTCCAAACTTATCCGCAACTTGAACAGCCCCTCTGAAAAGGTTCAGTAACTTATATAAACCCGTTTGATGGGCAACGATCACATCAGAATGATCAACACCCGTTGCACTGATTGGGAGGTTGATCGTATGGTAGTAATAACTGGGGTCTCTGTGGTCCGGTTTAGATCCAGACCGCAACGAAATACGGTCTTTTTGGCCGAAATTCTTCTCTATTGGGGCATGGATGTAAAAAATAGAGGCAATATCCTTTCCCTATCTGCTTTTACCTCCTAACCTACCGCAGAAAAGTTGCGATTAACTTCTTCTAACGTCCAAAACCGCTCGCATTCTGAAACATAACGTACTCGACAAGTTATTTAAATTTACCCATGGAGATCGCCATTGTGAATCTCGCCGAAGAGACCCAAGTTATCTCCACAGACCGTTGCAGGGCTGTGGTGGAGGCCGTAAAACGCCAGGAACACAAACCTGAACGCAGGGCTACTTTTACACTAATAAACCTCACAAAGTGCATGTTTACTGAGTGTTCCCACTGTAATAAGTTGTGCAAAAAAACATTCTGAACAGCTACTCTAACAACTGAAATGGTCACACCTATTTAGACCTAGAACTATTATAAGAGCGTCCAGATTTGATTAGCCATTTTACCGACAGGCTGTGAGTGAGCAGCCATTTTAAACCTAGTTTCCTTCCCAACTGACAAACTCATAAACAATTTGTAGTTGGTAATTGTAGCTGCCTTCTAGCTGCATCGTAAACTGTGATTTGTGAATGCTTTAGTGGGGTGAAGGCGATGTGAGACACCTGAGTGTGGTGAACGCCATAGCGGGCGGGGTGAGCGCTACACAAAGGAGTTTATCCCGGAATCCCGAGGACACCGCGACATTGCACTTTTTATATGATATCCAATATTTACGGCTACTAGATTATACAACATCGAAGTTAGATTGGCTCGGCTAGATCTATAAGGTGGTGAAATATCCGATATATATCGGATATTTACCCGTAATTTGACAGAATTCAGTATCGCCTAGTATCTAGGTTAGAGTCAGTCCCTGGAATCATGAATGTAAAATATAGCATGCTGGAATTAAGTCAGGTTTACCAGAACAGTAAGGCGGTGAAATTTCCGATATAGGCCTATATCGGATATTTACCCGCGATTTGACAAAATCTAGTATCGTTTAGTATCGAAGTTACAGTCAGTCCATGAAGTCGGTTTTATGAAAACATGTACATGTAAGGTGGTGAAATGTCCGATATATATCGAATCCCCGACTGAAACTAACTCACTACTGCACAGACTCAGATAACGCATTCCATTGCTAGGAAACCTGGCCTGCGCTGCCTAATTCCAAATAGGTTCGTATGGATATAGGAGAGACACCAAAGAAACTACGATTTTAAAAATTATTTTAATTTTTAACATTTCACCGACTTCAATCAACTCTAGGCGCATCGTACCGTGCATTTGTAATGCATTTGCATTGTTTGGATGTCTCGAAACTACCGAAAGCGTACAATGACCGGACTATAAAACGGGGGGATCTTGAAACTTTTTGGCGCATGCTCATTTAAGCTTTTGTCAAATTCCAACGCTATCAACTCACTATGTTGGTTGCATGCCAAAGAAGTCTGCCGTCAGTCATCGGCCGACGTACGACAAAGCGACAAATTATTTTGTTCAAAGAGTAGACAATTAAATGACAAAATATGTCGATAATATGGCTGATATAAGGATTATTTTTGATTCATTAGTAACAGTGATGGAACCGGCATAATTTACGATGGTGGACATGGTTTTCTCTTGCCTGCGCGATTGCGCAAATCGCGCATTTCCGAGCCATTGTCTGCCCTGGTAAAGTTACTGACAGCGCGGAAGTCGCGCAGAAAAACAAAGCAGGCAAAGACGCCGAAGGAAGTGGATGTTTACTGAGTGTTTCCACTATAATAAGTTGTGCAAACAAACATAAGATGCCAGGTCGCACCTATTTAGACCTAGAACTATGGCAAGAGCGTCCAACTTTTCCGATATTGGATATAAACCCGCGATTCGACAGAATCTAGTATTGTTCAGTATCGAAGTTAGAGTCAGTCCTTGGAAGTCGGGTTTGACCAGAAATGGAAGGTCATGATATATATCGGATATTTAACCGGGATTTGACAGAATATAGTATCGTCTAGTATCGATATTTGACTGAGTCCCCAAATCACCAATAAATATCTAGTAAATATCGGCGACTTCACAGACCGTGCGTGCCGAGGCACAGGGCACGTCATTCTAGTATTGTGTACTATCGATATCAAAGTCCCCAAATCCCTGATAAATATCGGGTAAATTTCGGCGATCTCTTAGACCGGGCATGCAACTGCACAAAGCAATTACAGTGAAATTCGATCAAGCTGCAGAACTTCATTTAACAAGGTGCTGTTTCAATAGATATGTATCAGCGATTTTTACGACATTAACGGCTGGACTTGATGTGGTCTTGTTTACATTTTTAATCAGCTACATGCTCTCAGTTACACAACACACCAGGGCCACTCCATCCATGTCAGATAGAGAAACATAAACAAATCACCACACCTTGCAATGTCATGTATCTGTCTTTTTATCATGATGAACAAGTGAGCGTGCATTCAGACACCTGCTACATATAAAAATACCCGAATAGCTTCATTTATGGTCCTTGACACTCACATATCAGCTGTGCGTAGACCCCAGTAATTGTGCCCTAGCAGGACCTTGTCTCTATTCAGTCGATCACACCGGTCGGCCACCCCTTAAAGCAAGTGGCACACTCCTCTAAGTACTTCCGTCGCAGTATACTCGACAACGTCACCTGGCGTACAAAAGCTGGTCGCAAAAGTTGCCTTACACAAGGGGCCGAGATTAGGGTTCGTGTGACTGCTAGCTGAATTTGACAGCGGGTATTGCAGTCTGTCGTGCCGTCTTTGACTTTCAAGTGTACAATATAACATACATCACTGATCGATCTTCTGACTGACGAGGTTTTAAACTGCAGCCTTATGAACATGTGGGCGACTTAACCGATCCAAATGCCTTTCTCAAACTTGAAAGTGCTCGCACTATGAAAGATATGAGTAAAATTTCAGTTGAATGTGTGTATTGCTTCTGGAGAAGAAGATTTTTAAAGATTAAATTGTGATTTAAACAAAATCCAATATGGCGGCCAAATTACGTGACTGATCAAAATGCCTTTCGCAAACTTAAAGGACTACCACTAGGGAAAATAAGTGTAAAATTTTAGTTCAATCGGTGTATTTGTTCTGGAGGAGAAGATTTTTAAAGATTAAATTACGATTTTTCACAAAATCCAATATGGCGGCGAAACTACGAGACCGATCCAAATGCCTTTCGCACACTTGAAAGAGATCACACTTTCGATGATAGATGTAGAAGCTTTTTGCAAACTTGAAAGAGATCACTGTAAGGGTGACATGAGTAAAATTTCATATTAATCAGTGTTTTGGTTCTGGAGAAGAAGATTTTTAAAGATTAAATTACGATTTTTTTGCAAAATTCAATATGGCGGCCAAACCACATGACCGATCCAAACGCCTTTCGCAAACTTGAAAGAGATCACACTTAAAATGATAGATGTAAAATTTTAGTTCAATCGGAGTGTTAGTTCTGGAGAAGAAGATTTTTAAAGATTAAATTGTGATTTCACAAAATCCAATATGGCGGCCAAACCAAGTGACGATCGAAATGCCTTAAGCAAACTTGAAAGAAATCACTGAAGCATGACATGAGTAAAATTCCAGCTTAACCAGTGTTTTGGTTCTGGAGAAGAAGATTTTTAAAGATTAAATTACGATTTTTTGCACAATCCAATATGGCGGCCAAACCACGTGACCAATCGAAACGCTTTTCGCAAACTTGAAATAGATCACACTGTAGATGACATTTATTAAATTTTAGTTCAAATGGTGAATTTGTTCTGGAGAAGAAGATTTTTAAAGATTAAATTGTGATTTCAAAAAATCCAATATGGCGGCCAAACCATGTGACCGATCAAAATGTCTTTTGCAAACTTAAAAGAGATCACTGTAAGGATGACATGAGTAAAATTTGAGCTTAATCGATGTTTCGGTTCTGGAGAAGAAGATTTTTAAAGATAAATTGACTATTTTAGAAAATCCAATATGGTGGCCAAGGTCACGTGACCGCATGCAATTTTATTTGCAAATTCTAAAGACCATAGGTTCATGCTTACTATACAAAAAATTTCAAATCGACTAGACCCCTAGGTCTTCTGGAGAAGCCATTTTTAGGTTTTTGGAAAATCCAATATGGCCGCCAGGTCACGTGACCAATCAAAATTTCAAGGGTCAGGTGCACGAGTACTAATTGATACCTACTAGCCCTGCAAATTTGAGAAGTTTTCGTTCAGCCGTTTAAGAGATCTAGGTCGACAAAGAATCGGCAGAAGAAGAAGAAAAAGAGGAAGAAGAGGAAGTAGTAGAACTTGAGCAATAACAATAGGGTCCCCAGCCGGTCGGCTGGGCCCCTAAAGAAGAGGAAGTAGTAGAACTTGAGCAATAACAATAGGGTCCCAGCCGGTCGGCTTGGGCCCCTAACTAGATAGAGAATCAAATTAGGGGTGGACCATTTGATATCCTGGGGGGGGGGCTTGGAAGATTGGTGGAGAGCCATATTTTTTTTTCCCACGTGCTTCACCATGAATTATTTTTTTTCTACAGGGCATATGCTGGCAACTTTTTTTTTTCACTTTCCTTCTTCGAGATATATTTTTTTTTTACCAAATTTCGGTGCAATGTTTGTTTGCTTGGTTTTTTCACACCCAGTTACAAGATGCTGTTCTATCGCACACAGACTATATTCAAGAAACTAAATAAAGATATGTAAATACATGTACATTTTTGATTCACTTTACAAAAACATATTTGTAAAATCATGTACATTTATGGCATTTACTTGTTATTGTTGTCCTTACATTGAAAGTAGCAGGGTAATTTAAGAAAGTAGCCGGGTGGACTGCGAGGGAGCGAAGCGACTGAGTGGCGAGTGAGGGAGACGAGGGGGGGGAGAGGCGGCGAGAGGGGGGTGTCCCCCTCTCGCAAGGCGAAAAATGAAATTTTGGAGTGGAAATGGTTTTCTCTGGTGGCATCTGAGGTGACATTTACTGACTGAAACAGTACTTTTGTTGTGTGTCTTAGACGTGGCTCACATACAACAAAACAAACAAACATGATTTTGTTTTGTTTGTATTATTTATGACACACTTATGGTTTTATTTGCAGTGAAGATGTAACATTTAATCTTAAATCACCTGCTGTCTGCTCATTTCATTGCCCATTTCCCATTCTTCATTACCACATAGTAGTTTCCCCCAAACCATCAAACTCATTCAATTCTAATCAAAACACATTCGCTTTTGTTAAGAAAAACATTGGTAAGATAATTCACTCTAACAGTGTTCGCATTTACGAATAAAACATGCGTACATAGAAAACTCATAACAATGAAAAAATGTGTAGAGAGTCGATCCAATGCGTAATAATATTACGCATTGGATTGAGTCTCTACGCATTTTTCATTGTTATGAGTTTTCTATGCGTAAACGATAATAGTAAAATGTTTGCAGGCTGTCTCTCTTCTTGTGGTATTTTGACAAAATCCTTACATTCAAATTTACACATTTCTGGAAAACACTGGTGAGCAATTTCAATTTCAGCATACTTCCTCTAATCAGAAGGTCATGTATACTGTACAATTGTTCATATTCAGTTATTGTTCCTCAAGCTTGAAACGGTTTATGCTTTATAAAACTCTAGAGCTACTGCTTGATTTTTATTGATGCTGCAGTGTGCATCGAACAATTGCCAAGATTTTTTTTTCCGAGTCGCAATGGTCCATATTTTTTTTCCATCAGCCACCTAAAGCCAGAATTTTTTTTCGAGCAACTCCACCTGGCATCTTTTTTTTCCCCCAAATCTTCCAAGCCCCCCCCCCAGGATATCAAATGGTCCACCCCTTATACTTTTTATTTCATTATGCAACTCGCCTCTTCTACCACATCGTCGTGTGGTAAGAGATCAAAATTTGTGATTTACATATGGACAGTCATGCTTGAAATTTCTACGACTGGATAATCGATCAAGCAATGTTACTTGAGTAGCCTTTATGGCATCTTAAGTAGCTTTCCCTGTCTAAGTGACAAACTGCATGTAATGAGTCCTTTCCATTTCCCACTTGTTTGTTTTCTTCCAACTGTATACAGAAGCTGAGTATGCCTACCATCTACAGAAAACCATCGTTCCTGTGAAACCCGTGGAGGGTATAAACCTGATGGATGGCTTGGAATGCTACTTGGCGTCAAGCTGTACTTTAAATTTGATCACAATGATCAATTCGAGACGTCTTTTCAAGCCCTGGTCAAGGAGCTCGGAGAGCGTGGGAGAGGGCGCAAAACATCATTACGTGGGTCGGGCAGGAAGAGAGCACATAGCGCAAAGGGGAGGAAGAAGGAAGCTGTCGCCACAGCAACAAGTGTGACTTGGGTGTCTTCCGCGCCGAGCCAATCGATTGGCGCCCTCACGTGGTCACAGGAAGACGTTAATAAATGGCTGAAAGATAACGAGCTTGATACGTGAGTTTTCAACTGATATTTTAATATTCCAGAAGAAAGGCACGTTCGGTTCTGACGTGCATGTTGTATCCCCATTGTCTCCAATACACAACCATTTGAAAGTATCTTGGCTGGAGAATCACCCATCGTCGCCCAGTTTATACTTAAGGTAGTATGCACCTCGAAAGTGAAAGACTTAAACTTTTGCTCTAACTTTCCTCAAGGAATCTTTCAGTCATTCTCTTTCAAAATCAAGAATAAAAATAGGGGTCACCGTGCAAATTTTGGTACTAGAGAAACAAATTACCCAAGATTTACCGAGATTAGAAATTCAAAATGGCCGCCACCCCTGTGTTAACTCTATGGAGAAAAATAAAAATTTTCAAATTTCGAAAAACTAAGACGGTGAAAAGTTTTCTTTCACCAAGAGCTTTAAAATGAACCCCCACATGTGGTATATCAGAACAGAATTGTAAAAGTTTGAGAGTCCGAATGTCTGTCCCCGAGGTGCGTTCTACCTTTGTAATACTTCCACAGATCGCCCAGTAATGTGTAGTCGGGATTATTTTACACGTCATTCATATTGTCTGGCATAGCTCGTGATGAGATCTAGATAGTACCATCATGCGCATGCTCGCTTGTAATACGGAAAGATGCAGTCTTCCCGTATAACGAATTTGAGTGATCTATCAAATCATATGTACTTTTCATGAATACAAAACCGAGGAAAAAGCCACGCCCGTGCTTAAAGTTTTCGATTTTGTCGCAAAGACTGTGAGATTCAAACTCCACTGTACCCGGTGTTTTTGCGTATTTCAGCTCTAAACTGAAGAACCTCAGTGGAGAACAACTGGTGTATCTGAAGGACCTGCGAAGAGAGGTGAGTTTGTATCCTTATTTTTCACCGTTACTGTGAATTCGAAATTTTGCCACCGCTGGATCACTACTATCCGAAACTCGTGTAAAGCTATCCTCCAAAGTGTGCTTTGAACTCACAAGGTCACGACAGAGTATGGAACCTTTTTATTTAAAATAAACTACCCAATGTGCCTAATTTATTTAATTTTTTAGTATGCCTCAATGTCATCTTTCCCACCCAAAACAATGGCGATTTTACTGTTGTTCACCATATTGAGGCGTAAGGGTGACCCTAGTAAATGAACTTACAGGACAGTCGGAACAAAAAGATTAAAAATTTTATTATTATGCAATGATTATTTAGAAACCGCAGTATAATATGATATAGCTGGTAGCTTCTTAATGGTACGGCATTACATGCAGCCAATAAAGTTTAACACATTTTTGACCATCTCCTTATATAGCAATTAGTTTAAAGAGTATGAAATCCAACTCCTTGCGGTCTGGTCGTTTTTTACAGGCTCCAGAGTTCTTCTACCACTACTTGGAAACCTACTTCAAGATAGTGGACCTGAAGCAGCTGATGAAATTTACAAAGTCGTTGGACAAACTATCATAGGAGAAAGTCACAGATTTCGTACATTATCATGAACCTACGCAAGCCATATAACCAAGAGCGTGCGGTCACCGTATCAAACATGAAAGCACCCTTCTGTTTTAGGACCAAGCCTGCAGGTTTTATTCAGAGGCTGAAATACTAAAGCATCTATGTAGCAAGTGTACGCCCACACATCAGTGTAGACTCCAATATTCGTACGACTGGTATCCTAGGAATATTGTAAACGAACTTATGATTAGTAAAAGTAGACTTACGTTTGTGATATACTTCGGAATCTCTCTCTCTCTCTCTCTCTCTCTCTCTCTCTCTCTCTCTCTCTCTCTCTCTCTCTCTCTCTCTCTCTCTCTCTCTCTCTCTCTCTCTCTCGTGCTCTCACTGCACGCAGATCCATACGTTTTATTGCCACCACTCACTAGTTATCTTTCAATCAATGTCGTGATCTAGTGTTGGTCAAATAGTGTCAAAGTTGCAAATTCTGCTGTTTTAGATATACGACTTTCACTAAAATAAGATTAAAAGTGAAGAACTACGCACTGCAGGGAAGATATTAATACCCGAAATTTACTTTAAAGGGGAAATTTACCCTGAAAATTAATTTTGCATATTAAACTGATATGGTCATTGAAAGGCTTTCGAGTCGATTTTATTCACTTTCACTCACTGGCTAACAGACAGCGGTGTACTAAAATACCGGAAGTGACGTCGTAAACTTGGTCATTGAAGCAGTCGACGTGTGTAACTGTAAGATTTTCCACTTACAGTGTACAGAATGGCTACAGAATAAAGGAGCCAAGCACTCGGTGTCGATGTTTAAGTCGAGCAGAAATAAAGTTTTCTGCGAATACCACTTTGAGAAGGACTGCTTTTACCGAAAGTTGCAAGTCCAACTACTGAACTACTAGCCTAAAGAAAACTCCTCGGGGCATATCCAGCCCCAAGTGCTTTGCTTGTACATATGGGACTGTGCGTACGCTCAGGCACTAGAAACGGAACGCTGTAGACAGGACCGCTGGTTCTAGACTTATCATGGCTACATCGAGGTGTTCTGTAACACATTAAAATGCTCGCACTTTTAGAATTAATGTCGATCTCTTTAGAGCATTGGCATTACTTCGGTGTTGGCATGATTTCACAGCGATTGGGTTGACAATGACAGGCATGATTGATCGCCGAGAGTAATTTGAACTTCGTCATCGGAGCTAGAATAGTCACTTTCCGAACTCGAGTCGCTGTAACTTTCTGACGATGTCAGTCTTGGATCATCGATTGCTCGTTCAGGTTTGAAGTTATTACCGATTATCTTCGTCATTATGCTTTTTAGTCGAGCGCTGAGGTTTGCGTACCGCGTACGCGTACTCTACTTGGCGTAGAAGAGCTTGGTCATAAGTGACCTCGCTTTGAACCCGCTGAGACTAGTAAGTTTGATACGTCACTTCGGTTTCCGTGCGTTCAGCTTTTGGCCACTGCGCTAATACGCGCAAGTGAAAGTGAATGAAACCAACGTTTTTTTGTTTATTTTTTACTAAATAACGACCTGATTACCTAAGAAAGTCTGGGTAAATTTCCCCTTTTAGAATAGCGACGATACCTTAAAATGAAAGAAAATGTGTATACACGTACAGCGTACTTTACGAATATGATCTCATGGAATTACACCTGACATATTAAATTTTGCCGAAATTTAGTTACTCTTAGTGCAATGTAGAAAATTAATTTTAAAAAGATAGAGCTTTCTTTTCAACTTCATAAGCAAATGATGCTAGTGCCTAACATGTCGACAGGAAGACCTTTCTGGCGTCTAACACATATAGCGCCACTCACGTTCACTCAAAGAGTGAAATACAAGATGAGGAATGTGGAAGCAAGCGATGTGTCACCTCGCTCGGCAACACATGATGCAAGGAATGACTCATTATTGAAAAGAGAAATTTCAAAATGCCAAGTACGCATATTCAAGGTACAGTTTTTGTCCGCAAGTGTTGTCTGCAGCCGAGCCTAGTGTAAGTTTTCTTGTGTGTTACATGGCAAGTTCAAACACTGTGTGACCATACTCAGGCATTTAAGTCACCTGCCGATATGAATCGGCCATGAAAACCGATTAGGCGTGCTGCTAGCTTTCAAAACATCATTTGAGTGGGCTTCTCTTGTCAACATCCCTGAGAGGAAATGTACATATGTGTAATTATCAAAACACTCTCAGGGGCTTTGTGCGCCGAGCGAGGTCTATGAATAGAAATGCCAGGCCAGCAGAATCTCTAACATAGTAAAAATTACATCTCACAGCCCATACGGAGTTGATGAATAAGACCACTTCAGTACATTTTAATTAGAATATACTGTTTCTAAAATGTAGCCATTGAGTATGTGTACAAGCATTACCATCATGTCCAATGAAAAGAAGACTTTTGCACTTTAACACTTGTATATTTTGTACATACTTAGTAACGGTTTATGTGAAGATCCATCCCACTAGAAGGTACCGTGCAACTTGTTGACGTTCTGTAAAGGGCGCCATCATGCGGCATTACCTGACCCTTGCCGCTGTACTCATTTATTGAGTGAAGAAAGTACTTTATAATTTGTGATACTGGACATTTATGTATATATCAGCATATTTGTAATAAAGGTAGTTTTATTTTATCGTAATCAGAGTTTATATGAATAAGTCAATCTTATTTGTAAGACGACATGATGACCTTTTCTTCGTTAGGTGATTTGATAATTTAAGTGTTCAGTTTCGAACTTTAGACTTGAGGACGTAAGAAGTAGCGCTTCTACTCCACACATTTTCCTGGCAATTTGGACCAAAATGCTAATGCATGGACCATTGGATCTTTTAACGGGTGGTCAGAATGCTGACACACCATTTTTCCGGATTCTGCACAGCGTGCACATTGTCTCACATTTCCATCAGCCGACCTTCATATCAGTATTTTAACAAAAAGCAACGAGGCTAAAATATCTTACGGACTTTTTTTTACATTTTTGATAATTCCCGCCCAGAAGATAACAGTCGATACCTAATGGTGCTCCGTACGTGTTTCTAACAATTGCTGGGAATCTAGACTTGTTACAAGTAAAAAGTAATTTAGTGAATGTGCTGTATTAGAGTAATCACCACTATTTTTTATTTGTTTGCTTGTTTTTTGGGGTTTTTTTCGTTTTGTTTTGTTGTTTTGTTTGTTTTTTTTTTGTCTGACCGCGTTGTGGTGGAGATACCGCGAGAGCCCGGGGAAAACTTCCTGCCAATTGCGTTCACTCCACGCAAGCGCAAATCCACTCCCCCAGTGTGTTCACTCCACATTGTGAAGGTTGCGTAGGCTCGTATCTCAGTAAAAACATTTCAAATACAAAGTAAATAAATGTAAAAACCTTGCCGAAAAGACTGTATAAGTTACACAATAGCCGACTTGAGCCCAGTCTGCTAGGAAATGTATGCGACCTCCATATATACTCCTCACGTTTTCTGAAGGGGTAGAAAATGTACCGATATACTCGGCATCAGGGTTTCCAAGTACGTGACTGCTCTTCGTATACGCCTTATCAGTTGCCACTTGACTGCTGTAAAATGCAGTTGTAACATCAATACATCGTATTGTGGCAGTTTTCTCAACGTTGTTGGACGAGATCCCGCCATAGATGAACAGACCTCAGAGATGAACACTCGGTCACATTCAACAGGTGGTTGTACATGCGGGTTAACAGGACTAAGTCACTCTTTTTTAAGTTTTTTTAGCTCCGCGACGCGGAGCTTATCAAATAGGTTGATTTTCCGTCGTCGTCCGTCGTCCGTCGTCGTCGTCCGTCGTCGTCGTCGTCCGTCGTCCGTCGTCGTCCGTCAACAATTGCCTTCTCCTCTGAAACCGCAAGTCCAATTGCTTTTAAATTTTTTTATGCAGTTCACTTAAGGTGACCTCACTTCAGTTTTTCAAATCGTGGTGAAATTTGCATATTTGTATTTTTGGGGCATTTTTTGGTGTTTTTGGTAAAAAAATCTTCTTCTCTGAAACCGCTTGTCCGATTGCTTTGAAATTTGATATGCAGTTTGCTTAGGGTGACTTCAGTCAGATTTGTACAAATCGTGGCGAAATTTGCATATTTGTATTTTTAAGGCAATTTTTGTCATTTCTGGTAAAAAAATCTTTAAAAATCTTCTCCTTCAAAAATGCCAGTCAGATAGCTTTGATATTTGGTACATAGGTCCCTAGGGATGATATATTTCAGATTTGTTCAAATTGTGCAGAAATATGCAAATTTGCATTTTTAAGGCAATTTTTGCCATTTTTGGTCAAAAAATTTATTTCTCAAAAAGTACTGGTCTGATAGTTTTGAAATTTGGTATACAGGTTTCTATCAATGAACTAAGTAATATGTATTGAATTTCTGATGAAATCTGTAATTTTGTATTTTTGGGGCAATTTTTGCCATTTTTGGTCAAAAAATGTGTATTTCCAAAACTACTCATCCGACAGCTTTGAAATTTGGTATACAGGTTCCTACAGATGAACTAAATGATATTTATTGAAATTATGATGAAATCTACAATTTTGTAATTTTGGGGCAATTTTTTGCCATTTTTGGTCAAAAAATGTGTATTTCCAAAACTACTCATCCGATAGCTTTGAAATTTGGTGTACAGGTTCCTACAGATGAACTAAATGATATTTATTGAAATTATGATGAAATCTGCAATTTTGTAATTTTGGGGCAATTTTTGCCATTTTTGGTCAAAACATGTGTTTCTCAAAAAGTACTGGTCTGATAGCTTTGAAATTTGGTACAGGTTTCTACAGATAAGCTAAGTAATATATATTGAATTTCTGATGAAATCTGTAATTTGTATTTTTGGGGCAATTTTTGCCATTTTTGGTCAAAAAATGTGTATATTCAAAACTACTCATCTGATAGCTTTGAAATTTGGTATACAGGTTTCCATAGATGAACCAAATGATATTATTGAAACAATGATGAAATCTGCAATTTTGAATTTTGGGGCAATTTTTCCTATTTTTGGTCAAAAAATGCGTTTCTCAAAAAGTACTTGTCGAATAGCTTTGAAATTTGGTATACAGGTTTCTATAGATGAACTAAATTTGATCTTTTGAAATAGGCCAAACCCGGAATTCGAATCGACCACGGTACAAACAAAGCCATGTGCGCAAACGCGCATGACGTACGTGTATTTCCATACGCGTTAGTACACATGTGGGCTTGTTTGTACCGGCATCACGTGATTATTTGGGTGTACTGAGTGTGTAGAACGCATCGCGTCCTTTTTATTCCGGAGTAGAACCATTATGATGAAATCTGCAATTTTTACTTTTGGGGGCAATTGTTGCCATTTTTGGTCAAAAAATTTATTCTCAAAAACTACTCATCAGATAGCTTTGGTTGACATGTTCTTAGGGATGATCCTATGTGATACATTCAAAGTATGATGAAATCTTCAATTGCGTATTTTTGCAGCTTATTTTAGCCACTTTTTTCTGGCCACTGCATCGAGCTATCAAAGATTTCCACCCTTCTTCATCAACATGTGTCAAAAATAGTTATTCTCTACATAAACACAGCGGAGCTATATCGGCCGCTAGGTCGCTTGTTTTTCCATGAGTTTGTTTGGTATGAAAAGTTTTTGTTTATTGACTTCTTGAAACATGCTGAATTTCTGGTCAACAGTTCACAACCTCGGACTCTGATTGCAGCCAGACAAGATTACACGTTCATGAAAACATTTAGCGATCCTTGCCAAAAATCAAGTTCCGTGCACAATTCTCGCCATGCGTGGCTAAACATACATTGTTACATTAATTTTGGATTTCATGCAAGCTTTTTTAATGAAATCTTAATTTGCAGTGTCTTTCATACATATGAGTATAGCAGCTTTCCCTTACATTGTAGCAATGTTCACGTGTCATATTAAGAGAAATAGGAATAGGATTCTGGAAAATTTCGTTTTATCCTGAGGTCACAAACGAAATCATCTGATTGCATTCAGCAGAAGGGTAATTTTGACAGTCACGTACCATCGTTAATTTGTATAATTGATAACTTTATGCAAGTATTTCGTGTTTTCTTGATTTCACAAAAATCAAATAGTGACTTTGTCCCTTTAATGTATTTGACACAGACAGTCTTATTATGGCCACAGATACTCCCGTATGTCGACTCTGCCCATAATTAAATCTAAGATCTGAGATGAAAATTTAAGTCAGTATATCAATAACTAAATCCGATTGATTGTCTTACAGTTAAGTTGTATAGTAGTTATGTGATAGAATTACCAGAAACAAGGACACAATTCACGTGTTTGGTAAGGTTATTTTCCTTTCAATACTCTGTGTGTATTTGTTTGTTTGCTTATCGTTTTGTTTGTATTTCCCCCTTTTTATTTTGGACACGGACAGGGTTACCACGCACTGACGACCCAAGATTACGACATATCTTTTTTAACGTCACAATGAAAGTGTTTACACAGGTCAGTGACAGATAGTCTTTCGAGATGCGACGTTTCCGAGCAATGGGAGGACGAATATAGACTGCGACCTATATGTTACACTACCGTGCTAAGCTCACCTAGCCTGCCTCTTGATCCTACCGAACAAAAGACGGAACAGTAGTGCTTGGTGTTAGGAATTTATGTCTCTGTTGGTGATTAAATTGGCTAATGTCGTTCAGTCAGCCTTTTATGATCGGTGAAAAATCAGCAGGTACCAGAATGTCGTTTTTGCGCGAAGCCGAGCAACGCTTATAAAACGCTCGCCCCGTTGGGCCTGTGCGCTAAACGTTACCTATTCATTACAAACCTTGTTTTACACCTAACTGTGCAAAATTGCAATTTGTACAAACACAGATCCGTCATTGCTGGCTCATGGTTTGTGACATTCGTTGCTCACGATTCAGCCCTCACCCGGTTACGGCACGAATGAGCGAATAAATTTAGACTCGGTGCTTTTGTATCGCAACTCACTCAATTTTGAAACCGCCGCTCTGTAAAAAATACTTGTAATTAATTTTGACGCTTGGAAGGGGAGTTATGAGAGATCCCAGAACGTAGGAACGCATCTTTCGAGAGAATAGAAACTTAATCGATATGCAAGCCTGCGGCCTATGGTCGTCATTTGAAGCAGTAAAACAGTGATTAACCCTTGTGTTGTCGGACTAGTGGACAATACACACGAAATAATGGGACGATTTTCTTGTGGTCCACGCTTCAGAGAACATCATTTGTTAAAGGTTTTATCTCTGTTTACTCTTTGTTTCTTTCCCTCGTCAATCGTCATATTGTGTGCACCCACCCGCTTACGTCAGGTTTTCTGTGCAGATTTTTACGTTATGCGCATGTTTTAGCTACGAAGTCACAATAAACTGGCATCTGCCGGTATTCTAATTGAGCGAAGTCGGAGCAGCGCCAACAGTGTCCGGATGGTGATTCCGTTGTTATGGGGGCAAGTGTATCACGAGTTGGGGAGACAACATTGCCACGAGTATTAGACATGTCTTCTGAGCGCGGGTGCAATAAGTGGATCTAAGTTTGATGGCGTTGTAATCCCCACGGGTAGTTTGCCAAGCTCTTCAGTGGTGGACGTGATTTCGACTCCGTGTGCCCGACAAAAGGTGCGCAAGGAACTGTACTCCCGAGACGTGCCCCAGCGGTTAGAAATACATTGTGACTTGGCGATTGTGTGTACACGAACACTTCATCAAGAGTCGGATTCATATTATTTGTCGCTCAATACGTGCTACCTTGCTGAAATTCGGACGGAAAATTGAGCGACGTCGCTCAGAGCCTGCGTGCTTCGCATTGAAATGGCCCTTTGAAGGAGTACGATTTTAAAAGACCTATTGTGTGAAAGAGTCCGTGACGGCAGATCTGTGTGTGAGTGGAGCTTGGATATCGTTCGCACTTTAATCAGCCTAGACCCAATGTGAGATTATCCCCGGAACATGTAACACAGCTATTTTCTTTTCCGAAAGGTGAGTGTCCGAAGGGTCGGGAGTGTCTACACTTCTCAGAGCCACTTTGCGAATTTGCTCGTAAAAAGTCATGTTCGTGATCTGTATTGTTCCGGCAACCTGTTGGTGTTGCTAACAACCATACCGTAGCCATCATTTACATGTAACCTTATAACCACAGTATCCATTTCTTGTCATCCACACGTGAAAGGAGGAAACAAAATGTGGGAATCGTTGAGATATCGGCGAGTCTGAAACAGGTAACAGACTCACAACAGCGGCTTTTTTTTCACATTCTGAGCATGCAGACTTGTTCAGAGTGCTGTTTGTGTACATTAGCCCGAGGCTGTTTCTATACACCAGAGACCTTTTTTGTTGTTGTTTCCAGTGTTTGCCCAAGTTGAGACGAACCCACTGCAGTCTGAGTAACCGGAATTTAAAAATGGAATGTACACTCCCAGATCGATAGATAATGACATTCAGATTAATTTCGTCAGGATTTTTCAGGAATTTCAAGTACATTGACGACGCATTTTCGTGCGGATGACCAGTGCACAGTTCAGTATGAATGTAAAAATGCACACCTGATATTCGTAGAGAAATATCATGATCATATTGGGTCAGACGAGAATTCACGCCTAATTATAGCCGTCGGCGTACTTGCACATGTACGCTGTCAGACTTGTACTTATCTCGCCCCAGCATATCTCCACATAATCGGTGTTCTTTAACCATCGGGTCGACAATATCGATTTTTTTCGGGTCATTTAAAGTTTCTATCAATTTCCTTAGAGACCACAAACAACGGCAACGTCATCCGATTTTTCAACTTTTCACGATTTGTTTCTAAAATGTAATCCAAAGTTAATGCTCAGTTAGAGGTAAATGTGTTTTTAACAGTCAAAAGTTGAAGCAAACGCGGTGAAAACTGTGCAATGTTTGACCCAGGTCACAGGTTCCACCCTATAAATTGATAAATAATTCCTGTCTGGGGACGCAACCTTTAGTCACTGGCCTAATCGCACTGCTGTTAAAACGGCAAGTAGTTGAAAACTCCAGCGGTTCTCCTTCTCTGTCGACTTGAAGCCAAACTTTATAGAATTCGATAGCTAACACAAGTTTCAAATTGCGATGTTATTGTGGGATATTACGTGAGTAATCTGACTGCGCGCGGAAAGCCTTAACAAACAACAACACAACCTGTAACACGTCAGTTGCTGCCATCACACCCGCCAGGTGTCCTCGATGGCGTGTCGCTGCGGCAGGAACCAAGCGCATTTGACGTGAGTATACCCACTTAACTTTGCAGGTCCCTAAAGTGTATTTGACTCGCGGTCCCCCATCGAGGCGTCTAACAATCGAACCTGTTTATAAAATTATGTGTTTATTTGCTGTTGTGGTATCGTTTTTCTGTGTTACCAGTGCGTACGTGTCCCTCAAAGCTCTTGAGGTCTGTTGCTACTGTTTACCACTGGGTATTAAAGCTGGCTTTTCGTCCCACTGGAAGTAAACAAAGCTGAGCTCCAACAAAGCTTTTACCGCGACAATATTTCTTTATTACTATCGTGTTTTGATACAGAAAGCTTTGTTAAGGAATGTCGGTTGCCACAACCGCGGCAAATTGTCTCATCTACATGTGATACCACAGTCACTCCACAATTTTGTGGAAAGACCGTGGTAATATTAAACAAAAAGTGAGTTTTAATAATCACAAAGCGTCGTCAATAGAAACAACAGTGCAAGTGTCAGTCAAATCAAGAGTTTATTAAATCCCATTCTTGTCTCTTATCACTATTTTAATAAAGCCGTGGAACGCTATTCGAATTCATAAATTGTATTCTGGCATACGCACGTTGCTGATTATAAATTCTTCGAAGTCTTCGGCAACGAGTTTATGTATGACAATTCACATACTACCTGCATAGCCCATACTACTTAATCATAACAACAACAATAAACTGTTCACCAACTGTCACGTATGCGGGAACACAAATCAATGCCAACGGCTTTGATTAATCTGTACACCGTCAGATTAATTCATTTTTGGCAAATATTTCGCGTCCCCGAAGAACAATGATCGCATTTACTGATGGAAATACCGGATCAGCAACAGCGGCACCAGCGTGGATTTACAAGCTTTAATGGACACCAATACAACCACACTGAAAAAGTCCCCCACCGCACCGACAAGGGCATGAACCTTCGACCCGCAGACATGTTGAGGCTGGTTTATAAGGGACTGAATTTCATAACACTCACCGAAGGGAGCGCTTTGACAAAGGGACAAACAAGGCCCGGCTTTTCACCGAAAGAGAATGGGCTTTTAAATCCTCCTATTTAATGTGGCGATATTTGACCTTTGCTTTCTGACACGCATACAAATCGATAAAACGCCCTGCCACCAGGGGAGACAAGATTTTTTAGGATTATTTCTCATTGCAAAATATCATAGCATTAAACAGAAATGCCTCACAGAACAGACATATTTTGAAACGTAGAAACGTGTCTGCAGGGATTTTTGGTACATTAAATAGTATGTTCGTCAGTCTTTTATTATAGCATGTATCAATCGTGGTTTTCAGCCAGGCCGACTCAGAGTAATGTAGTTTGGGCGGACATTTGATTTGTAGAAATCCAGCAGTGAATTATTCGGAGATAGTTGAGAAGATAAACAGAATTCCTGACACGAATTTCTATCATAGCAATTTAGCTTGCAATGTGCGAGTATCATAAAGCATGATAAGTCACGCATTTTGCTGTCTTTGCGATTTTCACGTGGAACCAAAAATAGCATCTCCTTGGTTTGGTGTAGTTTGACAGCCCTTCGATCTACGCATCTACCTCACTCAACGATGTTTTAGCATGGAGCTAATAGACGGATTGAGACACTCGACAACACCAGAAGTGAACAATATGCAACCTCATTAATGTTTTAAGTTATCGAGTAGATCAAGTCTCTATAGCCGTGTTGATAATGGTTAGATTTATCGCCGTGTGGCCGAACTTCGACCACTTTGTCCACCGGTAAAGTGTACTTATACGGGTCACTTTGTACGCGGCTGTTCATTAAAAAGTTCAGGCTTCTGGTGAATAGAACACGCACGGTCCGTTTTAGGTAATTGCAGGTACCCTGCCGTGTGACCAAAAAATGCGGCGAGTTGCCACGCATGCCAAGGTTGCGCCGAAGGTAGCTTGCAAGTTAAATCGACAACGGGCCAGTTCCTCGTGATCATAGTACAGTACTTATCTGTGAATGACATTATCTTATATATGTTAGTTTGGCGAGTCGGTAATTACATGGAAGTTCATCAACAACTCTCCTCAACCGTGACTCGAAGCGGTTTCTAAGTAACAGTTCTATTTTTACCGGCAGCATCTATCATCATAAAAACAGCGCAACAATTGCCGTGACACTGGGAGCAACCGATCAAGTTCAACGCAAAAAAAGCTTTAAGTGTTTATTTGACTTCTAAGGGCCGAGACCTCGCATATATTCGGCCGGTGTCCGCCATGCCATGGCACCGTCAATATTTCATCGGTTCATGCGGAGGCACAACGTGTCAATTTGAATAACAAAAACACCCGGATGTTTCGGATCGACCGTCGGTCAAAACATGCAGGTGTTACAACTCATATCATCAGCGTATAGTGCTTCGTAGATTGTTTGCGAACTTGAGCATAAAGTAAACTCCCCGATTGAGTTACATGTATTAACTGCGATGCCACTGCCAAGACTTTCCTGACGGGATGCCGCAAAGACCAGCATATAGAGACATTACAAGTTTGCCACCAGCGGCTTTCCTTTGAATAGGAACAAGCACATATATTGATTAAGACACCCGTCGTATTCAGAGTAGAGTCGACGACATCAAAGATTAAACATGATCAAAGCTGCCGGTAAGGAGTAGGAGATTTACCGTAAAAAGGTAAACTTCAGTGTCTCCGCAAATAGCCAATTTTGTAATCAGTCTTGTGCTTGGTTGTTGCGCTGGTGTTTGATTGTGGTTGTTTGAAAGATTGTGTTCGTTTGATAAGCAAATACTTTATATTCGCGGTCTGCAAAGTTTTGCCACCGAGAGAGGAATGCAGCGCAGCGGCGCAAATAGAGAAGCAAATCGTTACTTCAAGAATCTCCCCAGTTCCTTCAGTTTTCATTGATTCAGAATGCCTTAAACAGACATGTTGGGATTTTCAGAAAACATCTTACAGTTTCTTATGATACCTATTTTGGTGAAATGGTGCAAAAATACAGTTTGACCATTGACGCTCAGCTTTCAGCGTCGATACAAGAAACCTAAATGCCCTTCAACTTTTCTATCTGATTATTTAAAGAACAACATCCTAATCGTTTTCCGCATTTGGCACAATATTGTATGTCCTTGCATTTGAAACACAACACAATCATAGAACACCATCAATCTTTGTACGCTCAGTGATTGCTGCTTGTGATAAAATGTGGAGGCGCTGTCCTTTCCGATATTGACAAAGCACTGCGTTTTTTACCGTACGGTTAGATTTTACCAAGGAGATACTGATGACGGGTAACCAAAGCTGTGCCCTCTATCTACTCGGTTCAATGACTCGTCCATTCACTGTTTTCATTTTTGTAAGTGATAATCACAGTGCGAAAAGATGTCGGCACCTTCGGTCATCTTCAACCAAACACACATTACGGTATATTGGTCACAGGTGCGCTCGAATGTGTTAACCGTCGTCCGAGCTGGCTTCTCCGTGTACACGTCCAAGTTGTCCGAAGGTCACTTAAGGCCGTTGAAGAAAACGAAACTCTGATTTTCATGGTCGGTCGTTTAATTACATGCCACACGCTGAGTTCAAAACGTTCCATGGCCTAATCAAAGTGAACGTTCAACATTGTATTATTAAAACGATCGTTTTATTTTATCGCCATTATTTCAATAACCAAGTCTATACTTATTTCTGCGGATGCAGATTCCGAAAGAGAACAAAGGCCCAGGACTCTGTATAAAAGCATCACTATGTCACTGGAAGAAACACGTAAAAACAAACAAATTAACGTACTATGAATGATAAAAACGTCAATCTTCGGGAGTTTCACTGTCATTTAAACGAACGTCAAATCTCTCTTTAGCGCTCTAAAAATGTATGTTAGCCCTCAATTATCTACGATGGGAAGCCTAGCCAATCAACAACATTTGCAATGATCCATTGTCATACAACAACCCCTACCGCTAACCCAAGTGATATAAGTCACCGATATGTGCGTGGACTTGTGACCACTTTATCTTACATGTACGTTATTGTCCCCTGTTACATTGTCAGAAGAAAAGACTTGAAATCCACGTGTAATATATTTACTCTTAGCAGAACATACTCAAGTAATATGACCAGAAATTAATGGGAAGAGTCAAGAGTATCAAAATATGACATAAAAAAGATTCATTCGCATTGATTAAGAACATCACATCTTCGAGCAGAGAGACACCGAAGATTTGACGAACTAGGGGGGCTTTTTTGTCGGTGGTGGGCATTGGTGTTCAAAATATCCTGAATGTGTCACAACTTAATATTTCATGTCAACGTACTAACCAAGTTTTGATGTATTTTCACGTGTACAATGTAATCGTGCGCAAAAATGTATTATCGTGTACATAGCGTCGCTATCGGTTGTCAATGGTGACACCGGGTGAGGATCAAGAAATTTAAAAATATCGGGCAGTCGTGATAATTTATCTTGATTAGTTCATGGATGTAAAAAATCTATTTTTACATCAATGATTAGTTCAATCGGAATCTTTAATCTATGCCGACCTTCGCTCGCCTTTAAGATGAGTTTAGCCAATTTGTCTCCCGCTGTGCCAAAGTCTGACAAAGAAATTAAAAAGAGCTAGCTGGAAACGACCTCGGTAGTGTACTGCGTACTAGGTCAGAGCTATGGGAGAGAGCAAAATTGTGGCGAACTGTGACGAACCAAGTGGTTTTTAATTCAGACATTTTTGAAGAGGGCTACCCACATTCCAATGTTTAATCTCATTATAATCCATATTAATCCTACTGATTATACGCAATCCACAGTCAGTATAAGAACGCTCACAGTACTGCACGGGTTAGGAGTACTGGTAAGCTGTCGTTGGTAAGCTGAAAATATCGTCGAGAAAAGATACTTCTATGGTGTTTTGTGCGCAAGCTATTTTGAAAAACACGCTTCGTTCCAGATAACCGATTATGCTATAAAGATTAATCCCAAGGCCCATAAGGCGATCGTTAATCGATGCTGGCAAAATTTATTACCCGTTTATGTCCTAAACGATTCCAGGTCGATATATTATTTTTATTGAAAAGCGGGAGATTATCGTTTCAGACTCGGAGGGGCCGGTCAAGTTTCAGTAAACAGAAACAAGTCGAATTCCTCCGACGAATGCAGCGCACCGATTCGATCAATAAGTCATAATGTCACGACAAATCCGCGCTGAGAGTCATATGAAAAGGCTTTGTAATCACGGACTCGGGCACGAGCAGCCAGGCGTAACGCCGCTCCCCAAGGGAAAAATTCACAACTAAGGTGTGTACGCTGATTTCATACAATATTGCTTATAAAACCGATCATACAGCCCTGAAGCTATTATTCCAAATCTTTTCAAACCAACGAAAATACCACGATCGGCGGCATGGGTATAGAACATTACAGGATGAACCCCATCAATTCTTGGCGGTGGCCCCACAGCCATTGTTCGATTCTGCGCACCAAGCCCGTGCCAATGTGCGGACACCTGTTGCACGACGCAGATGAGTGAAGTCGGCGGAAAGCCATTATGACCGCCATCAATAGTGACTGTTGTCGAATAAGAGCAGGCAGGTATATTTAACAAGACACGTTGAATTGGCTCTGTATGCGAGGTTGAAATGACTGTCGATTGTATTGAGGTAAAGTCTTTGTGCGCCCACATTATTGCTTTGGTGTATAGCACGACTTTTAATTAATGAATTGATGCAAGCGTAAAGCAAACACGGATGTCGTCATCCTCACTACAGCTCGGAGATGGATTGGTAAACTCAATAACCTGTTACAGAGATATTACCGCGTGATTCTCCTGTAAAGAAAAGCAGTCTTCGGCGATAATATGTTCTGAGCTCTTAGGTGAACACAAACCTACCGACAAAAAACAATACTCTCTCTCTCTCTCTCTCTCTCTCTCTCTCTCTCTCTCTCTCTCTCTCTCTCTCTCTCTCTCTGCACACGTCTTCCTTGCCACCATTTTTTCACCTTAAGCTAGCTGTCTTACTGTTCTTCAGTTTGTCCGTCCCCGTCTGCAGCCATCTTCCTTTCTAGATGTGTTTACGTCTACCTCTCTATCTCTCTACATCTTGCCCTGTATCTTTCACTCTTTTTCTCTGTTACAAACTGAATAATTGCTGTCGCAGTTCCCATATTTGCAACGGCCCCTGAGTAACATGAGAGCACTAGAACAGTCGGTTGATCCGTCGCGTCGTTTCAAATTGAAAATTTCCTTTCTTAATCAGCATACATGCAATCCAGTCATTCTGCGTTCGTGTCTTAATTTGTATCGTCTCGGCCACCTTTCCACTTTTGTCACAACCAATTTCGATAAATTCGATGTCAAATCTTTGAAAAGGCTAAATTAAACAAGGAAGTCCCCTTGCTGATTGTTTGCCAGTACTTACAGAAACAGATTGTGAACTATTATGGCACCCGTTCGCAAGACTGATTGCGCGAGGCTCGTAAGGTACTTTCCTTGTCAAGTTAATTGTACGCTGGTTTTCAAACCGTAACCTCCAAAATAGCAACTTTTAATTCAGAGTGCTGTAAATGTGTAAAAAATGTGATATGAATAGTTCTTGCTTCACGGTGAACATGGCCTCGCCTTCAAACGTGAAATACTTGTGTGTACCGACTGTTATTCTGTGTTCTAGTGACGGCGTTTACGAGCTGTGATATGCCAGCCATTACTTAATAGCAATCGCTTACATTATTGATCTTAAATTTAATACATGGGCGAGTCAACATAACAGCACGCACGAGTTCCAGCGTTTCCATGGCGACTATTTAACGAATGAACTTTTGTCGACAAATTATAAGAACGGTAGTGGCTTGCTTGCCGATACCCTAGCAACGCTACGCCCAATATAGAACCGATAGGCACGCATTAATGGTTTTCAGAATTGGTAAATTTATAAACTGATACAAATATACATATAAACGTTATATTTCATCGTTTGATGGTGAAAGAATGTTGATTATGATATTTTAAATTATGGTCGCGTTTTGAGTTGTGACATATTCAACGGTAGACTGAGAAGGCCATTAGCCATTGACAACATTTACTTTGGCAGTCGATACAAATTGGTCAGAGCAACACTATTAAATAAAGTAGCAATTTGTTTGGAAAAATAACACGATGTATTGGCTTAAGCTTTATGTAGAAATCTTACGACAGCCTAGTCCTTAAATATATTTTTGTTGATTTGTAGAATTTATGCCCTTAGACCAAGTCCGGTACAATTAAGGAATTGTCCCACAGAATCGTTGCTGCAACTTGACCGATGTTAATTTCTATTTTCAAAATTCATCAGTATAATTACTGCAAAAACTTCCCCGATGTTGTTTTTCTTACACCTTACATCTCGATAGGAAATCGTGTTCGTATTGCCAAGTGTTTCATTAAAATAGTGAATGCCTTTGTTGGAACTAATGGTTAGCGTTTGTTTGCATCCTGTGATATCGATATCAGAAAGGTGTTTCGGAAATTTACTGGTTTATCAAAAGATATAGGATGAAAATCGCCCTATACTTGCCACTACCGTTTTCTCATTAGCTCGAGGTTTATGCGACTGTTATTTCAAATAGGATTTTATTAGCTTCAATGTATTGCTCGAAATGCTGCAAATAAACCGGGTTATCACAATACTTCAAAGTGCAATTTCTAACTGCTGATTAATTATACGACATGTAGGTTTTTGTCCTAGCCTTGAATCATGGGTTGCATGATTTTGTCGTGCGCATACTTTTTATTTTTGTAATTTGTCATAAATCGATTTTTTTTATTCTTGGTCTCAAGGTCTCAGAAATTTTATGAAACCAGGAGTTCATTCCCCTCTCGTTTTGTCTTCTCGATTTTTACGTGCAAACTGAACCCGCCCCTTCCCGGTTTCACAAATTTCATTTTATTTACTCGAATCATTAGGACGTAGGCGTTTTGGCCTGTGTGAAACGAACAAAAAAAGAGTGGCTGTTTGTCCGGTATTGAACAGCGCGTTTTATTTGCTCGTTTAGTTCGCCGTTGCCATGTCGGGTAACTGGGCCATAGACAGCCTAGGGTTACACTTCGAGACGAGGGCAAACAGACTGCTTCAGGTTGTGCAAATGTATCCGACAGCGAAAATGGATTCTTCGGTGTACAGAACCGATCACGTTACGTGGAGCGTGCACGTTTCAGGTCTTTGTTGTCGATTCAGCTGAGGCGTGGATATGAGGATGGGAAATCGATCAGACCATATTCAATGTCACCTTGAGAGTTCCCCCAACAAAAGTCTCTCTAATTTGTTTATATTAAACGATCAGCCGATGATCGCGTCAATCAAGAGACTTGGCGATAAAAAATAGCCTCCATCTTGTAGACTGTATATATATATATATATATATATATATATATATATATATATATATATATATATATATATACATATATTAATAAAAAACAGCATGTATCTTGTAGACTGTATATACTGTACTGTACTATACATACATATACATATATATATATATATATATATATATATATATATATATATATATATATATATATATATATATATATATATATATATATATATGCCAAATTTTCATGTTCAGTATTCTTAAAACAATCGATTGATGCATATGATATTGAAACACGTGCCGTCATTCTTCAATTGAGGAACAGGCGTGTTTTGTTCAACTCGAAATAACGAACAAGTGATTTTGTCGAACAAAGCAGAAAAGCGCGAGTATATGCCACTCTCTCTCTCTTACACGTGCGCTGATATTGAAGTAGCGAGCAAATAAATCTCTCAGTGTGTAGATAATTTCAACCCTTAAAATGCCTTTCGACGAAAAGACTGCTTCTATATATTTATTCGTACCTGACGACCCAATATCTGTCCGGGGAGATTTATTGAAATTAAAGTGAGTGGTCATATTCGACCTTCAAGACTGGCCACTTTTATTGGAACCGTCGGAAACGCTTTAAGATAACTCAAGAGTGTTCGTTACTGTGTGGGAACGATTCATATCAGCATTCACAATCTTTACATAATCATTTTTATTTATCCGATATCTGCAATGAGGCAGTAGATTCATTCATTCATTCATTCATTCATTCATTCATTCATTCATTCATTCATTCATTCATTCATTCGCTCACTTGTTTACCCCTGACTCATATATTCTTTTACTTACTGACTCACTGACTCATCCATTCGTTTGTTCAAGTAACTGTGGTTTTCGTAAGTTCTGTCATTCACTCACGGTGGTGTTCTTCGCTCAGTGGGACAGAGCATAGACTGAAAGATCCCTCGAGTGACGGATCTTCCAGTCTAGACAGAGCAATATGTGAGTCACTGGGTGTTTTTAAGCCAATACAAATACCCGTTTCCACTCTTAGCAACAACAACCTTTTCATTCAACGTGATCAAACGATAACTTCAACCTGTCGTCCATGACCATGTAAGGTACCACTTTACAAAAAGCATTAATAAATACTTTTCTTGTTTTTTTCCTTGGCAGGTTTCTATGGCGACAGCGCCTGGCCACGCCATCAGGGGAGAGAGTTCTCTCATAAGGATGGACCAAAAGACGAAATTGATGTGTGGTGCCGTTGAGATTACGTCTTCCTTCAATTTGGCGTTTACATATTATCACTCAAGAATCTAATAGGTCGCTGTATATCAGTGCCACTTTTCAGGGACGGATGGAAAACAACAACCGTTGGTTTCTCCTCGGTCACTCGCGGACGTGAAGTTCACCCGAAACTTGAACGATGAACCGTGGGTGATAACTTTCAGCAAACTTTCAACAAACATATACATATCCAACTCGTAAGCTATTAAAAAGTGCGTGTAATACAACTCAGGCGTTCAAAATGGCCGAAATTAAGCGCAGTAAGAAAGAAATGAAGGATTCGATGCTTGCTTACTCGGGCCGAATGCGTGAAATATCGAAGAAGAAAGGCATCAAAAAGATACCGTCGGTTCTCTCGCCGAAGCTCGTTCCAGACGATTCGTTCCAAGTAAGCTTCTCCCTCGGAAGCATGACAATGCCCAACCCGGATGACCTCTCCCCGAGTGAAGAGCAGAGTCTGACGATTGAACCTCTGTACAAGTCAGAAATTACGACACGGCCTATAAGATCTAGATCGTCTGCAAGACTCCATCGGAGGGGCTCGTTCTTGCCAAATATACACCAGGGCTCCACTTACTCGAGTGTCAACTCTTACAACATGTCTGATATGTACAGTACAATGAAGACGACCGGGTTCGGCATGGGCAATTCCAGTTCTCAAGTCGAGATCGTCGATATTTTGCCGTATCCCGATTTCACCGTGGCCGAGTCTGCAAATTCGGAGACTAGGTCAATCTCTCCCCAGGACATGCCTATGATTCGAAATCAGGGCATGCATAAAAAGAACTTCTACGCTCGAAAGAAACGCCCGCCGACTCCGCCGAAGATTAAAGTCAAACCACAGAAGAAAAAGCGCTCGAACAAGCCATCAAAGGGCAAGCGTCGAGGGGGAAAGAACGGAGCCGACGACCCGAGGAAATTCCCGATCAAGAAACAATTCATTTGGTCGGAACTCATGGACCAGGAGCTTAAGAGTTATATTCCTCCGCGGTTGCCAGGCAGCAAGCTTAAACCCAACTACAAGCGGACAAACTCGGGTGAAATTTACATACCCGACGGCCCGATCGAAATCGAGCTCGAACGCCTGGTCACTTTGAACATGGACTCGCCGACAGAGAAACAACTCAGCGGGGCTTACGCCGAGGAGATCAAAGCACTGATGGAACGGAACGCTAAACGACGGGCGGAGGCCAAGGCGGCGAGAAAGAAGGCGAAAAAGAAAGTGAAATTCGTCTTCCCGCCCGGCTACACCGACAGCGAGAGCAGCAGCAGCGATGAGGAGTACACCGACGTGGAGTCTGCCGATATGAACAATAATACCGACAACGCGAAAGAAAGTCAGAGTTCGGAAAACATGGTGGAGAGCGGAGAGACGGACAACGACGACGGATCCCGTCGGCTTCACAACGACGACATCGTCATCACTTCAGTGCAGGACTCATTCTCGCCGCCGCCTCGCAGTGAAGAAAGGCCACAGTCTCCCTCCTCCGTTATACTTGAAATCACCAAGGCTGGGGGCAACAAGGGGTCGACAACTTTGCCGTTGATAACTCAAAACGTCAATAGTTGACCTTAAATGACACATGATCACTAATAGACAGATTCCAAGAAAACTCGATATTTAAATTTTCTGGAATACGAGAAAACGCATAGCGTTCAAGAGCATGCTTCAATGAAAGCGCAAGTTGGTTTTTTTGCTATGTAATACGGAGATGATTGTTCAGTGTGATTTTCACCGGTAAACTTGCAATTCGTGTTAATATTTGAAGATTCTTTATTAAAAGCTCAGTCCGCAGAAAGAACACTAAAGATATATGATATTTATAGATGATTTTGTTGTGAACATCGTTCTATTTATGTGTCCTATTATGCATCTCTCACAAAAGTATATCGGCGTTTTGAGTTGTCGTAAGAGGTTTTGATTGCATATGTTTCTATGGTAATCATTCATGAGCTTCGATATTTACTAAATATCGGTCAAAATTCAGTCCTTGAAGCCAATATAGGATTTCCAAATTAAAATAAAGACAGATCGTTTTTGTACATCTCTCACCTATTATGAATATAAAAGGGCACTTTTAGAATTAATTTTGATGAATAGTCATCGAGATATTCTTGTACCACAACGGTAATTTTTCAAGTCTCTACAGCCATATACATCTAAAAATTTACTTAGGAAAAGACCACTGGGTCTTGTAAGGGGTGACCAAATATTGAAATAATTTGCTGAGCAAAAATTGCATGAAGATTTTTTTTTCAAATGAAGGCGAACAAGGTCTGGTAATTTTTTATTCTAACCATCCCGATATCTAATGGTCCATCCCTTACAAATAAAACATCGTCTTCGTCATCAAATATCTCCCTGCATTTCCCATCATCACGTCACTATGTGCAGAGTCAAATGCCGACTGCCAATTATTGTTGACCCTAAAGGTCAGTAATCCGGGTACTCTGAAATTCTAACAACCACCTTTTGCCGCGTCGTTATCACAAGGTAGACGCTACTTTGCTTCTATTGTAACTGTGAAAAACGACGAAAGCATGGTTTCTCATTTAATGCCAACGATGAACAACTATAGAAAGGTGCTTTAATTTGATTTTTTAAATGTTCGTCGGAACTTTTGGGGTAAAAAATGGAGCGAGACAAAACATCAGCGCCGAAATAGAGCGTAACTGGACTGTGGCGTAATCCTTCGCCGAGATCTTGGAACATTTACAACATACAACTATGACATTTACCTTGATAATTGTCGCGTACTTACTTATATTAGCGGATGAAACTCTGCTGGAGAGAGATCGATGTGCGTTGTCACCGCTCATTTGTAGCACACGTTTACGTCAAAATTTAGGAAAAGTCTGAAATTTCTATACACGCAGTGGTATTGTCCTGCCGTCGAAAGATTTATGCACAGTCTTGCAATTCCTGGTTTGTTAACTTTACTGTTGAACCAACTCATACTCTGTTGTTATAAGCTTCAAGTTTGTCCAGAGGTAACGACACGTCAAATTGTGATTTTCATTTAAAAGACAGCATTATTCTTCATTAAATATCGGCATTACCGCAACGTGTTCTTGTATTCAGCTCATTTTGAGAATTAAGGCGATATCAGCGCCTTTGTTGGTTTCGATTCGACAGTTTGGCATGTTTACCTATCGACATCGGATCAAATAGGTTTGATGTATTTAATGTTGTGAATAATTCGTGTGCCAAGTTTACGATTAAAGCACTCAATTTTTGTTCAGCAGATTTTAATGACGTTTTCAACAGTTTTGCCATACGTCTGACTCATCAACGTAATACGTGTACACAATGTTATAGTACAGAAGAAAACATTGACGGTATGTTTTATGTTTTTGTAATGGCATGCATGCCGAGACTTATTTGTATATTTGTTTTTCCTATATCAGCAAGATTTTTTATTCCATGATTGAATGGCTTTTTTTATGTTGAGACAATAAAATGCTTTCATCCATCACGGCGTTGTGTGTTGTCATGGTGACATGTCATAAATCATATGTGGATCAGAGCGTTACACGCTCTTTCAAAACCTTTCATTAACAGAGGGAAACCCATATATTGCAATTCCTTTCATAACTTGCTGTGAATTATTACGATTTATAAGTCGCTGACATTTCTATAAAGTTAAGCTAATCGTCCCAGAGTCATAGATTAATAGAGTTCCTAGTCAGGGAGTAATACATTGAAATGAACATGGAACAGTTGAAATGCCCCGATCACCCTAATACGTAATCTGTTCTCTGTATGGTGCAAGTAAAGACATTGTTCAGGGGCTCTGTTGAGACGACAGTCTGTCGATGCGTTCAACGCAACTTTTTCTTGCAATCGCCCAGCATCATCTAGTAGGCGAACGTAGAATGTTAAAGGAGGAATATTTCCAAACACATTTAACAGCAAGCAATTTGTTTCAAAGGGCGAAACTTTTCAATCGAAAACTCGCCAAGTGTGTGTTAGACAGCAGCACCACTTCAAAAGTATGTCCGTTAATAGGTGAGTTTGGAAAATTATGACAGTGGATTACATAAGCGAAAAGAAACATTCCACCAGCCTCTAACGGTCCGGGAGAAGACTCCCCCTCTAACGAAGTTCCGCCCGAGACTTGTTTTACTGAGATTCCTAAATTCTGATAATTGGTGTATGCAGATTTGTTTGGATGACATCGAATGTTGTAAGTAGCAGTGCTGAATTACAATAATTTAAAGTGTACAAAAACAAGACTAGAGTAAGGAAATTTTTTGACGAAAACGAAGAGTGGCAATTATTCAATGACGCCCCTTGACGAGGTACATTATATGACAGTACACTACTGTGTGGGTTCCTGACATTTGCCGGATTGGAGAGCGTTCTCTTGAAAATGACTGACCAAGACAGCCCGGAAATACTACCGATCTCTATGTAGTGTTTTAGCGGACTGTTGCACCATACTGCCGCAATCAAAATGAAGTAACCGTCAGAGAGGTGGACGCCCTCTTGAGCTGATCATGGGATGCCCTTTGTTTACAATGCCGTTTCTTGGAGCCCTCAGCTGCAGCGCAGGTATCATCACATTGCAGCACTTATTTTCCGAAGAAAACAACTTGCAAGGGATGGATATGCAAGAATGAACAATATTCATCGTTTCACTTTTCTTAAACATACAAATCACTCGTTAGGCAGTCCCTACACCGGTAGAATATAATGTAATATATAATGTAAAATATAATATAATGTAATATTTGCTCAGTTCCGTCGGTTCTATGCGGCATGTCACAGACTATCATCACATAACCATTCATAGAGTCACTTGTGATTCTTTCCTCAATAAAGCATCCTTGAATACATCCGCAAGTATTGTGTCCGTTGATTTTTATCACATTTTGTATTATTTTTATCGTGATAGGTATTTCCAGTATTGTCACGATCCATTAACTTTAGATTATACTTTATCAAATGGATCAAATTGACGAGTAGTGAGTGACTGCGGTAAACGAATCGCCGCCGCCATAAACTCTTTTTGACAAATTCTCGCCATTTTATCATTTTATAGATTGGTTTCTGTTTAGTATAGTAAAAGTTAATCTTGCTTTTATTCTCTGCTAAGACTTGACTTCAATCCACCATTCTACAAAACCTAAAACATGTATTGGTTCACTGTAGACGATGGCACAGAAATTCACTAAAAGACGCTGGATCATTTTCAATGGCATCAACAAAGTTTAACATTGTGTAGCGGAACTTGATTTTCAAATGATAACCATATCACGCGTGACTGTAAACTTGTCTTGCTTCGCTGCCTGAGTTGTGGAAAGTCCCAGTGTAATGCTATTTATCATGATAAGTCGTGCCCGCCGTGTCCCACACTATCGTGTTAATGATCTTACTTGCACTCTAAGTTTTCACTGTGAATGCTAGATGGTATGTTTTCTGTCTCCATGGAATAACCGATCATCTGCTTTTTCATGAGCATATCGTTTTGTCATGCGTGTCATAGGATTAAGTCGTGTCAAATTTCTTCACCATCATCGTCACCGTCGTCGTCGTGATCATCATCATTATCATCACCACCATCATCATCACCTCCACCATCATCATCATCATCATCATCATCATCATCATCATCATCATCATCATCATCATCATCATCATCATCATCATCATCATCATCATCATCATCATCATCATCATCATCATCATCATCATCATCATCATCATCATCATCATCATCATCATCATCATCATCATCATCATCATCATCATCATCATCATCATCATCATCATCATCATCATCATCTTTATTAATTCGTTTGTTTATATACTCCTTCATTCATTCATTCATTCATTCATTCATTCATTCATTCATTCGATCACTCACTCACTCACTCACTCACTCATTCATTCATCCATCCATCCATCCATCCACCGATCCATCCATCCATCCCCACAGCCAGTCAGTTATTAACATCGTCACTACTGTGAAATTATTCTTGAGGTCCAAGCTTTGATACCCTCCTCTGCAGTAAGGACACCCAGTTCAGCCCGAGAGTGTTGTTGCCGTAAAAAGGCCTCCGGTCACCATGGTTTTACGACGACGTGGCACGCATGTTTTAGCGTCCTTCGATCGTATGTGTATCGCTTTACCATTAATTTTTATCGTTCACTTGCAGGTAGTTCGCTAAATGCCGAGAAAAGTGTTATCGCCTCAGCCTCACATACCATTAAACGAGCTATACACATCAAGGTAGATTTAATAGTGCCCGAAAAAAGTAACGTATAGACCTACTTAACGTGAAACGAATTAAAATTAACTCGAAGTTATTTCCTGTAAGTGTGAATTAACATAGCAAAGTACGACGTGTTACTATGGGTACCAATCTGTGATAGGATCGCCGTGCAAATGGCCGTATGTGACACATTTCGAGCATACTGGGGTTATTTTTCAACAATATATGGACATTTACACACCATCAATGTTTGTAAATTAGAGTCTGCCTAATCGATTTTCTTCCACTGAACAGCTAAAAGCCCTGCTCTTTACACGGTTTGATGGGGTTCTTAATGAAATTTACGCCAACACGACGACGTGTATTGACGTTGCATTAGCAGGTTTCCATTTCAATCGATTTCACATGCGTCCAACATTCTGGAATTGTTGACTCCCCGCAGTCTGTTTCGCTTCAGTCAATCGATTCGATCAGTTTAAACTGTCTAATTTGTGTTACATTGAGCTGACAAGTTTTCTCTGGGCTCTCTATAGGCCATAGGTGTCTTTCTTCTCTGCCCCCTTTGTGCTCTGAAAAACAAGGCCTAGAACAGCTTATCTTTTAACTGTATACTAAATTCGACCAAGTCTGGTCGATTGAGTTTAATGCGAGCATGACTTAAGGTATGATTTTTAAGATGACATCTTCAATATATAGCGGGCTAACATTTTTATTTTTTCCTTCATTGAAATGCGGCATAAACTGTAACACATTGATTGTGAGGCCGTTAATGTTTTAATGATTTGTCGATAGAGGCGACCAGAGGTTTTACTTCAGGATGATAAGATTGATGATGATAAGATTTCACTGACTGAACTCGATGAATTGCCCTACCGCCCTAATTTCCATGAAGCTAAACTGGTCACAAGCGTGCAAGACAGGGCAGAGTGTTGTTGCCAACTAGAAAATCGAATAATACATTCACCTCCATCCGTACCGGGTGACCTCCTCGTCTCCGGTGAGGATGTTAGACCAGCGCCGGTCTGCAGTGTGGCAACGCGGTCAGCTTCGGATTGCTTGGTCGCCAGGCAGACGGATGGGCAGTATTAGAATGGAGTTAATAAAAAGGTCCGTGTTGGTCGATAGATTTGAGTGCAGAGTCTCCATAAATCTCACTCTGGGCTTCTGCAAACAGAGGTGCAGTGTAAACACTGAGCGCCTTTAGCAGCGTTTCGCAAATTCCTGCTCGGCCACGCTATCGATATCGTGAACCCAATTGAACTGCATTAGGCCTGATGTCGTGGGTCGTTGAAGGTGCGCTGCCTGCATGCACGTCCGCTACTCTTAAATGGCAGACTACAATATCACGTTAAACCAGATTAAAACTGAAGATTAGTGTGTCGCTGACCGCTTTTCTAATTTGGAGGGATACATAAGTAGTTCGTATAGCTGTGAAAAAATGGGGAAAAAGTCTGATGGAGCTAGGAATTTTGCAATAAGTTTGATCCTGTTAATATGTCAAGATTTTTAACATCATGTAACCGTATTTCAAAGATGAATAAATTTCAAGTTTAAATAAAGCTCATTAAAGCGCCACTCAGCACTACACTTTCATCAGACCAACTGGTGTACAATTTGATAGTTTTGAAAGTGATGAAAATTAGTGCAGAAGCCTCAAAACGGGGAGAACTCTTATGTAAATGTAAATCAATACAAAGTACGGCATAATCTGGAAATAAATTACCCATAATACCTATGATCTCCATCTCAGCTACCGATTGTTTTTTAGAGTAATTAAACGTGTTTACTGATTATGGGTGTCAGATAGAAGTCAGGTGATCCATAGGGAATGATCCAATAGCGCTATCAAACAGCAATGCTGCCCGGTACTATCGAATTTAAAAAAAATACTTTCAGGTGAGAAGGTCGCTCCCTGGCTTCATCCTCGTCTTTCGCGGGTACACTATAGTGCTACCTTGACATCGCTTTTCAATGTCAAATATATCGCGACACGACAAGATAAACTTGAGGGTTTACAGATATACCAAACAAAATGTCTGGACAACACGGCACGTCAAAATGTCAAGGTATTGACACAAGTAAGACGTAAGTGCTTTGCCTCTCAGAAACTAAAATATTTAAGAGAAGAAGAAATTACATTTTCCCAAAATGACTACCCTGCAAGATTACAAGGTTTCTTCATTTATTCGCTCAGCTTGGGCTTATTTGGTAAATGTTTCATTATTTTTGCTGTGTGCATTGCAGGTATGTGTTTGTCTCTAAATCTGATACATTTTTGGAAGTCCAAAGTATTCAACTTCTGAAAAGTGGCATGTGTTTGCATATTCTATGACGTCATCACGGAGTCGAGGTGGATTTCACTTGTAGTTCCGGACGGCGTCTGAGCTCATCCCATCACAGTATACAGAATAGAACTGCGGTTATGATTTATGACAAGTGTAAATTCGCAGCTCTGTATGCCAAAGTAGGCAGTTTTGCTGATAGATTCAGGTATTACTTTTGCCTATTAGCATGAATATCTGGTATTTACCCAAAAATGGCAGTATGCGGTTATATTGAGCTTCCAAGTACACTCACTGTATTCGCAATAAGCAATTTCGCCAAAGACGATTGGGCTAGCTAGATGTCTGGTTTGACTTATATTGGTCTTATGTATATAAGGATCGTACATGTTAATGTTCCCATGAAAATGTCTTTCAGTTTTTATTGTATTGTTTATTGTTTTTGTTGTTTTTTGTTTTGCTTGACGACTGTGTGTATATTCATTGGCACGCTAAAACGGAATCCCTCTCTATTGTGTTTCTCCGCGGATTATGAAGTTTTCTGAACAACTCTTTTGTTGAATGCAAATACGACGTGATTGCATGGTTTTCTAGACCGTCATGCTCTAGCTGGCTAGCCCGTTGATCAGAGCGTGTCTGCATTTTGTAGGTGACTCACAGACAAAGAGTCAGTAGACAGTGGTGTCGTATGCTATGAGTGTTGAGCAAGCCTTTGCAAAAATAGCTATCGACGGGAACTTCGCAGATATTTAAGAATAGATTCAACGCTTATAAGACAATTTGCAGCTTGTCGCCTCCCTTCTACACTGCAAGGCATTCCCTTTCATAGTACACTTCTATTCTGCACCAAAAGAAAACATCCTGTATGTGTTCATCCAAGCAACGAGAATCGTGTCTTCAAGATATTGTTTTCTATCGGCCATTTTGTCGTAAGAGAGCGATATCGCCTTTGTTTTGGATCCGTTTAGAATCATTTAGAGATGCATAAGTTACAGAGCGGGTAAATTTTGTGTCAGTCACCGTCCAAAAATATGTCCAATTCAGTGTTGTCGTCACCAGGCGTTTAGTGTACCCACTCCACGACAGCTGTGGCACACAAACGTCCATTTGTTGTGACAGGGTTTCTATCAATCAGATCAGTAGACTCAAGTATTCGTTTCTTCCGCATGACAAGACTTTGACGTTACAACATTCGAGCGTCAGTGACCGTGGTCAGACTATACCTTCTGGCGGGGATTTTATAGCGGGACATTGCATTCGCGAATCAGAACAAAAAAAAGGAGAGAGACAATTAGTATCGTCTTGTGATATGTCAGTAATAACATTCTAAGGGACAGAAATCGTGTAAAGACGTCATTTAAAGTCCAGCCTTGCAGGACGTAAAACCCACACATTGACGAACGCATAAGTTGCGTCCAATGCAGTTCTTGAACATTTCGTTACTGCGATTGGTAGTCTGAAAGGGGCTCTTTTAAACAACAATAACTCGGTAATTTGGCTTTGTGAAGTGAACGCTTTTATCGTATGAACCGAATTAAACGCCGTCAAAAACGTTCCGCAAGACTGCAATGCCATTTTCAGTCAACGTAACGTTCAGCAACCACTGTATTGAAATTGCAAAATGTAACCTCTTCATGACGTTCTATATCTATTACTTATTACTGGTACAATTGGAACCGAAGGGGCGTTGTGATAATTACGTAGCGTAACACGCGGTACTTAACTACTTTAATTCAAGCCACAGACAAGGAGTAAAAACTTTCATACTGTCTTGAAATGCCAATATTTTGGCTCAACCACTCCGTTGCTTTGCCATTCAATAAATACCTCGCTTGAATATTTTCGTCGATGTGTAACTCAGAACCAAGGTAATGTCAAAATAAAACTATAAACACGGAAAGTGCTTGCAGACGACATCACTGGACTGACATTTGTGCATGCCTGTAATCTTCTGTCATCGTTTTGTTGATTTGTGTGTGTGTGTGTGTGTGTGTGTGTATATGTGGCGTAATGAAGTAATACGAAACAGACAACATATTGATTTATAAATTATCTTGTGTTATTCAAGTTTTCGTTGAATTGGAAATGACTCTGGTTTTGTCAAAACTTTGACAGCGTTATAAATAGTGCTTACTCGTAGATTATCTGTCATGAAAATCATACAGTGAAGAATACATTGATTGTGGTGGTCGATCAAACTGATAAAAAAGTTAGTAAATATTTACATGTGCTTTTCCATCTTTTCACCTGAGATGGTGAATGTATATTGCAAAAACTCGAATCTGTGCCTACTTATGGCGGTGTCACGTGATTTTAAATGGCTGCCTCAGTATGTAACTTGGTGTTCGTTATTTACTTCGACTGTCACGGAAAAAATGACGATGCAGCAAAGAAATACTCGTGTTTTATAGCAACATGTCGTAGAAGTAGACATGTAAAAGTTTTTTAAACGTAACATGAAGTAGATAAACATCGCACTCGAGAAATGTCTCGACCGACGGGGAACGAAGCCCCGAACTGTCACGGTGCATAAGACAAGCCATGACACTGCAGCTATTTCTTGAACGCACATGCCAATGCATACGTGTTGATGATGTAACACCCCCTCCCCCTTCTAAAATCTATAAATGAACCCATTATGCTTTCTCGGAATACTTTCTGCATACACTATTGCGAGGATCGTATCTTGGTCGACCAAATGAACACGCTCACGGCGTTTCCATGGCAGTTTTGGAATTTTGTTTCAGTGCACCTTTTGGCGGCACCTGACTGTCGTCTGCAACCTTGCAACGCAGAATGAAAAGACCGCCGGCAGACTTGTCAATTCTGTCGGCGTGTAATAATTGTTTGCAAGTGTGTATCATGATATCAACAGACGGTTCGGAAGACTTGCTGATATTTGCTCTATTTTTTCATTCAATGTTCCTCAATATATCACGCCATAGTCATCAATATTTTATAGATCGCGTTTGTTTCATTTTTATATGAGTGTAACTTTACATTTATTCTACTGGAAAGTCAAACAGTAGACTCAAAATGTGAGGAAAATTCCTCGGAAGACTTGGGAAGGCTGAATGTTTCTGTCGTTATACAGTGTTTTCTGTCTGAAAACCGAGCTGTAGAATAAAACTCGATCTTAAAGGACTAGGGCTAAGAAGCGTCTCCATTAACAACGATTTCTTGCCGTTGCTGTTGTTTTGCTTTTTTCCCTCGCCTTGGTTTCTTCAAGGGTTTGTTAGAGTCACGGTATATAGCTATTTCTCGGACCTGCACCTGTTCTGTAAAGCGGACTTTCTTGCCTAGTCTCCCAGCCGACAAGTGCGTCGCGCTGTCGTTGAGCCCGGCCAGGTACGATTTCAGGGACGCGTTGTCGGAAAATTCGACGCTGGTGGCGATGGTTGGCAGGCCGAGCGTGTGCTCGGGTTTTTCGTCATCCCCGCTTTGCTTGGATGCCTTTGTTTGGGTATCGGTAGACGGCGGCGGCAGACCCCGCATCAGTTTGCTTTTCCCCCACCTCAGCCTATCGACTTTGTCGCTGACGGCGTTCCACTGCAGCTGAGTGTTTTCGAATTCCTCTATCTGCTGTCCCAACATGGCCTCCGCCGCTGCGACGGCGCTGCAGCTGCGGCATCGCTCCTTCACGTTGCCGTGGATACAAGGTCCGTTATTTTGCACGGGTCTGATCATTTTACCGGGTCTCTTCATCGCCCTTTTATCTTCCATCATCGCCTTCTGCATGTAAGAATCGTCAACATATGACGTCACATCCGACAAAGTAATCTTACCGCCCGGGAATTTCAAAGGATTGGAACTCTGCTCAAGCTCAACGTTATATCTCGACAAGATCTCCTCGGCATTCACAGGTTTTTCATTTTCCTTGCCTCGACCATCTTTCACCTCTTGTTTATCTCCATCATGAGTTGGCTGTTTCTCGCTGACATTTTGAACCGACCCGTTCCCTGTATTTTTGCCAGGCGGTCCGTTCAGCCCTACTCTGTTTGGCATTACTGACGATTCGCTCTCGCCGTTCTTTGTCGTTTCTTTGTTTCCGTTCGTCGTCACACGGAGCTCCTCCCCTTTAGACTCGTTGACGACGTTGGAATTTTCGCCTCCCGCCATTAAACTCTTCAATTTTCGTATCGAAGGCGGGTCGTGGTGTATGATTTTGTATGATTTGTGGTAGCTTTGATCGTCGATGTTTAAACTTTGCGAAGCATCTTTCAGTGGGAGTACTTTTAATTTAGTCCTACTCTTGGACGGTGAAAGGCGGGCTTTCTTCTTTTCAATATTTTTCACCAACGTCGGAGTTGACTTTGGCACAATACCCATCGATCTATTCTTTCTCATAACAACGGAGGCGCGAACTCTCTTTTTCAATTTTTTTCTCGTGTCTGTTGAACTCCCAAATCCACTTTCATCAGTTGTTGAGTCGACACCGTTCTTTGTCCCTTCTTTCGTCGCGAGTTTAGACTGATTTGTCACCGCTTTCCTGTTATTAGCGGTTGTAAGTTTAGTCTGAGTGGCCCTGTCTGCGATTAGCAATGGATTCTCCAAGCCCGATTTTTTCGTTGGCCAGGAGTCCGAGTCTGAAAACGCGTCGACGTAGTCTTCGTCCAGCTCGACGTCGCTGTCCGCGGGTAGACCGCCGGTCAGGTCATGAGTCTCATTGTCCAGGGAGTTCGCCACCGAATTGGCGTGGCCTGCTCGCCTGTTTGCCAACGAACACATGACACAGGTGGAGATTGCACTTTCAGATGCACTGTGCTGGTGTTGTGGGTCCATGGTCATCATCGAGTCGAGCGAAATAGTCGGCGAGTCAGGTTCATTTTCGACCCGGGGAAGTTGCAAACTAATTTTCAACGTCCTGCTCTCAGTGTGGACCCATTCAAATCGAGTGTCCTTCTTGGATTTCTTTTTCTTTGGAATCCTGACTTGAGATTCGTCCTTCAAGAAGACTAACTTTGTCTTTACCTTTTTAGACTGTTTCTTGTCCGACTCACCGTCGGCTTCTCCGCCCATGTTCACCGACATTTGTCCTTCGGGCACCGACGACTTTTCAGCCCGCCGCACAAAGTCAAGACCGAGTCCCGTCGGGTCACTTCGGGACAGTGGATTCACGAGTTGCACTTTGTACTCGGTGTTCGTCGGATTGCCTCCGTCGACACCCCTTCGGTGTAAATGAGTATTCGTCTGAAAATATTTACTTGTGAGCGACAGCGACTTCGCCGTATCCACGATCGATATCGAAGGCAGGGCCACTTTCCGCCGTGAAGGTTCGAATCTTTCCGGGGACCTGCTTCTTGTCGGCCTGTGAAGGTAATGTCTGTCCCGCATTAACTCCTGAGTTCGTCTGGTGTAGGCCATCATCGATCCTTGCATCTCGCGTCGCTGAGTCATCTCGCGATTCTTGGCCCTTATTTGGTTCGTAAATTCTTTCGACACATGGTGAAGTATCTCCTTGGCCCGCGGAAGAGTCGCCTCGTCGTCGGCGAACTGCACGCCGGCAACGTTCACGTCTTCCGGGCCCATTGTGTCGGATTCCGGCATGAAGTAGAGAAGGGGGCGTTTCCAAGGTTACGTGACAAGTGCCTTATGTTGGGCCAACAACACACAGTTAGGTCACGTGATCACTTCCAAGTGGCCGATAACGTCAGCATTCTTCAGGTTCTCGTTTGTCGGCAGGTAGGGGTGCCTTACGATGAGCTTTTGCTGAAATATTTCACTGACTGGACGCCTGGAATATACAAGAAAGAACTGTGTGTTAAACAATCTGAATGTACGCGAGAACCTCATCCTGTCTGCCCGAATTCAGAGACATTGTGAGGTTAAAAGTTGGAATGCGATTTGGTCGGGCCGCCAGTGAGAAGAGATCATAAACGTGAACGCAAAACAAAGCGCTTACGGAAGCGTCAATAAACTAAAACATTGTATGGCCAAAGCCTTCTGCTTTACATTCTTTTTTTATTTCCCCCTGAGAAATTCTGCAACGCCTTCAGAGCTGTCTTAAACAAGGATACAACCTCAATTAGCAGTGACTTGGAGCAATGCGCTCTTTTGTTATTCACGGACAATGAAACGGGAGATTCTGGGTCGATTGAAAGCGTATTTTTGAATGTACCCGGCATTAGCTGCCACTCTTTCGAAACAACACTTGGAGTTTTGTAAAAAGTGGCTTTTGATAGTCTTTCAACTGACTTATTGGTGTGACACGGCCATCAGTGGCCCCGTAATAACAATTTCAACGACCCTTGCAGACCTCAGTGTCCAGTTCTTCTGGCATTGGTTGATCAAAAGGCGCTGTTTCTAACCCCGTCGGATGTGATTATCCCTAAGGATGGGTTGTTAGATCAATTTGGCAATACTGAAAAGATCCGATGTTTTCATTCTGGAGGGTTTTGAAGACACAAATACATACCAAGATTACATATCAGTGATACCAAAGCGTCAGCGTTTCGTCGTTGGAATACAACAGCTATCGCCTGGGACTGTTTGAACTAGGTCAGTATTTCTTCCATGCTGGGACAGAAGCTTTCGGTTGGATTTTTCAAAATATCAAAACGGTTTGAAAGCCAAGACCGACTATAGTTAGGGATTGGTTTTGACGATTAATATCTCTGCTGTGCTAGCAATGCTCACTGCGCATGCCCAAACTTTGGCTATCAGATTGAACGAGTTATCTTGGGTCATCAAAATTAATGGACTGAACTGACAGTCTATGATATACGCCTCAAGATATGTCTTCGATAGAGAGCTGCAAAAATACCACTCGAGATAAATGACGAGCATAAAAGACAGAAATGACACTAAATAATTCTGTTGCTATCATTGAAATCATGCTGCCTCGCGGCTAAGGTTAAAACTTTGAACTTTGTGGAGAGCAGCAGAGCGTAAATGCCACCGGCGAACACTTGGAAATTGACACTTGTGTCAGAGAAACAAACAACAATGAATAATGAATCAACAGTGTTCAACAGTGTTCGTTTCAATTGTTGTTTTTAACTGTTAACAACTTCAATAACGAGTTCGAGTCTCGCGTTTGTTGCGCGACAGAATTTAAATCACAGGATTTCGAAACAAACTCAAGAAATAGGTGAATCATTATCATCAAGGTCACTGCTAATTGCCGATGTGTAAACAGCGTTTAATCGTTTTATGGCCGACGTTGAAAACGGGTCCAGAAGAACTGTTAAACATTTTTGATGTCACAATGTGGACGACGAATCGCTAGTAGGTCATAGGTCAAAGAGAAAACTGACGATCCGATGTTACAGAACAAAGATTTATCGTGGACAATTGAAGATAGCTTCTTCTGCTTCTAGGCTACGTGTAAAATTATAAACATGATTCCATAACGAGGCAACATCACGGCTTTTATGTTAAACCACGCATTAAAAACCGCCGGGTGTCTTCTTTAAAAATTTGCGTTTACGGACTCTTGAATATGAAAGCTTTCTCTCTACTTGTCCTTGAAATGTAGAAAGTTGAACACACAGGGCAAAAATAAAACACACTAATGATCTTTTAAATCCGAGTGTTATAGAAACTTTCGCATATAAATGGAGATAAACAAAGCCTTTTCCATCATTGATTTGTAATTAAACAAGACGTTTATATCAGGCTGTCTAAGACTCGTCTGCTATCGTTTTAACAGTATCCCTCCAACTGTTTCACTTCTGTTTTACTAACAAACCCAGAGATGATATTATACATTCAACAGTTTTCAGTTTATACACATATGGTATGACTCTAAGTGTGTCACAGGGCTAAGTGGAATATGTGGAAATACCTGACACGATTCTTTGGGCCGCATTTTTGCTTCACGTTCACCGAGTATCGTGGCGAAGATTGGAGATGCACAATTATGTGCGTCCTGCAGTGCAAGTATTTGAAGGTAAAACATCAATGTAGAAACATGCGGCGTATCGACGTATTCTTTAGACTGACATTGTAGACATAATGACGACGACGACTAAGTTCATTGACGCGAAAGCAAAGAATGGTCGAACTGTGTCGTCTTCCTCGCAGTCACGAGTATAAATAGAATTACATTTAACATATTCAAAATTCAGTATAATTGTTGAGTCGTCACAGCAGGAGACGTTAAAGTCTTTCAAATATGTCGAAAACCATTAATATTCTAAATCTATATGTGTTAGGGTGTTCTCTTGGAGGAAAATCATCGTGTGTGTTTACGTTCGACATGGCAGTCGTTTAGTAAGCTTACATGCAAATAATTTAAATAATTTCAATGTTCTGTAGAAAATTTGATATGTGGCGACAGTACTCGTTAATGTTTACTATTCTCTCATATCAACAGCTTTCATATTTTCTGGATCGATATCTAAAGATGAAATACCACCTTACCGCGGAGGCCCACCAAGCTTTGCGTCCAACCACCTGTTGATTCTCAATATGCAAATAAGGTGAATTTGCGAGCACTGTCACGTCTGATGTACATGATATGTGACCCGGAGCAACTAGCAACTGGCGACCCTTTGCAGTAGTAAATTTGGTGAATGTCGCCAAAACTGAGAGCTGTAAGAACGCTGAATCCGCGAACTCGACTTCCTCAGCGACAAAATCTCTCCAGCGGCGATCTAGGTCATTCCACACTGTTCCATAGTCCAAGCCCTGCCGTTCCTCCTGAACTGAAGCGGTAACTCTGCTTGTCGGCCTTGTAAACAATTTCGTACAAGAAAGTGGGTATTGCCATCGGCTTCCCCTCCTGCGACGTTTCCACGGCGTTTGAGGATCGCTAAACGTGTACAAACACTGGCTTCGCCGTTCCTTTTTGTGCGAGTAGACTACGACATTACCGGGCGACGATATTCCTCGTGGGAGATTTTCGCGATTTACGTCGCTGATCCTTTTAAGACCAGGACAAACCGACTTTGAAAAGAAGGGATTTGACAGACATCCACTGCTTATAACCGAGAAGAGATGTGACCGGCATCCGAGTCATGCCGAAATATTTCGACTATTCAACGGCTAAAAGCCCAATGTTTGTTCAAATATCCCTGCTTCATCACATGTTAACCCGAATAACAGCATCCGTTGAAACACAAACGGCAGCTCATACTGGTCTAGCCGTCCTCATGTTTGGGCAGATTACGACTGATTCCTTACTACTTCTTTTATTAATTATGTTTATATTTAACAGAGAGCCTACTGTGTCTGTAGCGGAAGGGAATTACACGCGGAGTCGTGGAGGCACAGAAATGAGAACGGAATTTTCAACCCGCCGTGCGGTTTCCGTGTTTTTGCGCAATCCCATGTAGCAACGGCGTACATGGTGAGGCGTTTCACCAATGTTGACATTCGTGCTAAGAATGGCGGCTGCACGGACTTTTATGATCTGTCTTGTGCAATCATTATTATGATTTTATCAGTTTTCAAACGTAACATAAAGGCTTCCCGTACTTTGATCACTGCCGCCAGTTTCCCCACATCAACCAGCCGTGGTGATTAACGGTCCACTTTGGCTACCATCGACCGGTTTATGCTTAGAATGAGCAAAAATGGACGACACCGTCAGGGCCTATATTCTATTTTGATATTTTTACTTTTTTAAGTAGGTTTGATCGATTTTAAAACTTCTGAAGGTGCATGAGGTGTAAGAAAGCGACCTAGGCTAGCTGAGCTAGCCAGAGATAGTCACTTACAAAGTTAAGCGGGACACGAGCATAAAGGCCAAGAGGCCATGGTGTTGCAATTACATTGTTGCAATTACATTGCGAAATGATAGGAAAATAACATACATTAACACACCTGTTTAAGGAACCTTAGCTTGGATATCATACCACTTCCACGCTGTTAGTGCTTGTTAAACGGTGCTGCGACAGGCAATTAATTGAATGTGAAACTTTACTTAATTGCTACACTTGAGGGCGACCACTCGCGGCCTGTATCCCAAAAACAAACTTCACACTCGCTTGAACGACAACCACTAATCCATTCGTTTTGTCCTGACGTGTGGTTTTAGTGAGAAGTCCCCCTCAAGTACAGAGTCGACACAGCGTATGACGTAGATGCGTTCCTTACCTTTATTTTGCTTGGTATTTGGTCAATACACCTGTCTATTGGTATCGAAACCGCGCATCGTCCTGTTGTTTCATCGACTGAACTCTGCATTGTCCATTTCACTGCATTGTACACGCTTCTGTTTACACCGAGTCAATTTCGCACCGTCTTCAAGGTTAAGAAGTGGCGAGTTCAAGAGTCGGACCCTTCCTTGCTGATCTTGAGCGTCCGATTAACTGTGGCGTACGAGATCTCCAAACGTTTTGCTCCGTTGTTACATGTCGACTGCACACCACACAGAAAACAACCTGTCACACGTAACATTTGACCCCTCTCGACGGCTCCCTATTGAGTTTGCAGAAAGGGCCACCACAGGAGCCTCCCACGTCACGGAGATTCCAATAGACCTGATGTAAATTATTGAGTGATTAAAGACAGTGTCAGGCAAATTGCTTTTCACATAGTGCTTCGGCGTCCAAACTCAACAGGTTCTGTTGGCATTCTTTGTTTTGCAAGCACCAGTACTGACGTGGTATTAAGCGAGCGACAGCGATGAGACCGCCTGTTAGTCGCGCTTCCTGCCCGCAAAGAACGCCATAAAATGTCATTTACGGCCGACTACGAAATGTGTCGCCTTCCTTTATGCGAAAGAATGTCTCATTATTTAATGATGTCGGGAAGCATCTCCCTTCATACCAGGGTTAGGGAGCATCGTCGCCATGACGACCTGGAAACAATGAACTCGGACGTGTATCTGAAGTTGTTGTTCGGAGTAAATCAGCCGGACTAAGTTCTACCCTTCTCTAATATTTATGAGGCTGTCGATGGTTGCTATTGGCTCGGAGGGAAATAATCGATACAGTGGCACGCAGATAAACTGTGTCCATCAGTCCGACCTGACATATATAGGCTATTGTTCTCACGCCCAAGCGAGAAACTGCTGAAAAGAACACAACGGGCTTCCTCGCTGCAACATCGGATAAACGACGCCCTCTTTTGTGCACCTTGAAATACTTGAAATTGTTTATTGTCTGTCAGCGCGTCTGAGCGGGCAGTTTCGATTTTTATCAAATTCTAAAGGTCTGGATCAAACTTTCAATCTCTTACCTGTTAAGTTGTTCGATTACTTAGTCACCCATGATGGTTTTGCCAGAATTCATCATTATGTGTCTTGTCCTGATCTGCTGTGACCGAGTAATTTGTGTGATATTTTTCGTTTCTCACACTCTTACAAAAATGCGATGACATATGATATCCTTATAGAAGTTTATAGAAAAGGCATTTTCCTGAGCAATTGTTTCAAAGTTTTCTTCAATGAATTTGTACACAGTGTATATACGTGTAAAATGCACTGTTATTTTTTACATTTGAATTCAATGCAGTCTACAAATTTGCAGGTTGAGTTAATTGACAAGATCAAGCCCGTGTATCTTATACCGCCTTGGAAGTAGAAAACAAGAAGCAGTAGTTGATATTAAAAACAAAAAATAGTAAAAAACTGGCCTTAAAATCCATTATGTATATTGTCCGAATTTGCCTGTGATGGTTATATCCAGATGTGTGGTTTGAATCATGGACGACAGAGCGGAAGGTCTTCCCATCAACTGTCTGTGACTGAACAGCTGTTGAGCGCAGATGACCAAGATTCCAGAGCGGTCTGCTCTTTAGAACTCACAGCATGCTTTCTACGCAACATTTGCTTATACCGTCATCTGCAAGCACATCAGCCTTGTAAACGATACCGTTGGCTTGGCAAAATCGTGAAGCAGTACTGAATCTTCCCTGTGAAGATCTCTCTCTCTCTCTCTCTCTCTCTCTCTCTCTCTCTCTCTCTCTCTCTCTCTCTCTCTCTCTTCAGTAGACGTTGTATATACGTTATTTATACGTGTTATATGTTATGTATACCACGTTATACGTTATGTATACGTGCTTATGTGTGTTATAGTTACGTATACGTCATTTGTCAAAAAAATCCGTAATCCCACTTGTTTCAGACAGTTTCTGTCCGTATTTTCACGCATAATGTGGTGATCAGACCTGACTTCAACCTCAGTCCCTCCATGTGATTCAAATGACTTTGGCTAGCTCTGTGCGGGATCTCGCGAGATTTTGATTTTTAAAGTGCCACTCGAGTTTTTATAGTTTATAGGGTCGGAGAACAACTCTAAAAGGAAAAGTAATGTATTTGCTTTAAAATTGTCTATACTGTAGGTTGAAATGAGCGATAAAAAAACTGATGCCATTATGGGAAAAGTTTGCTTCATGAGTGTCTTTCAAATACATATGTACAAGGCAAAGCAAATAACGAAGACACAAAATGGTGTTTTATCGACGTTGTAAATAGCCCCTGTTGAATGATAATTTTTTTATCGCAGGTTAGGAGGTATTATGACCATTCTATCGTAGATTTAAGGTAAGCATTGTGACGCTTTTCCCCAAAATAATTTGTTCAAAGCCGCTACTTTTGCTAATAGTCTTTTAGAAAATCATAGTGATAAAATGGCATTATCTTGATTTATGGGTGCAAGTCATGGTAATGGTCTAACACTGCACTGGACTTGGGTAGTCTGCTATTAAACTCAATCAGCTACTTAGAAACACCCTGTTAGATATTTCACTCTCCATCCTGTGTCGCAAGATGCCGTCCTGCATTCACCAAAGACACGCTAAATCTCGTAGAGTCTCGCGCTGCACAGACTACGGTCTTCAGTCGAGCAATGCGTTCATACAGAATAAACCCCTTTCAACTCAGTATTTTGAGATTGAGCTTTAAAATCAGCTGGCCTGACCTTTAACCTAGGAATCGCCGCTAACTTGTATTGATCACAGTCATTTTGAATAATTAACCGTCCATCGATCCGAAATAAAGTGGTGCGTTGACGATGACCGCCGGGTGGCGTTCTCAATGAATCGAGAAAGATAAGATTACAACCGACCAGGTGCGTCAGGCCTTTGCTGATTTTTTCGCGGTCCTATGGTCGTTTCCTTTGGTTTTACGAATCCCAGGGTCCTGAAAGAAGAGGAGGTCATTCTTTAAAGGTGTACAATCATCAGTTTTTGTTCTTGAACTTCTTCATGTTGTTTATTTGTGTCAACGACCGGTAACAATGCGTCGACTCCGGACATCCGCCCATCCCAACCGCTGGACTTATCTCATCCTTGGAATATGCTTTTTCAACATCTCAGGTGAGTCAAATTTCAACATCTATGATTGAAAAACAAGAAACATGTGCAGATTTGTCACCATGTACATTTATTTCAGACAATTCTAAGATTTGAACTCGTTTATGTGACTCGATTTTAAAAATCACAAACTGTCGTGTTTTTGGCTATGCAGTTTACATGAGTCAGCCAGTCTATGTAAAGCCATTGGCATTTTACATTGTTCTCAAATCGGTCTGTACAATAAGGATTATGCGACTAATTCCAAAATAGACATTTAAGTAGTTTGCGTGGGGTATATCTCCAACCAAAAAGTGGCTTTACTCATTTGTTTGTAAGCACCAAGGCCAACAGAGATATATTGGCGATGCTTATGTTCGACCGTTAGGATCTGCAGACACAACATCGACAGACCGATAAACAAACACCGTTGGAGAGTTTTTCAACGGTTGACTTAGGAGCCGGTTCAATATTGTCATAGGGAGTCTACACTTAGTGAGAATAAGGAACAAGTCAATTGTTTTTGTTTTTTGAAATGCTTCGCTTGCAACAAAGGGGAAGATACCAGCGCACCTAAGCTGCAACTGCAATTTGTATTTGCATTGCTAATGATGGTGCAATCGATACCAATAAAAAGGGACTAGTGTAGAGATGGATAGCCATGTCAGAAAGAGATACCCCGAGCCACAGTAATCTAGAATTTCTTTACGTTATTAACGCTATCCATTGTATTTCACAATTGTGCAGTGCACTGTAGGAAGAGACGAAAACAACACGATCGAAACTAAGCAATGGATATAAGTCTTGGCAGAGTAGTCTTTAAAGTGACAAATTTTTCGTTCGCCAAAAACTCGCTTAATTATGTATGATAAGCTTATTGTGCCATCATGTTTCCTTGAAAAATATAACAATGTTTCATTAGCGATATATTGATACGATAAGCTTTGTACAACACTTGGTTGATTTGATAAGGAACACTTAAAGTATTTTCAACACTCAAGTTCATGGAGAAGTGTCACAATATCTGAATATTGTGTTGAAACAAAAGGATAGTAAATTGTAGACCAGCGACACATTGGATGCTGCGGCTGCTTAATAATTCATTATTTTTGTTTAAAAAGAGAAGAAAAGCGAACGTTATTCCATGTGAATAATTCACCTGTACAGAGACGTTGATGTAAGTTTTGTTTTTCGTGTCCGTGAACTTGACCCTCTCAAGAAAAAATAAGTACGTGAACGCACACAGCAAAATGGCTATCATAACCAAAACAAAGCATGGAAGTAGAAAGCAGTTTCATGCATAAAGGGTGGCTAACTGATTCTGTTAACGATATAAAATTAAGTGATTTGAAAAGCGTGAACTCTAGCGTTTTTGTTATTCATCAACTGTAATATGTCATATTTGACATGTGTTTGTTGATGAGAGAAAGCAATGTGCTGAACTAAGCAAGGTGCTGAATTGATTTCTTTGAGTTCTTCAATTGTCTTATATCTTTATCATATCTGTCCTATAAAAAAGGAGCATGTTTATATTCTTATTCTTCCTAAGGCATGCGATGCAAACAGAACGCATTGTCTGCAATATGCAGTTTTAATATTGAATGAATTCTACTCACTGAACAATACATTCTACATTACACACACTCACACTGTATTGACAAGCTGACCGCCAAGCCTTTCCATACGATTTCAAGAGCAGAAAAAGAAACCGCATTTCACAAACAGAACTAAAATAACTGAATACAGATCAAGCGTTTCATCTAATTGAGCTTGTAGAGAAAGAAGCGACAGATATAACAAATACGTGTACTTTTGAAAATCAATACTGCTGCTAAAATCTGAAAGACAAGTTTTAATTGAAAATGTTTCACAAGCACTTATTCAATTTCTCTATCCGCTTTTATACTCATGTCCTGTATTGTTAACCGATCCATTATTGGCAAGTGCAAAAAATGACTAAAGGGCGTTTACCGGATGGGTGCGGCTCCCATATACTAGGTTACGTCATTTATTTTGCTCCGGTCGATATCGTATACTGAATAATTATCACAAAATCTTCGAAAATATTATTACTTTATTGATTGTTGGCCATTTTAACGACCACTACGTAGACCTTGCATGCTGGTAATTTTGTATTCAGTGTTCAAAATTACATTTGTTGTAAGACAAAAATGCTAAATTTTACCTGAAGATAAATTTTGATGGCAATTCAGTACAGAATTCATACAGTGAATACTGTTGGGTGTTACAAATTGTTCAATCAAAATGTCGGATTCATGCCAACAAAAATACCAGAATGTAGTCATGGGGGACCAAGAGCATTGGTCAGTTGGTCCAGCTTCAGTTTAACATACCGGGATGTGAATTAATATTTCTTTCCATGCAGTTTACAGATGGCTCTGTGTATTGTTGGTAAAATTAATTCGGTGAATACTTTGTCGTCTTTCAAAACTTATCATAGCTAACACTTTGCAGTATGTCATGCATTACACCGTGTAATAATTTCATGTAATATCATGATCGTATTATCTCTATAGCATTATCATATTGTGTGACTCATATCATTTATTTCACATCACATCATATCATAGAAAGGCACACCATATGACGTCACGTTACACCTCTTTGCAGTACAGTACAGCACGGCACTAAATGTCTCATTTCTGTATTGAGATGCAAAGCTCGCCTTTAACTCTCAAACTCTTTTCCCCAATCTATGCGTTTGTTTTAGCCCCATTATACGCTTATCTTTGCTGGTTGGAAAGATTTTACTTTCTTTAACTGTATTTTGATTTATGTCTCGTTTTCTTAGTTAGGCCGAATGATCCTACCTAAATTTATACTAATCAGAGCTGGCAGTTGAAATGATAAAAACAATGCAAATAGCGCCCGCAATTGTTCAGAATGCGAGATATTATTTCGTTATAATGTTCTTAAATTTTACTGTTTAGTGATGTATGATGAAATAGACGGATTGTAAATCTAAGTGTTCACGAATCGAACATATCAATAAACAGATATTCTTATACTCACAGCACAAAGTTTATGGTAGATATTTTGACGTGGTAGACACATATAATTATTCATAAATAAACACATATTTTTCAAACACAGGTATATAAAGCGAAGAATGGGATTTGGGGAAATAATGTAATCCAAACATCTGAATTTAATTTTTGTAAGATCTACAAGCCACACACTAGTCCCTCTACAACAGATTTCTAATTATATGTTTTCTCGAACTCAATATCTTTCTTTGCTTCTCTTTCCTTCCACTTACCTTGCTGACACGTGACAGTAGTGAAATGTCAGTCGACGGCCGAGTCTTCTGTTACGTCACTTCCGCCAGGTAAACTTAACAATATGTACATAATTATTATAGCGTACATGTTTATTATTGTTACGTTGTAGTGATTCACCCTTACCGTATTTCGTTTGATATAAGACATGTACCAATTTTGTTCAATTCAAAATACCTGCCGTGTCCGACTTAGTAGACATCTTTTCATGTAACATGATGGGAACTAATTTGGGATAATTGGATGATGAAGTAATGTCGGTTTAATCTGCAAATGTAAGCTCATCTGCTTTTCTTTTTACATTACACACTTGTTTTTATGAGTAATTTGAAATATTGCAACATTCAGCTATATGGCACCTAACACTTTTGAGAAATTTGAAAAATATGAAGATCCCATTATCCCAAATTAGTTCCAATGGTGTGATGTTGTTTTGTTTGATTTTTGCTTCCTATTAACGATGATTGTTTTATTCCGGCCGTTGACTGAAAAACGCCGCTAGCATGGTCCCTCTGTGGTCTGCCCGAGACCTTTAATCAGGCTTGTACTCGTAAAATTGCTTAAGGTCAATTTCTATATGCTTTTTGCCATTCATTAAGAATTTAATACGTATTTGACAAAAAAACGACATTTTATGTCATTTCACGTTCAGTCTGCCTTTAGCAAGATAAATAACGTTTGTATAAAACAGAATAATAAATAAGACCAAGATATGACGATTTTGTCCCTTAATTTCGGTGAATTACATGACCCTCTCGAGCAAAACCAAGTATGGGACCATCTGATACATTCACGATTTGCTGTCAAAGCCATTGAAAATTTCTCATTGTTTTTAACTCTACCCCTCAAACTATTCCAGATATTTCGCATCATTGTGTCAGTATAATTTGGGTATATGTATCTAATTATTTCGAGGCAAAATATCTAACAATTTTACAATTTCAGTAGGTCGCGTTTTTTGGAAAATCTTCAAAGCTGTAAAATAGACTTTTCTCAAGTGTTATGAAGCATACCGTTATATCATTCTTCTATTGTTGATATGCTAGAGTATATATATGCTTGCTTGTCTCTCAAATTTTCATATATAGGCCGATATGATTTATGACATAAACATTGGAATTTCAAATTAAATCTAACACTTCATATGCTCCACGGCATGGTTATTGAGTTTTCAAATTAAGTTCCTGAACCTGAAGCGCAGAGCATGGCAGTTAATTTATCATTCATTATATATCGCTTGCATATCCTCAAATAATCCATTGTCTTCATTTTCAGCCTCATCACTTTTGCAAACAACTCTCCCAGAATCCGACTCAACAACTGAACTCACAACCTCAGCAACAAAGAGTAAGTACTTTGCTTCAAGCACAGTCTGTAGTCATATCAAGGTGACGCTGCTCGCTTTTGACAAAACCTATAGAATTACAGTGGTTATAAATAACATAAATTTCTATGAGAAAATTATGTTTATCTCCTTCTGTAATTCATGATACCTTCTTTAGGTTATCATCCCGGCTGCCATGGGATTCCGATCAGAAAGTGAGTTCGTGACCTTATCTTGCATAACGTATCGTCGGATATTTTCAATATTATAGTGACTACAGATAACGGTGAAATGTCGCGGTTATCGACGAGTTAACAATATCGTACATGAAATTGAAATTATGAAATTATGAAATTGAAAGCAGACAGCGTATTTCAAGGACATCACCAAAATGCAAATGAAGAAAAACCGGGGCATTCCATTACTTGGTCCTTCATGGTAGTGCTAGCACTCGCTCCTGGCAAAAACTGTGCATGCATCTTAACTTTTCTTGAACAATTAGGATTGTTTTTTTTCCTTTTCTTAACTATTATACAAGATGAAGTATGACTCACCAATGTTTATTTGATATGAGTTGAAATATTACGCAAGAGCTCTCTGCAAAGGAATCCTACCCGTCATGTCCTGCATAACATGTAATATTTTCTCTCTGACAGCGTCGTCGGGTTCATCCTTCTACACAGATTCGTTTTCTGGTAAAAGTATTTCCTCTGTTCACACGCAATAATGCATGTATATCTATAAATATTAACATCCGCTGGTAACGATAAAATAAACCTCCCATTAAGATGTTATGGTTGCACGTTCCATCATCCCAGATCCCCTAAGAGCAAGTTGGACTCCTACTCCCCTTTCTACAATCTTGACATGGAAACTTTGACATCCGGGTATTCTCAATAATCCTCCGAAGACCGACCCCGTGAAAATTATTATTGGAATTCATTCATTTATTTATCTTGAACCCGTCTGTGGCGTTTCTGTTGCATTATCTTAAAATGTCTGACCATTGATAAGAACGTACATCGAGTGATCCAATTCAATTAATTTGATTATTTTGATCATTTTGTACGGCAACTATAATCAAGTGTATGAGGGAAGTGTGTGACAGGAGTATCGCTAATTTGCATGTAGGGTCACATAGACTTTGGAGATAGTGGCAGCTATACCTCTGCGCAAATGTATTGTTTGTTGGTAACAATATTTTTTCACGTCTTTCTGCAGCTACAGTGCCGTCGGACAGTCCCAACACCACGGACGGACAGCATGATCACAACACCATAGAGATCGTATCAGGTTAGTGTTCCCACACGTCATTTCCGGTCAGGCTGAGACGTTGATGCGCAGTACAGATAATATCAAATTTGAGCATACGTTTTTTATATATCATTTGTTACGAGGTGAGGAATAGTCTTGTGTATTTTGGATTGTCATTCATCAAAATACGCTACTCAGTGAAACTTTGCGATGCTTGATGTGAGTAGAATTTCGGATATGACTATCTGCAACCTCTGTTGAATTTTTCAGTAGCATGAATAGTTGAGGTTTTTTTAATTTGTTGAAACTTAATGTAACCTTTTCGGATGGCGTATTATCGCTAAAATTACTTGGAGTTTACAGCCATTTTCCGCGCTATCTAGGACGTGAGAACTAAAAAGTGAATATTTGGAGGGAAGTGAACTTTTTGCCACGCACGTTCATGTAAGATTACTCTAACACTTTTAATGAACACTGAAAGCAACGTAATTTGCAAGAAACAAATATTGAAAATGCTATTTTCATCACTCTTTTCCATATCAGAGACTAGCCGTGCAGATTTCTTTCGTTAGAATAAATAATAAGTTTTCTGTAGACTACAAGTTAAGTTTGAAATGTCAAAAATTGTCGTTGAAAGATTCATGAATGACATGAAATTTAATGAAATATGAACATGTGTACGAACGTAATCATGTATCTAAGAATGTGCATATGTGCATTGCTGATAACTGACACACACAAGACAGTTTTCGATTATCTGCGACTGAGGGCGCACTTTTAATTATTGCATTGTCCGACTTCCGTTTCTTTCTCCCCGCGATGCACAGGCTACGAAACCGTTGAGTTACAGGAAGCTGGAGTCATACACGATCTCACGAAGAGTTACAACAAGATGGTGCGGCCCACTAAAAACTACACGGACTCACTTCAAGTCACGTTAACGCTGTCCCTGAACACCATTATCGATATGGTAAGCTTGAAAACTCCCCTTTTTTGGTCAAGATATAGCATCACTACATCCTTATCATTTACTTGAGAGACTGAAGATTACTTTCTCTCGATAACGTACTGGCAGAAATGTTGCGGTTTTTTAATCAGCTGTGTATTATCAAGTAATAGAAAGGCGGTACGCCCCTCGGATTGAAAGACAAACTTTTACTGTACAACTTTCTTCAAGGTAACTTTTAACCATTCTCTTTCAAAACTGATTAAGAATAAAAATAGGAGTCACCGTGCAAATTTGATATAATGGACAGAAATTACCTAGTATTTCCTGACACTTGGAATTTCAAGTGGCCGCCATCCCTTTGTGAACTTTTGATTTTCACAAAACTAATCAGGTGAAAATTTATTTCCGCCGTAAATTTCAAAATGAACCTCTACGAGTGGCATACCAAAAGAGTATTGTAAAAGTTTGAGAGTCCGAATATCTATGCCGAGGTGCATGCTACCTTAAGATAATATATCATGTTGTAAAATAGCTCCATTAATATCAATTTTGTGTACAATGTGAATCAGGTAATCGGTTTAGTGCCCAAGCCATTTTAAACGGGTTCCACTTTGATGTCAGTGCAGTATGACAGCGTATAGCAGAATATTGCCGTAACTCTGATTTTTGTTCGTACCCGCACCCAGTTCCCGAAAACTAACTGTTTACCAAAAGGTTTTGTTTAATAGTCTTTATATCAGATATGTACACACCGTTTTAGAGTGTACAGATCATATATGGTAGTACGCTAAGATGATAAAACGAGCGGTGAATTTTTTGATGTCGGAACGCTAAATCATACTCCTGTCGCTGTATGTCTGGTTGCATATATTTCATGGTACAGAGGAAACGATGCATATATTTGTAACTCTTTAATCCTCTTTAAATGATTTAAGTATCCGTGTACAGTGACATAATAGTGTAATTGTTTTTATCACGTTTGTCTGAAACTATGTGGAACATTAATCGCAAAATCACACCAACTTTTCTCTATTTTCTCTATCTGCTACCCGTGTGTCAGAACGAGGTCAATCAAGTGCTGACCTCGAGCGTCTGGATGAGACAGGTGAGTTCAATACAGGATGCCTCTACCCACAGGACGGTGGGTGGACGGACTGTACTCAATATATCAACGTGCAGTACACTGACACTGTTGTTAGGGTATTACGCACTTACAAAATGGAATTCGAATTTCGTGAGGTTTTTTCATGCTTTGCTGAAGGAATCCCTTTTCAAAATTAAAAATGAATAGCAGGAAAACCGTAGAAATTTTTAGATTGGAGATGCAAATCATATGTGCCTACAACTTGTGTATACAGACAGACATGCCCTGAATCTTAGAATTGTCTTGTCTTAGATTCAATTAATTGCTCGATGCACACAGGTCGAGTGGTATAATGATATACTAGTAATACTTTTTACATTAAGAACAAAGTTATACTCGGAACTCGGAAAATTTTGTGTTTCTATTGAGCGTTCAGATCACATAGAGGTAAGATAATCGGTCTATTTCTTATAGGAATGGACAGATGCCGGCCTAGTCTGGAACCCATCTGACTATTATGGCGTCGATGAAATTCGATTGCCGTCAAGTGATTTATGGACCCCTGATATCGTGTTGTACAACAAGTAAGTTGGTATTAATTTGTCAATAAGGCGACAATGTGTAGCATAAGACGTGAGATAAATCGTTTGTGTCTGACGCAGCACAAATGACACTCATGCTGATACGACACAGGAACAGGCGATATTGGTTATAACCCCAAATCGTCACAGATGGATATTTCTCTGCCAACAGATGTAGACCTGAAGAACACATCATAACAATTTTTCATGATCCCATGGCATATTCTTGGTCCAGTTTGTTTCTCATGTTTAAGGTAGCTCGCGCTTCGAAAGATTTTAACATTTCCTCAAACTTTGAGCTTTAATCAAATCAAGTGTCACCCTGCAAAGTTAGGGCTAGAGAAACAAGTTGCCTGACATTTTACCGATATTTCAAATTCAAAATGGCCGCCATATTGGAAAATTGTCGAATTTCTGAAAACTAAGACGGTGAAAATTTGTCTTGCTCCGAGAGCTTTAAAACGAGTCCCCCACAAGAGGTAGATCACAAAAGAATTGTTAAAATTTGAAAGTCAGAATGTCTGTTCAGAGGAGCACTGTACCTTAAATAAAAATCTTGACTGCTGTGGCAAACGAACAATGCCTCTACACTGTGATTTTTAATTTATACAGTCACCAGTAGTCTAAATATGCCCATATATGATCAAGGGGCGTTCCTAGGTATTCAAAATTCCCATGTGAGGGCGCTGTTTTTAAAAGTAGGCCACCCGCTTAAAATCTGTGATTGGTTAGATTTTCTCTTTCCATGGTAACTGTGGCAAAATTGGAACAGGTGACAGTATACCTTTAATGAGTCAACGCTACAACAACGGCATTTTTATCTCCAAATGATGTTTTTACATAAACGTGCAACTGGTATTTATAACTTGCCAGATGTCCTTTTTAAGCTTTGTTTTAATGTTCCGATCAAACATCTACGCCCCTGTCCACTCTTTAGACCATCTCGTATAGCCGTATCAATATTTCTAAATACTCACCTATCAACAGGTGCCTGGGTAGTTTTAACGAATTGCTACTTTCTCATCCAAATATTGATCTTTTCAGTATACATGTTCAGTTTAAAACTGACATTAGACAATCCATTTTTGGTAGTTTACCTACTTGATTTTATTTTCTTGTGTTTTTCTTTAGGTTCACCTTTCATATAGACCTCCCTTTTTCTATGTGACTTTTCTGTGACTGTATTTGTCTGTAATTGTAGTTTTATGTTTTGAGTTTATTTTTGGAACATGTAAATGGGACTGGATCCCGTAGGAAGTTTCCAAATAAATAAATGAATAAATAAACTCCTCTGGTACTGCTGCCCTTAAACATTGAAGTGCGTCACAAAACTAAAAGTCTACCTTTCTATATGCTTTTGTTCACATGGATAAAGAGTGAAGAAAAATTTGTTTTTGACATCTTCCTTCCTTTCCAGTGCGGCCGATAGTTTTGAAGGAGGTGTGATGCCAACCAACGCCATAGTCCAGTCAGACGGGACCGTCACCTGGTTGTCGCCGGCCATACTGAAGAGTGCCTGCCGACTTGATCCTTTGTTTTTCCCATTCGACACCCAGAACTGCTCGCTGCGGTTCGGGTCGTGGAGTTACGACGGCTACCAGTTGAACTTGACCACGAGGGGCTCGGAAGCGGACACAAGCGTTTACTCGAGTAACGGCGAGTGGGAACTGCTTGGCATGCCGGTGGAAGTGCACCTGGTGAGGTATGCCTGCTGCGACACCCCTTACCCGGATGTTAGATTCTACATCATCCTGCAGAGGTTATCACTCTTTTACATGTTCAACCTGGTCATTCCGTGTATAATGATATCATCGCTGGTTTTATTCGTCTTCCAACTGCCCAGCGATGCCGGTGAGAAGATAACGCTGAGTATCACCATCTTGCTCTCGCTGGCCGTGTTCCTCCTACTGGTCGCAGAAACCATGCCCCCAACGTCGGATGTTGTCCCACTCATAGGTGAGCAAAACAGAATTACGCTTTCGTGACAGTTCTAACGTTCCAAGCACCATAACGACATTTAATGTCAACATCAACCTGTAAATTCCCTGTAAACAGATCTACACTTACCGTTGATATTGATGGTTTTGGCCAAACTAAGGGTTAAACAAATGAAAAATTATTGTACACTTGGAGGTTTACTCAGTTCGACTAATACAAAATTAATGGGGATGATACCATAGATTACATAAATTTTGTTTCGCCTAGACGTGACGGAACATGAAACCTGAAATTTTCGAGATCACCATTGCCACCTTTATAACATATACTTACGGATCGACACACGGCAGGACAGTTGTTGTGTAAATTAAAAGTTTTACTATTAGGCGAACAAGAATTTGTTCAGTTTTTGTGTTTCGATACCTGCCTGTCACATTGTCCAGTTATGGTATAGTTTGCACTTCATCTCTTGCACCAACTACATACGTCACTTGAACAAAGAAATCTAGGTAATCTTGGCAACAGGCGCTCGTTAGTTGGGCTGCGTCCGTGAACTCCTGTGGTCGGGACTCGGACTGGGGACTCATTAAAAAACTATGTGACTTCTTGAAGATATCGTGAATGTTTCTTTTTGTGCAATTTTAGGTCAGTATTTTGCATCTTGCATTATCCTAGTCGGTTTATCAACGGGAGCGACTGTGATGGCTGCTGCCAATCATCACCATGGCGACAGCACCGAAGTGCCACCATGGGTTCGCTACCTGGTTCTTGACAAGATGGCGTGCTGCGTTGGGCTTCGGAGCAACTTCGCCGTGTCCCCAGAAGACGAGGAAGGCGGAGCCGGTGAGGGCGATGACGATGCTTCGCGACCGCCCCTGCCTGGCGGCGTCATCAACCCGGTCTTCGAAGACGACGATCCCAGCTTCATGGTCGACGGTGCCAGCGGCGGAGCGGATGGCGGCGCCGCCGCCGCCATTATGATGGAGGAAATTATACCGGACGAAGGAACATCGCTGATCGACCGGTACGTGGAACAGATCGCCAGGAATGTGGAGTATGTAGCAAAGCGCGAAGAACAACAAGATAAAAGCGAAGCTATAGCGACAGAATGGAAACACGTTGCCATGGTTCTTGACCGTTTCTGCTTGCTGGTATTTACCGCTGTTACAGTCGCCCTAACACTGACCTTTATGCTAATGGCCGCTAACCATGTATCGGTTGTAAAATTTTAATTTCCACATTTTATCAGTGTATCAAAACATTTCATTTCGTGCATTTTTGTCTGTACCCTGATGAAGGCAATCTGTAAATGGCCTAGACATTGGTACAATAGAAGATATTGCAGACAAAAGGAGCTAGTCGAGGACACCAATCTTTTCAAAATACGTAAAATATTTCGGACAGAGATGCGTGGTTTTGTTTGTTCTATAATATTAAGAAATAATCATCTACCAAGAAAAATATCCTAATAGACTTGAACTCAAACAGAAGTAAGTGTGCACAAAAAATACTGTTAAAGCACATGCTGTGTTTAAGGTGTAATGTACCTCGGAGACAGACGTTCGGCCTCTAAACATTTCACAATTCTTTTCTGATCTACTACCACTTGTGGGGATTCATTTTAAAGTTCTTCGTTTAACAGCACTTTCCACTGTCCTAGTTTTTCAAAAATTCATTTTCTGCATAGAGTTAACAGGGGGATGGAGGACATTTTGAATTTCAAATATCGGTAAATCTTTGGAAATTTGTTTCTGTAATACCAACATTTGCACGATGACCCCTCCCCCCTATGTTTATTCTTAATTTTGTTCCCTCCCCCCCCCCTATGTTTATTCTTAATTTTGTTAGAGAATAGTTGAAATATTTCTCGAGGAAAGTTTGAGCAAATTTTAAGCCTTTCACTTTCGATGCGTGTACTACCTTAATAGGAGTAATATTATGATCGTATTTAATGAAGACAAAAGTTCCGTCTGTTAAATGTTTTGATATATTACTTGTAAGTTCCTTAAAACTTATAAATGAATCAAAGATTATTTCAATATATGAATCATATTTCACTGTATGTTTTTCTTCCCTATTTATACTATTGACAGTTTATGTCAAATATCGTCTGGAATTTAGTCCTGTTTACGGTGTCAAAACTTCATTAACTTCGGTTTGAACCGCAAGTTACGAGAATAATTTTTTGTCTAATGTGGTATATCGAAATTAAAAGTTACAGAAATGATTTCTTTTTTTCATTTATCAATAATAACTTATTTACATGAATGTGCGTAAAATTTATGAACGTAGGATTAAATTAAGCTAATGTACGAAAAGCACGTTTTTTATCAAGTGCATGCCACCTGAGAGGGCGCTCTTTCAGCCACCTGTTGATCCTCGTCAATGGTTGACAAGGATAAGCTTGGCATTCCGTCTTCGGATTAATGTTTTTAATTTCAATACAGGTGATATTTTTAGCGTTTAGGGCGGCAATTAAATTTAACCATAGTCATTTCATATATATTATTTCTTGATGATTGATAAATAGAATGGAGAGGCACACAATTACGATGGTGACATTGTGAAGGATTGTAAGAAAACGTTTGATAAATTTCCTTTTGTCGACTTTTGGGCCATGGGTAAGGTCACGTTCTCGCTATCATGGACTGTGGTACGGTACGTAAAATAAGATCATTAGCGTTACACCTACGTAACCGACGCGTGAGGGCGCTGTGTAACTATCGACCACCTGTTGATTGTGGCGAGAAGTTCGATTTGTTTGACATAAATTTCAACGCTTCTGAAAATTTAAACCGCATTGTGAATGAAGACTTAGATCAATGGTAAGAAAACTGACTATGAAAAATAAAACCATACAAGTTAAATCATATCATCGAAGAGAAAACAAATATATCACCGTTTGTGAACGTAACATTGTAGACAAATGTCCACCTTTCCATGAGCGTTTTTTATAGTCATCTCCCACCGTTATATTTCCATGTTTTGTATCCTTCTGGCTATTCTCTCTGCTTGAATTACCACGTAATTTTTCATGAATTGCGTTCAACTTTGAGTTGTCTAATGGCAATAAATAGAAAAACCGTTCATCAGGTCACTGTGTCGTGTAATGAATTACCGTAACTATATGAAACTATAAATCAAAAATAACTAAGGTATATTGTTCCCCGGGGATTTTGCCGTTCACGCGTGCTTCGAACATATATGTTTTTACGATATTAACAATTTAGTAATGTGCTTGGCTGCTTTGACAAAAATACGTGTTGGGCGCAGTATATGATAGACATCATAGAGTCCAGAGAGAGTCTCCTCAAAGCAAACAACCCAACCGCAAGAGGGCGCTAATCATTATCTCCGGGCATTTCGCAAATAAATTACACGCACATGACATTTAAACAGCGTTACAAAACTGACCGGACGGATAATCACAAGGAAAACGATTTATCGTTGATGTAGGAGAACTAATAGGTACTGCTAATGCTACCAGCATTTGTTGTCCTAATTTACGTGTTCATTAAAAGTCTCCAAACTGGCAGGTCGATCCACAGGCCCGCCTGCAATCATACGGGCACGAGCAGGCTATATTTAGTAAGTGCGCATACACTAGATTTAAGAATATAAAAGTTATAACGAACCGTGCAATCTTTCAGCTCATTAAAAAATATACCAAATTGTTATTGGTGGCATTTTGTCATGTCTTCATATGTTCTGGATTACATCTCTCAATCACTGTCAGCGGGCTGTAAACGATCTATAGTTAAATGTGCCACGAGCTTTGTTCATATATATTTTTTAATTGTCCCATAGAATTACCTGTTCCATGGGCCAGTCGGCTATAAGCTTGTTTACTTGTATCAAATTAGAAACATATTTGCATTTACTGGTTAAATGATATACCTTTGAAGATAATGGGAAGAAAAAAACATGCTGATTCGCTGTAAATAAATTTTCGATGGCGCCGTGAAAATTTCGATATGGTAATTTGATGCGCTTTTTGTTGTTTATGTTTTCCGTTTAGCAGCATAACGCTGACGTCTTAGAGACAACCGATCACAGGCCCACGTGCGATGAGCAAAGACAAAAGGAGATGAACATAGCACGTTTGAAAATGAGAACTCGAGAGGGCGTTGAAGGTACAGTTATAACCGTAAAATCTTCTCTTCAGCCATTCCCGCCTAAAATTGGTTGGACATCTTATACTTTCATTTTTTAACAGCTCGAAATATGGCAAATAAATAATGTTGTGAAAAATTGTCTTTGCCGTATTATTTTATTGAGGAAGAAAAATGAAAACTTTGCATCAGAAATTATGAGCAATCAGTCACCCGCCAGCCCAAACTTCCGTTCTTTAATCTGCAACAGCAAGAGTAATTTGGCGGAAATCCATTCACACATTTTGCCCTCTATAACAAGAAAAATTGTTTCCATCATCGAATTGAACCAAATTTTTATGTTCAAAGTCAAGTTGTCCTCAACGGATATGCACACAAACAGCACGCATTACAAGCTGTACTCATATTGGCGATAGGCGAAACAATTCCATTTTGTATTCTAACGTTTAAAATCGTCAAATCTCGGTCTGTATCAAGCTCATCAATAAAAAGTATGTTATCTGCGATGATGCATATGAAATGTAAGCTGCCTGGAGCACAAGCAAGTTATCTCTAGAAGAGAAAAATTGGGCCATAAACTTTAATCAATTTTTCTAAAGCGATTGTCTTTCAAATTTCGCGTTCAATGTACCGTGGAGAATATCCAAAGCATATTTTCCACAGGTAAAACTGGTGAGCGTGTATGATTTGCTTTACTACATCCCGGTAAGACCGCGACTTTATACGCTGTATTCGCTTAGACTAATATAAACGCTTTCAAACTTGGAGAAAGCGACCTTACGAGAACGTAGATTCGCAACCCAAGAGCACGCTACTTTCTCGGCTTGTTCTCGGCAATTATCGATTTTCGCACCTTTGAATCTAGCCAGGAGATGCCAATGGTTATTATTTCACTCTTAAAAGACAGAGTGCGTGTGCAATTTATCACGCGAATGGGCAAAACCGTAATTGGCCAAGGATGTCTTTGGGCAATTACCTTCGTGTACTTGATTGTGTCAGCCATGGGCCAAAATAGGCGAAGTCTTTCTCCAAGCCCGTTCCCGGAAAAGAAAAAAGTAAGTCGCTGTGCCCCATTCACGCCTGATTAATGAACTACTGAACGAAGGACTCATTATATCTAGGACAACATTCTTCGAGGGAAAAAGCGATCATTTCTTCACGCTATCTTCGTACTAGCACCTTTTTACTTCTCGGAAACAACTTTCTTTTACTAGTAGTTCCCTGTAACAGGGTTCACGGTGACTCTTGCGTTGACCTGAAATTTTGATAAATACTAGTACTTCATCGACCCTTTCGGTACTGCTTTGTCAAAAATTAAAGTAGAATGGAAATTTCAAGGGGTGTCAGGTTATCCAATTTTGTCTGATGGTGGAAATGCCACCTGCTGTCTCAATCTCTGTGATGTCAGCCATCTCCGCACCCGAGCAGCAAAAACTCCCCATCTTCGAACTTGACTCTGGCACAATCACGACAAACAGGGCAGAAAAGGGTCGCCCAACTCTTAAAGCCTGCACGTTCAGTGCAATATTTTAGCACCTGGAGGGTTGTCGGTCCGAGTAGACGCGTTGCCTTGAGTCGGTCTGCTGACATTTAACCTTAGACCAACAAAAAAGGTCAAATGCGAGGGCAGCCAAGTCAGCGACTGTGCCGTTATTGCTAAATTGCCAATTACATCAAGGATAAAGGAAAAGAAAACTCTACACCCTCTTGGGAGTGTTCATGGGGAACACAGCCGCAACGTGACTGTTTTGGCTTTTTTTATTTGCTCACTGTTGTCGTTAAATTTCGCTCGGTAATTTACCCTTTTCAGATGAACAAGCCCCTGCATGAGTAAAACGTTTAGTCCGATAGCCGAAACTCGAAATAACACGCTGGAATATCCCCATACCAATGCCTGTGGCATAGGCGAGGCACCTGTATAAAGAACATATTGTATGAATCAACATTTAAACATCATACATAATCTTTATAACTTGTCAGGTTCACGGAAATCGAGTAATGTCCCTCTTGTATTTAATCCTAGGGTTTCAGTAAAAAAAGAACAGGGCGATAGCATTCACGGGTGCGTCACAATTAAGTTTTTATTACCTGCAAAAACCACTGACCGTTAAGAGAGGCAGAAAGTTCCGATGAATGAAATCACCAATTGAAAGACAAAGCCGTGGGTACTTAACGCCGTGATGCCATGTGTGTTGGTTGAAAGAAGAGCTGTAAAATTTATTAAAGTTTTGAAAAGCTGAGTGAGTCAAACACAACTTTTCGTGACACAATCCGGCTCTTCACATTCTTTACGTGTTTCTGTTTTAAAACCCGGGTACCGCAAATCATGTTATCTCTGTCCGACGTGAGTCAGCCGTCAGCTCCCCGTCATCAGAGCTAGTGAGGAGCGGACTGTACATAGCGTGAAGCTTCAATATACAAGAGAACCTGAAATAACGCCTGGGAGTGCGTTACCTGTTGTAGATACAGGACACAAACACACAATGAACTTGCCATTGTACAACTGCATCGGGCATCTCTGTATGTAACCATAATTGAATGCGTATCAAAGGCTAATATAGTGGCGCATCAGATAAAAATCTTCCCTTCTATGGCTGTGCACCGCGACTGCAGGAATCCAAATCTTTACACTTTACCAGCGCGGACTTTTACTGACGCGCAAAGTTAAGCTGTCTGCACTCGATCGGCAACGTTTTCAATGTTCCGCTTTGAGAAACAAGAGCCTGGCCGCCACTTCAGAACAGCGCTTCATTTCCTTCCACTCAGAAAGAGGATTTGTGAAGCGTTTGAATTCGAAGGGTATAGACAACAGTCTAAACATGTCCACTAGAGTGTGTTCGTAGCAAGTACACACTTTTGATGTAAGGATTTCATGAACAAAGAGTGAGAAAGAGAGTGGGGAGGGGACGGTGGCAAGGGGAGAGAATATGCAAGTGTATATATATATATATATATATATATATATATATATATATATAATATTTAATAGTATAGCATATGTTTAGTATAGCATATGTTTATATGCAAGGTAATACACAATCTCGACCAGAGATTGTCATTAAATACTACTACTCAAAATTCAGCGGCCATCACCAGGAGAGGAGAGTTTATTAATGAATTGGGAAGCTCTACCTCGACAGAACGTTCCATGTTTGACCAAAATGCTGAACGCGAGCGGGTAATGCTTTTCGCATCTCATCTCGGCACTCATATTGAGTTGTCGTTTCCATGGCAGAGTGATGCAAACAGCGACAATGTCGCAATAAAAAACTCGGCTCTGCGAGGACACTGAGACGCATGCGATGCTATCACCGACCAGGAAGAGCATAAATAATTCAGACGCCCATAGCCACTGCAAATGGGAAAAAACAACCACTCGTTTCCAAGTGGATACCCTTTTTGATTAGCTATGTATACATGTGTGAACGTCGGGGTACCACTGCACATACGTAAAATCGCTCGCTCGCATTTTGAACTCTTCTTACGGCCAGGGCTGCAGGACTTCGAGTCAAGCGGCGCTTCAAGAAATGAACACGATTTTTTCGCATAAATCTTCACTATCGAGTCTGTCAGTCAAAAGTTTGCCATTTATTATGTCAAACGTTATTAATGTTCAACGACATTGTATTTGTATTTTTGTGAGTGCGCTTTGTGCTATGGCAACGTTTACCACATTTTAACTTCCCCTCTATACTCTCAGTACTTTATTCATCGCATGGATAGATTGTTAAAAACCCTCTACTGTTGATTGACCATCAGAGTGCTCAATTCAGGGTGTTTTATCTACTCATAAAGCCTTGGTCACCAAATTCCAGAAACGAATGACAGCGTCGTAGTAAAGTACTGTCCATCAAAAGTGAACATGTCATATTCTGTAGACATCTGGTGCGTTTTAATATTCAAATTTGGTAACACAGCGGAAACCAGCTGCAACACAAAATCTGCTGTGCCCTAGGGCATTTATATAATGTGCCCTAGGCATTTATAGGATTTTCCATTACATTGGAAGGCTATTTCACAAATAAAAGTTTAATTCATATCCTAAACATGTTACATTGACAAAGGGACGGTTGACGTAGACACATTGAAAATGAAAATATATCAGTTAGGGGCGATAGTTTTTAAGTCGGATAAAACCCTCATACTCGGGCTCTTCTGGTTTATAAAGTCCAACCCTACGATAAAATGTCTCGGCCTGCGGCCTCGACATTTTATCATTGGGTTGGACTTTATATACCAGAAGAGCCCTCGTACTCGGGCTTTATCCTATACTTAAAAAACCCCTCTCTTCACCCACCGGTCTTTTCAACCTGTATACTCTTGAATTAAACACCAAGTACAGCGATTTACAAAAACACAGAACAACGTGGCTACCTCACCTGTGTATACAAAACGTCATTTAAACACGAACTACGGCTATCAAACAACCGGGAACCCAAGCTCACAGCGACACACCTGCGCTCCATCCTCACACCATCCCTTTGTAAGCTGTTTATTCATCATGTCCCTTGTTTTTGTTTAATTTATCTTATATTGTTCTTCGTTTCCTTTAATACCGGGAGAAGAGCTTTATATCTGAATAGTGTCTGGGGGAGATCCACAATTAGTCCCCCCTTCACCCCGTCTTAAAATGTGATATGTTGACGAAGCGTGTTTGCTTTCTACCACTGTTTCAAAGGCGACTCTCATCGCCCTGGTCTGTGGAGAGGACAAAACGCCGATACCTGATTGGTAGATGCCTCGCAGGGCGTGTGGTTAGCATCTCTTGAGTAAACAAACGGCCGATGTCGGTTACATCAGTGAAATTGCCATTCCGAAACGTTGGTGGTTTCTTGTAATCGCCCGGGGTTTCCCATCATCGTTGCTTTCTCAGACCGCTAGATTTGACCGCTGCACCGATCTTGCGTACATCTAGTTTCCCACTACTCACACATCTAGGACTGAACATTGGAATGCTATTTTAAGCTTATCTAATATTGATTTTTCTTAATGCACGGATCAAAATAACGGGCCCTGGAAGTTGGTTTTGGAAAAACTTACACAATTATATATCAAGTAATATTTGATTTCAAAACAAAACGAGACAAATTCTTTCATAGTTTGTTGTTTTACTTCGTCATTATAAAAAAAACGTTAAAGTTTATTAAAAAAAAACGACCAAAAAAAACAAAAAAACTATCGTGAATGTAGAGTCATCGACAAGAGATTGAGGTACATCTCGGTGCTACAAGTGCAAACACGGCAACAAGCGGCTCAGGTGTGAAATGTATTCAGAAGGATTGATTGATTTCTGCAGGGGAAAGACGGAAAGAATTTTAGGATTACACGAATCTATTTACCGCCAAGTTTTTTGTCTTGTTTCTTCTATCTATTTTTGTCCAGAGAGCTGAATGACGAAAATTGCGTAGTTTTCTGCAGAACATACATTTGTTTTCCGTTCAAAGGCGGTTATTAGAAATGCAAATAGTCACACGCCGTGAAAAGTAGCGAGGCAAAGAAAAGCTCTAATTCTCATCTTGCTTTGCTGAAAGGAATGAGGCTTATGTTGTTTCACGCGTCTTTTTAACTGTGATACACAATCACTGTGCAGTGAGCGAAAATCTGGCAACTGTGTGCCCGCTCACGATTTCCACATAATAGAGAGACTAGCCACAACAATCACCGCTACCAGACTGATCATTTCACACACTTTCTTTTTATAGAAAGAAGGGCCTTCTATAAACCAACAGACGTGTCTTCACCGAGATGCTTCAAGTTCGTGAATTGGAACCATGAAAGATAGGACGACTTCTCAAACGAGTCTTAGACAGGATACCCGTCCGTTCGTTCGCCATTCGCCAGCAAACCGCCACGTAACCAATCTGAAAATGCCGTCATTCCGCAAAGTTAACACAAGCTCACAATAAGGCATTGCCTCTTTTTTACGCGATCGAAAATTAAACGGAAACAATAGAGTGAGTAACCGGTGGAGAGCATATGATTTTGAAGCCAAACTTCTCACACGTTTGGTATCATATTTATAAAACGCAATATGGGACACTAAGATTTCCCTTCCTCGGGTCTTCTCTTAAGCGGAAGCTCACGAATAAGCGAGACATCCCACAGCGCCCTCCTCTGACCGAGACAACACACTTAGAAAGCTTCTGACAGGTGTGGCCTGAGATTGTAACTTTTTCGAGCACAAGTTGCAAGACAAGCATACCAGATCTAGAGGCAGAAAGTTATCTGAATCCTTTCAAACTGTCTGTTTAATATCTTCATTCATTCTGTGTTTTAGCCTCTATAATGCCTTGAGATTTATATGCGGTCGATATGCTTGGCCTGTGCTTCTCATACCAGGATACAACGTACACGAAATTAAAGAAAAAAAAGGCTTCCACATGGGTGGTCCACCCGAGTCAGTGCAACACATATAAAAGTTTATTCCATATTTATGTTCAGTTCGGTGCCCCCACTTTCCAAATGTTTTCATATTTGAAGTGCGATTTTAATTTTCCGAGATAGCGAATACAGTCACCGAAGGTTCTTTCGAGGTATATCGTTACGTCATTTGCGGTAATAAAGCGGTTAACAGGGAAGCGGATAAACAAACGAACGGCGGGACCGGGGGGGTGAAGAATACGGTGACAGAGACGTGAATAGACATGCAAAGACACGGAGAAATATACCTCAACACGTTGTTACATATAAAAGTGAAACAAAATCTGAGTATCTGACGGATGGAGTGAGGTAACAATGGAAGTGAGTGACAGATTCAGGCCACAGAGCGATAATAAGAACTGTGAAGAAATCCAACTCCTTGTGAAGAGTACATGACGTCACCACTCGCAAAGCCGAAACCTTTATTCCATGCTGGTCAGGCAGGATAGCGAACTGTCGAAGTTTCGGCGAGGGAGAGAGCCAATCAGCCGGAAGACGAGCAAAAGTATCATTACCATGGTTGAGAAAATCGCATTTTAAAAGGTCGTCTGTTTCGTATTTCCAAAGCGTTTAGGAGTTCGGGGATCTCTTTTGGTGCCTAATACACCAGAGCCTTTCCAGAATTAAAGTCAAACACGCATATGGTCTTCGTTTGCTACGAAAAAAGGCGGGACGGGAATGACATATTTTTGCGACTGATTCCTATTAATTACATTTTCCACTTTTTTTAGCCCTTTCACTTTTTCCCGTCATAGCCGAGGAATTTTTTCATCTGGACAATGGAGCATGAAAAAGATAGCCCCTTTTCAAGGGAGCGGTCACTGTAGCGAATGACTTCAAAGCGCGAAACCTATTATGGGTGTATATGACCCTCATTGTCGTTCTACAGGCAGTGATATGCCGTCTTTTTCATCGATTTTTTTTTCCAGAAACGGCAATTATTGCGTCTTCTGGATGAAGAAGTCTGTAGGTATGGGGATGTGAGTGCAGCCATTTTTGGGGTTCCTGCACAGCAACACGCAGGATCCGTATGGGGAGGCCGCGGCCCGCCATTCGGAGGCGTCGGAGCATTTAATGCGTCGTTTCCCGTCTGCACGCACTTGTAATCATCGCCGACACTCGGCAGAAAGCCTGAGCGGATTCATGCCCAAGTCCCTGGGTGTTATTGAAAACTCTTACATCTTCAACATTCGCGATTATATGTCAGGGCGGATTTGTGGAGCCGATCCGGTTCAGAGCCATAATTACATTGAATATCTCCTCTGAGAACTCGCGTAGTAACAAATGCCGCTCTCGCTCTCACCGTGAACGCAGCTCCATCTTTATTCGAAGGAAGGAAAATGCTAGTTAAACTTAAGAAAAACATTCACCTTAGTTTTTTTTTGTCGACAACACGTCAAAGCGTGATGGATATAGAACAATTGAAACTGTCATCAGCTATCATTGTGCCAACTCAGAAGCTTTCGAAATCAACATTTCCTCAATGATTTCTGCGTCACCTCTGAGATGAACTCTTTTAAAATTCCACATCTCTGGCTGAGAATTCCTGTAGACGGGGGTCATTCATCACCGTTCCCTTCTGCGGTGCTCTCTGATTTTGTTTCCAGGGGCTCTGCCAATCTCCACGGACGTCCCTCGGCTTGGCTTCTCGGCTTGCGTCGATAATTATGTGACTTGCAATCGAGAGACAAATCGTCCGCCGAGAGTAAGATAGTTTTAATATCTTGAAACAGTGAGAGATAGCCTTTCGAATTATATTTTCTGTCTTTTTTAAGCAGTACTTCGTCCCTAAGCCGCTCTCCCAGGTGGATGTGTAAGTGATGAGCGGCATAATCACACTGTTGGGAGAGACATGTCAAAAATGACATTACTTTGACCATGAAGATAGCAAAACAAGTGTTTTTCCCGGCCGCAGAGCCTGAAATAAAATTACTGGGAGCCAATCAATACGAAATGAAAAGATAAAAGCATATCTAAGCTGTCTTTACTCTTCCGACATAAAGGTTGTTTCGGCAGTGTTGATTGCCAAACCAAGTCCACTCCGAACACACACTCTGTCCCTCGAGTGGTATGTTGATGCAATCAGAGAGTCAAAACTTTATACAAAAAAATACATGAGTTGACTGTACCATTGGCAATTCACTATTTGCATCGCGATGTCATTTCAGCATTTCTAGAACAGATATTATCGGCCTTCCGTTGGCGAGAAATTTATTGGCATTTGTTTTCTTAGATGAGTGAATGGCAATGTCAAGCCTGGACCAAACATTGGTTTTGAACGACCACCGCAAGTTATGTACATATATGAGGCCCGGCACAATATGCGAAGTTTTGAATAACTTCTGCATTTCAATATGCATACTAAAATTCGGAGGGCAGCATGCTACCGCTGCGACCACGTCGCAAAGGCATACAGCCTGGTGGGGGTTTTGATATGTGATATGTGATATAAGAATTATTCAGCGAACGGAGCGTAAATATTCAGATACCAGCGTAGAGCACAGCATCGACGCGACTGAAAAGTTTATCACCGTTGTGGGAAGCGTATCTCATCTGCTCTGGTACCAGAGTTTACGAGGCTCATCAAGAAAAACATCGACAGAGAAAACTCAATGACGTCTTCGCTCAATCTTCCCACGGCAGTCTGAATTCACTGTCCCTGTCCACACTTGATAGGCGAAATACGGTTCAAAACACACCGAAGGAGAGGAGGGAGAGAGAGGGCGAAGAGAAGAGATCTGCGGTTTGGCAATTAACCATTGTGTCTTTGGTTGGCCACCAACTGCCTCGTTAAGGTTTGACTGATGGTGTTCTACACTATTCGTCAAACTTGAAATAGCCTTCAGTGCGGTCTCCCTCTTGGAAGGGGGGGGGGGGGTTATTCCAACCCGGTCAAACGTTTCGGCTGTAACATTTGAAAAGTAAAAAAGTGGGGAACAAAAAAAACCGAGAGACAAAATAAATGAGCGAAATAAAGTTTCTCCTGTGGAGAGAAAACTGGTTATTCCAATTTCCCATCCATCCCAAAGACATGACGAACCGCTGACCTAGGATTCACGACTTTCTCATGCCTGTCACGATAACAATCAGTCATTTTATCTAATTCTGGGGACCAGCGAAGACATCTTGTGGCTTATTAAACGAAACGATATTATCTTGCCTCGATCTAAGGAGAATAGAATTGTCGGTACGGCAGAGGTTTTGAAAGAGGTTTTTTTCTCAACAATTTAAAGACCTGTTTTCTTTTCCGACACAGACTAGATAGGACAGGCTAATCAGTGAGTTTTCATTTGCGTTTAAAGAAGGCGTCCCTACGCATTGACACCATTGGAGGAGGTAGCATATTAATTACATCACACGCGTTGCTAGGGTTCCCAAGATGGCAATTCGGGACAAGTCATTTCATCCTGAGTTATCTGAAAATGGCCGTAATAACACTCGACGAACGCTGCCCGCAACTTAAACGCCTTGTAAACTCGAATGATATTGTCATTGCTGACTCCTAATTATGCTTTTAATTTCCTTGGTTTTCACCCATATCTCAGGAGTCCCCTTAAGGGTCCCAGCTTTTCATGCCCCCCACTCTCCGAGGAGTTGACCGGCGTTCGCGCATCCAAATCAGTAAGGTGAGGCGCACTTCGAAGCCAAAATGGGCGGCAGAAACGCTTTATCCGCTGTGCGTCTTGCGCGGAACGAAGTGCGCAAACCGACACTGCAAGTAACAACAGTTGGTTTACAAAACATCAAACTTCCAACTCGCCGACATCACGGAACGAAATCGTTGCAGCTATACAAACTCTCCCCCTGGTCAGCCCGGAACGCCCTATTGTTGTGCCACCGCTGCAATGTATTAGAAATATTCATGTTGAAACACATAGGAAACTCATAATGATGATCGATGCCGGTTTTTATAATCAAATTTTATTATTTCTCTCCAAAAATATGCAATTGTCAACTATCTGCAGCCTATCATTATTACATCAGAGAAAAAAAATTCCTCGCTTGAACCTAAACAGAAGACATAGCTTTTGCTTGAAATAGACATGAAAACTCGACATCGGCAGGATGAAACACAGAAGAAAAAAGGATGAGTGTTTTGCGGATTGATCTGGAGCATCATCACCATCATCATAAAGCAATGCAAAAGTCAGTGCAACCAGGGTGAACATATCTTTAAACGTAATCTTGTCGGCTACACATGACTGAATAGTATATTTTGTTGAACAAAAAAGGTGCCTTATTATGCCCATATGTCAGCCATTCAAAATCACCGTTTTGAAGAAAATAATAACATATTTCGAATTAACCTGAATTATTCCCGCCAGAGTTACCGAGGATAAAGGGTTTTAACCGGATCAAACAAGCTCTCGCCGATCTAGATTATTCTGCTCTTCGCTCAATGACCAGGGCAAGCGACATCTCCGAATAGACACGCTGGCATTGCGGAGAGAGAGAGAGTAAAAAAACCGAAGAGTGATGTAATTTTTGTAGCGGAAGGGGGCGAACAAATATCGAAAGTTGGGAGATGATTCACATTTGATCCTCCTCGCAGGAGAAAAATGTAGGCTCTCAGTTAGGAGTGATGTATTCTTACTGTTAGGGGCAACGCGTTGACGAGATTATGATAAAGAAGAGGAGAGTGAAGAGAACATAGTTGCCATGACAGTGTACCCAAGGTGGGTTTGAAGAATCGGTGTGGGAGGGGGGAGGCTTAAGAGTCGAATGTACTTATTACCAGCGGTAACTGATGTAATATGCCTCGGGGAATACATTTGCTGAGAGTTTTTCTTCAGATTTATTGATAACTGTCGAGCGACTGATGACAGCGTTGGACTTTTAAGTAAAGGCAGATATATTGCGCAAGTTCAGTGGGCACACATTTGTTCCGACGATGACATATGCTAGGCGTAATGTATTGCTTTCCGTGCCGCTGTGTGCGTCTCACGCTGCTACGGTAGCTTACCAAAGAAATAGTTTGTCCAAACATTGATCCGAACTCGCTCCCGCTCAGTATTCGTATCACACACGTCACCGACGCTCCCAGTGCGCCGAGTTCCGCCACCTTTTCTCCGGAATCGAGAAGATTTCGTTCGGTTTCGGCGATCGACCCGATGATGTTTGCTCTACCCGTTTTATTACACTTGCTGTCAGGGTTGACTTACCAGTGTTTAAAATACGGAATTGAAGACACCATTATAAAGGAGCCTGCATAATACCTGTGAAGCAATTATTTATATCTCAGACGGCAATTAAGCCCTACCAGATTGCCTAATTAATCTTCTGTGGGTTACATTTTTTTGTATTTTATTGAATTTTTACATCCTTGAACTGACTGAAAAACGCAAGGAGTACTTTCCGCCTTTTGCCTCGCATCTTTCACGCTCCATAACTTTCAGCAGTTCGGAAACTAAGTTAAATTGGGAAAGTTCTCAACTGTGGCTGAATGCATTGTGTCTTGTTATTTGGTGCTGTACTCTGTAATGATCAATAGCTGTAAACGCGGTGATAAAAGTCTTTTCACTGCCATATTGAAAGCGTTCATATATTTCACACTGTTGACAACCGCCGGGGTCTCGAAAAAATCTCATTTTTTCCATACTGCCACTTCAGATACTGACGTGATGACGTCATCGAGGGGATAAAGTTTCACAGTATTTCGCGAAAGCTGATCGCGCATTGCTGTTGATACCAGCCACTGCTTTGTTACTTTTACTTTGGGAATGTGTGAGATGGTGAGACTCGGCGTTTTAAACAGCGACCTTGGCAGACGTTGCGAGCAGACGACGCGACACGACGACTAAATCACAGCAGAGTCAAACGGCCGGAGAGATCTGATGAAGCGATAAATTTGTAAAACTCAAAAATTCTGCGAGTGAAACATTTATGCTCAATTCTTCCCCGACCAATCAAATCTCCCGGCTTAAACGTACAAAGAAATGGACCCTAAGAAATGGCACGTTACAGAAAATTCTGTGTTTAAATCTTCGAGCATTTCTAGTTAGCCGGGTCGAGTCTTATTTTTGTCCAAGAGCCGTTGTTGTCGATGGGCTCAAGCTGCACCATACATTTAACTTTAAAGCTAATATTAACGTATACAACCACAGCATTAGTTTGATTAATGCGACCAATTTGATGGCCCTCTAAATGAGACCAAATCACTCTCAAGATTTTGTAATTCTACGAACATCACAGCCAGTTAACGTTATTTGATTTGGCTTTCTCGAACAATTGACGTATGAAACCGGCAACTTTATTGTACATTCGATTTGCGATTAGCTGATGTCTGAATTGAAATTTCAAGCGTTATGGCTCACCATGCACAGTGGCTTGTTTTAACATCAAATTAGTTTAGGAGACCCTCATAAAACACGAAATTACTTTGTTAGAGAAAGAGTTTAAGACTGAAATGTGAAACTCATAGCGCCAGAAAGAAATGATAGACTATTATTTTTTTGTGCATTCGCGACTTTCACAATATTCACTGTCGCTGTCGGCGTCTTACACTTTTCTGCGAACTTGACCTCACTGCAGCGATGGCGTCAATTGAAGTGAACATTTTCCCGCCATTTCCATGGTGTTAGGCAAGGGGCACGGTCGTCTGCAGGACGCAAAATCTGAGAACTTCGTTCCCATTTCACCATTGTTTCACAGAAAAAAAACCTATGAATATCGAATAAATGATATAATATTTAAATCGGTTGTACGATATTTTTAGAGGGAAAAAATCGTTAATTGTGATAACTTTTCTCAGTGATATGCCGCTGTCAAGTATAGTTTTCAGACAAATGTCAAGTATAGCTGACCTCGTTTCTCTCCTTGGCCAATGACAAAGTTGTCGAAATTTGCAAGTAGCGATGAAAATAATCTCAGCCAATTTAAAAAAGGAAAAAACACGGAAGAAAAATTATTACCTACAGAATAATATAAACCGATCGTTCTTGTTAGCCCACTTTAGCATGTTTTATTCGTTTTCGGACAAACGTTCCATCAGACATGTAGTTTATCGTACGCTACTACATCAGTTCGGTCCAGAAGCACGTTGAAGCGTCTGTTACATTTGTAAAGCAACATTTTCATTGTTACGGCAGATGAAAGTAACACAAGAATACATATATCGATTTATTTAACATATGAGTGGCTGTGCCTTCAAAATGACTAGACTTAACTCAGCCTGTAAACTATTCTCATGCTGCGACGTACAAAGCCTGAAACATTCGAAGGGAAAAAAAATCATGCAGGTTGTAAAAAAAAATCATTTTGACATAAAGTCTTGAGCAATGATATGTACAGAGGTTGCTGTATTTTCCCTCTGTATGAAATTTTCTCATTAAAATTCACACCATCATAACATCCATCACCAGCGAGCATCACTCTGAATTGGAAGCTGTAAATCTCCCAACATATTCTAGATTGTCAAATGTCTTCGATTTATACGTTCCATAGAATTTTGGGTGTTTTCAGACATAATACACCATGAATATTTTATGAAACGCGAGTGAAATGAATCCACAGGGTCACAAGCTATTATAAAAAAAGCTATATCCTTCTGTCTCAACCAATATTATTTTTTCCAAAGATAAACATTTGCTATCTAGTAAGGGAGATATGATTAGGCAGAAGCGATGTCTCCAGTCTAGTTGACATATTGAGCTTACTAATTTTGAATATTCGAAAAACTCTGACCGCTGATTTAATTCCAAATTTCCCTATTTCAAAATAAACTCTTGTATCCACCCGATTCCTGATTCACTTAGAACGCGAGTTTATTTCAAGATTCCGAGCCTTTTTAAGCGGTGTTCCTGGACGATTATTGTTGGGGATGAGTGCGTGATTAGGAAAATAACAAAGCAGAAAAATAAAGAAAACACAAATGAAATCAAAATGTGTTTTCTTTAGATTTCAATTCTAAGGAAAGAAACTCGGAAGTCGTTATAAAAAGTCATGTGAAACTATGTCCCTCTATTTGCTGTTCAGCTGGCTTTTGCTTTCTCTTATTCCGTTGAGTTTCCGTTTCAGAAGAGTTTAAACCATTTCCATTCGATCTTTTTTTTTTGATGAACGAAAATTCGATAAACGACGGGAAAATAACAACGACTAAAACCTTGACACTGTACTACGGGGATACCAGTCTTTTACTGAGAGCTGCAAGTCGTCACTTCTTTTTCCGCGGAGAAATCGAGTCATCTAACCCTGTCTTTGAAATCGTCGGTGCATATTCAGTGCAAAAGTCGGTATGCTGGGTGGTTGTTTAGTCGTGCTGACTAAGCTAGCATACATTTACGCCTAGCGTTGCACACATTATTCGCCTCTCTGTTTGCAGCAATCGACGGTGATACTGTGGGCCGTTTTTGTGGGCGCAGAAACCCACTGACTGGTTGGCTTAAACCAACACGAAAGTTGACATTTTTTAATCGCGCAACTGCAGCAGCACGACTTTCGATAAAAGTGAACTACTCAAATTTTATCGTCGCTCCTATATATTTTCCGCGTAAATTTTGAGCTCCTCGCTGGGTATAATGGCAATGCGCAAAGCACACAACTACAAAAAAAGAAGGAAAATCATCGTCTTGACGTGTGGATTTGTGAGCTTCTAAAGCCTGAATATGTCGATTTTTATTACATCATGACGAAAATCAAAGCGACTTTTCAATATCTTTTTATGTCCACAGAGGGAAACGACAGAACATATTTCTGGACTTTGGCTCATAATCAAATAAAATATGACTATAAACGTACCAAACAATATCGAAGACACCAGCCTTGCCCCTGAGAGGAAAAAATCAGCGACGTAAAACTGTTTTTTTTTTCCAAATACCGTGATCACAAGTACACATTTGGAAAGAAAATGAAATTACCGCGAGAATACAGATAAGGCTGAAAATTCCTGTCACTCGAATTCACCAGGGACGGAAAAGACTGGATGTTGTTGCTTATCAGGGTGTGTGTCACCGTTTGAGAGAGGTATTAATGATGTACGATTTCTTTTGTCAATGTAAAGAGATGTTGCCCCCCACCCCTCCTTGCAAACGACTCCTGGCCACCTCGTCACATCTTGAAATGGATATTATCCTGCCAGCTTTCACCTTCGACCCCTATCAGTCGTTCGAAAACGGTCTATCAATGACGTAATCTGGTATGCCAAGACCGACATCTGAAACAGTTCCTCAAGATTTGGAGCAATAAGACGGCAAAATATGAGATGGCTGCGGGCGAAAACGACTTTTCTTGAAGAAAATAGAATGGCTGGTGCAAATATGTCTGGGTCTTGGCTCCAGAGATGACGTGAATTATTTTTTGTAGACGCTGTCATATGACATTCTCACTAAACACCATCCGATTGATGGGGTCAGTGATATTATATATTAATGGAAACTATTGTCTTTTGGTGTTCTTTACGCCGATTAGAACGTTTTCTCTTTATTTAGCGCGATAATGTCACGATTAATATTCAAGAGAATTCCGGTTATTCCATAGAACAGACTTTATTGTGGAAATTGACTCTTTGGGGCGCGCGGAAATGCAAGGAAATTGAAACTTCGGAATGAAGAATGGTCTAATATTTTATTGGAGCGCAGTAAGTGACTTAGCAAACTTGCGCGGTGGTCTAGCTTCAATGCAAGTCGTAAATCTCGCAGTGAACGGATTTTATCCTCATAGCGGGACGCAGTATGTAGTATTCAACATTTTCAGGTTTTTTTGTTTTGGGCAGAAATCGCGACGCGATCGATGACGTCAACGCTCCCGAGGAGCTGCAAGTTTTCAATGAAGCTCGGAAAGGCTGCTGTCAGCTCTATTTCAGTAGTTCAGTCGTCATCGAGGGAGAAGACCGGGCGGAGAGGAAACCCCGCGACGGAGAAGGACCGAAGGCGGCCGAGTAGTGTTTGTCCGAAGCCATCCACTTGTTTGTTTTGCTAAGTTATGTTGTGGATTCACCTTTCTCTATCACCGCAGCTCAGGTGGTCGTCGAGTCACGAGAGGGCGTGACGTTCTAAGCGTTGCCATGGGGACAGACAGGCCGCTGCGGACCCCGTGCTAACGACGCTTCTCCCAGACTACGCATATGGCCCTGCCTGGAAGCTCCTCCTCGCTATTCCTACCGCTTTTTACGAGCTTGTTCGTCTTTAGCGCTAGCAAAGCACGGCATCACGAAATACCCTTGGGTAAAACCATCACAAGTACCGTAAATTAAGGTTACTCATTGCCTAGGTAAGCTGTCCTACCTTATGTTTATGGCGACAGACTGAGAACAACACATCGTAATTTACGGCCGTGTTTCGCATAGCAGCAGTCATGAGTTGCGTGGTACCTACTTAACAAAACACACAAAAATAAACCCAGTCCTTTTCTTTATCCTGCATGTTCGAAATTCCACGTTTTTTATTCCCACGATTACGTTCAAAGGTTTTTTCCTTAGCTACCGGAGCACTGGTATGCAAAGTCGGTGCAAAACTATGGGTTGTTGGAAGAGGGTGCGAAAGAGAGAAGAGACGCATGATTGGAGGCATGTTGGCCCCCGAGGCGATAGGCGGGAAAAGCTGGGTGAACTTGATGATGTGTCGTTGCGCGGCGACAACAGGTATAGCAAGATTTATCCGCTATCCTTCTGGGTGGAAATCAAATAACGTCATCACTGCCCCTTCTCTATCTGAGAGTGACAATTCTCCTTATAATCTTTCTACTGGGCGTTTTAGCTCGGATTTTTCCGAAGGAAGACGAGAACTAAGCGAAGCGAACTGTATATAAATTATGGTGAACACTGCACACGTAAAACTAATGAAAGTGCACGAGAGAAAGTTTCAAAACTTTAATTAGGACGGAGCAAATTAGGGGGAGGGGTGGCCTACCAACGCAGAGCGCCTTCCGCTACTGTTTACACTTTTGTTGTCAAACTCAAAAGCGAGCTCGTCGGATGATTGGTATTTGGCCAGCCCCTGCAACATTAATATTTGCTTTCATTTGTCACTTTTCCTTTCGCGACAGAATGAGTTCGGTGTCATTAATCACCCGGCGGAGGCTTTGGGAATCCTCGGTGCAGAACGATGGATTTGCACACCCCGCCCCATTCTGACAAACCCGTGATCAGTTTCAAAACTTACACCTGCAACAGAAAACCATAACATATGAGCGGCCGGGGATAAGTAACTGATGGAGAAAGAGTTTTAATAACATTACGTGGACAAAAGTGACCTTGTTAGAGATATGTGTTCTAACCGAAGTCCAATTATAAATTGACAGGCCTTTATAAAGACACCGACAGGTAGCAAAACCGCTGAAAATAAACTTGAAATTTTAAAGGGCTATACAAATCATTGCTTTCATGTTGGTCACCCTCCAAAGGATTTAATCTCTCTCTCTCTCTCTCTCTCTCTCTCTCTCTCTCTCTCTCTCTCTCTCTCTCTCTCTCTCTCTCTCTCTCTCTCTCTCTCTCTCTCTCTCTCTCTCTCTCTCTCTCCCCCCCCCCGAAAAATTCCTGTGTTTACTTCAATTTTTTAAGCCCTAACTTCCTTCATATGACTTGCACAACGACGAGATGAAAGAAAAATAAATCTTTTCTAGCTGAATTCAAGCAGGTCCGTCCAGGTTTAAGACGACTATATGGCTTTTCGATCTTTGGACAAAATATAAAAGTTCGTTTTTCAAAAATGCTGAGGGGTCTTCTCTTTGCTGATCGTGACGGCCGTTTTTTTTTCTCTAGATTGTTCTCTGCGCATGCCCGTGCAATAATGCAGGCAAAATCTTTCGAAATTTATACTTTGGCAAACAATGGGATAGGAGACACGGTGTGAATTCACTAGATATGGATAAATGCCCGGTATTAATAACTCTCAGGCAAATCAATCAATTTATCATTCAAAATTCTGAAACAAATTGTGTATTAAGACGGAAATTCTTTCAATCTCCAACAGTTTTTGGGGATGCTATTTCCCAGCTTACTACAATTTAAGAATTTATGATCTTGTCAGCGCGGTACGGTTAGAGAGTGTCTGCCAAGAGCCGGGCCCTAGAAAATTACCATTCGTGCATGACTGGCCTCAAAGAATGTCTTCAAGTTTTGATTTTCATTTATCAAATCTGGATAAAAATAATAGAATGAAGGAAGAATCCAGAAACCGGAGTGAACGCACGCTAATGATCGCAGGGGGTGTTTGTGTGTGGCCCTCATAGTATGTGCATGTGTATGCGTTTGTCACTGAACGGGAGCATTTTTTTTTCAAAGAAGGGCGATTCAGCGATGATAAATTGGAGAGCAAGGGACAACAAGAGTGATGACATCGAGGTGTTAATTTATTACCAAGGCGATCAACGTTCCACAATCTGTTTCCATGTTCGCCAGCGAACGCAATTAAGACCGGAGAATGGCCCTATCCTTCGGGCGTGCATTGGAAAGTTTGCTTTTTTAGGAGGAGAAGTGTACATAGCCGAGTTTGCTTCCTTTCTTGTTCAGCTTTCCTTTCATCATTGTCCGCGGACATTGGGGTTGCTAAGAAGGAAACAATACAGGGGGCAGAAGGCAAACGCCGGGATCCTTTGTCCGCGCGCTCGTGTCATCTGTTCCGTCCTTCTGACTGTTAAAGTCAAGTGCAGGCGGCAAGAGTCGGCCGATAGGGAGATATGGTCCTTGATTGAGCCCTCGTGTTGTCCGTTTCTTCCTACTGGCCTTCTGTGGATCGATTTGATGACGGGTATCATTTCATTACGGGGACTGGAGACGCAATTGATTCAACGGCAATTGAACACGGGTTATATAACCTAACAGCGAGGTTTGATTAAGACTAGAACTACAAAAAAAAAGGAGAAGGAAAAAAATAGGGCTACAGATTGAGTGGGTTTCTGCGCAAATGACCCCCGTGATTGCGTCTGTGTGCTTGTCTGATTAAATGACAAGGAGAATCGAATTGGACGAGAACAAGTCTGTTGAAAAGGACACGTGAATCACTGAGACGATCTCAGAGTAATGAAATATCGAATACGGCTCACCTTCTCCAAAAATGATTATTCTCAGCCTGAAAGGAAAGAGAAACAACCCGACATTTTTACTTCTCATTTTCCTTTCTTAGGCGTCAATTTCGGGGAGGAGTGTTTTTGTGCGAGTGAGAGGTGTAACACTATCTCTTAAGGACGACACATGTCAATAGTAATGAAGTTATTAATATTTATGCTAATTTTCAAACATCACTAATTTTGCAATTTTAACGGAAATAGATATTGGCCTAACATACATACAATATACATGAAAGCAGGAATGAGACACCAAAAATAAATAAATTTTCTCAGTCTCCAAGGTACATTACTAAATAAAATTTATTTTCACATGAATAAGAAAGAAGGATATATGAGCAACACATTACATCTTATTTTGAAGTTGGTGTAATTTTTCTGTTTCTATCAGTAATTCGACCTATTCCCAATTTGTCTTTTTAGTTTATCTCTGTGCTTCATACTCTCTCTCTCTCTCTCTCTTCTCTCTCTCTCTCTCTCTCTCTCTCTCTCTCTCTCTCTCTCTCTCTCTCTCTCTCTCTCTCTCTCTCTCTCTCTCTCTCTCTCTCTCTCTCTCTCCATCCTATTCAAAAATTCAGTGACCTTTTAGGGCCTTTCAGAATCAAACTCAGCTTGTCTCGTCTCTTTGACAACCAAATCACACAAAAAGTCCATACTTAGATCACCTGTTTTCCTGTTCCGCTACAAACGGTCCCAAGAAACCGATTCAACTCCGTTATACGGTACGAAATTCCGCATTCGATTCGGCGCATCTCACAAGGGGCCGTAATAAACCCTGACTGCAATACAAAATACTGATTTAACCCGCTGTCCAATTTTCTTTTCTTAATTTCTCATGACATGTCAATTCCACGACCCCTGTCCATGTGAAATAAGACATGCTCTCTACGAAAAACCAATCTGGCTGACGCGTTTCGTGTCTTTGTTTTCTAGGTAGCTGTGTCTAGTTTCATCTGCGGTTTATCCGTCACGTTGAAATTGACATGCAGGTCTTGCAAAGATATTACTGCAAAACAAACGAAATTCCTCGGTCATTAGACTGTGTCTTTTTCTAGAGAATATACGCGTCCTGATGTATAAACAGGTAAACGGGGAGTCTACACAGAGACAAAACGGGCGTTCCTTGTCAGATAACAATTATTGACAGAAATATAAACCCGAGGATTGCCTTGGATAATATCAATCCACAGTCACGAATTAATTATTTTCCAATTTCGCTCGAAACAACGGCTTTCGATTCAATTAAGCGGGATCTGTTTTTAAAAATAGATCTAGAGTAAAAGATTTTGCTGCTTTCTGGTTAAGGAAGAAATATCGGGCGGTTTGCTCGACCGTACCAGTCAGAACAACGGCCACATGTGAAAATAGCATCACTGTAAATTGCCCATACGGACGCCATAGCGCTTAACAATAAAACCAATCACAGAGTTGGACTAAATCGAGCGAAATTCGTCTTCTACTTGAATTATGCAGGCATATTTTCCCTTATTCAAAATTTGACTAAATGTCTCGAATTTCTGGTTTATAATTTCGGTCCATTTCCCCGGTCGCATTGTTATTTTCGTTCGAATGAATATAGAAAATCGGAGCTCGACTGAGGCAAAGCGAACGCGGGCTGTGTGCGCAAGCCGGTTCGTCGTAATAATTTTCTTCCTCTGATTCATGCTTGTTGACGACCGCACACCCCATCACTGCAGCGACATTCCGCTTATTTTCATTTGTGTTTTTTTTTCCTTTCCAACAATCCTTGTGTTCCTTTCTTGCTTCGTGTCAACCGGTGCTTTGTAATCGTACACGTCAAATACAATTGAACGGATTTCTCGTTATTGTCAACAGAAATGGTACATTATTGCGTACAATAACGCTACATCGCCTACACGAACGGCTGACATTCACGGCATGCCAAGAGATTTGGCGGCGATTCGACAATGCAAAATGTTGAAATCGCATTGCTAAATCTCGAACGACTGAACCTTGAATAGAAAATCGATCGCAATATACACATGATTGTAACTCTTACGGATGAAAAGTAATAAAAAAGGCAAATATCGTGATACGGCAATTCGCCAATCGTATCGCCGTTTACAAAAAGGGAGAGTTGTCAAAGCGTTTAAGTGCAGCCCGTGAAGAGTAAATCGCTACGTCCGTTGTCTTATTACGCCAAAATTTCCACCGCTTCGTATGCCGACTCGGTATCAGAAGCGAATGCGACCTGAATGAAGATTCAACCCTGAATTTTTTAACCCAGCAAGGCTGAAGAGACCCCACTGAAATTAGACAGCATGATATATCTGTAACTTCCAAAATACGCGATAAATAGAGACAAAAATATCCACCGTGTTGACATACCATGCGAATTGCCCGTTTATCCTTTGCACAGCACTGAGAATGAAAATACAAATTTGTGCGATAAACGATATCGGGATAGACGATCGTACGACAAGCCCAAAATTATCTTTTCGCCTCCATTTCGAACGTAATGTATTTTAAAGAGTCGATGGTGTTTATTTTTTTCTCGCAAAAGTGGTTTCGACAACGCTGTGGTCAAATTCTTCCCGTTGTGCATAAGGCTGAAGAAACAAGCCGTTCTTCATGATTTTCGTTATGCAAATCAGCGTAGAGGATGGCAATAAAACGACTTTACGGTAATCCGCGGCGATAAAAGAACACAGAAAGAATAGAAACCTTCTAGCGAAAATTACCTTTCATCGGTGCTCTGTAAAAATAATTATATGGACATAGGCGGTTTGAGCGGTGCGACCCATCCCGTGGCTCGAATTTCTCGACCGCTGAAGTCTGGGCACTGTGTGTGCAATGATGGTAAACGTGTACACACATCGGGGCCTGCCGTGCTCACTGTGCACAATGGTGGCCAGCGGCCCTTGAGGTATGCACACACGGCCTCGGACAACTTCCTCCAAGCTGTTTCCCCCTTAGTGGGTCCCCTCGCTCCGGCCAGCGTACCGACTTGAGCAGAGTCTTAAGGGATGCGTTGCACACCTCCAGGCGGAGGAGAGGGGTTTCTGGGGCGTTGGGAAGGAGGCGGTCGAGGGAGCAGATGTGAGTTGTGGCTCATACCCCCCTTCTCTCCCATGACCACCCCTGTACCACCGGTCACGATGATTCATAAGGACCGTATCGGACTGAACATAAACATAGCCTGGTGACATTTAGCCGAGTGGTAGCCGCAATTAACAAGCACTTCAACTCCCACTTTCGAAGCCTTTTTTGTAAACTTCTATAAACTTTCAGAGCATCATCGAAAAAAACTACCTCCTTCATCCAGACCATTGCACACCGAAGAGAGCGACTATCACTCGGTAAAAGTTACATTTTTACGAGCACACAGACGTTACTTCTCAATAGCTTCTTAACTTTTTGTGTGCCAGGCACTGCTTAATCGCCCCACTTAACCTTTTCAATAGAAGTTTAAACTCTCAGGAGTCTTTGTTCCAACTGCAAGGCGACAGAGGACCCAACCTGTCCCGAATCGCGTGCACTTTCTCCGATTCAAATAGACCAATCCTCCCTGTGGATCCGACCCTTTTTATTTTCAATTTTTTTTTTTTTTTATTTTGGGTAAATAGATGAAGAAGAGAGAACTTCAAGAAATTTCAGAATATATTTCCCCCTCCCCTCCCTCTCTCTCTCTCTCTCTCTCTCTCTCTCTCTCTCTCTCTCTCTCTCTCTCTCTCTCTCTCTCTCTCTCTCTCTCTCTCTCTCTCTCTCTCTCTCTCTCTCTGTTTCAATCCGGAGAAGTTGTACTTTCTCCCGCTCAATTTCACGCACCGTATCCAATTTGTCATGCTCCTTTGTCTATAAGTGGGAAGCAGTAATAGCTGACGAGTGCGTGTGTCCCCATCGCCTGCAGTGGAATAACGGAATCAAGGCGAGCGGCCTATTTTCCCCGCATTTCTGCACGTTTTATGGACCATACCTCGCTGCATTTACGCGCAGGGTGAGAATACGGCACTTTAACACTTCTTTTTTCCTGACTAAGTCTCCCTCCCTCCTCCTTGGTATTCATATCATATCTCAGGCCTACTAAGGAGATTTTTTTCTCGGAAAAAATGAAAAATGATTACAGGGTGCAAATGTGCGTGATATGTCCAGGGCGTTGGGAAAATTCTTGACTGTTACGGCTGTGTACTGGATACATTGCTTATGTTTGTGTGTTGTTTAGAGATGCTTGTCACTAGAGACCCTGGCCTCCCCAGTGAATTCGACCCTGACTTGTTCCCAGCTCACGTTGGGTATGCAATTTGCTCATACACTCCTTGTGATCGGTGCCTTTCAGCTTGAGCGAGCACGCTTGCCGACTCCAAAATTCGGGCAATTAATCCCGGCAAGCCCGTTGGCCCGCACTCTAGAAGGACAATAAGAAATTTTCCATAATCTCGGTTTACCCTACCCCTGGAAAGAAAAAAAGCAGGCTTTCTCGCAATTGTAATCCTTCAGAATATCGTCTACTATTACAGGCATTGAATCGTCGGCGGTCACTTCACATCGTCTGGATTGTATTCAGAACGCTAGTAACATTATGCATAAATAGTATCAGTTTACCAATTGCATACTAAATGTTCTCTTTTTTTCTCCATTCTCTCTCCAGTTGCCTCTTAACCTGAAACAGATCTTCAAACCCGCAAGAATTTCTGTCTCTTCTTTCTCAAAATATTGATTCCAACACATTTAGCATCGTCTTAAGTTCATAATCAGGCTACATAAATAGAGGGTCTTTTCCATTTTCAAACCTGTCATTCCGCCATTATCTGAGTACCCTAAGTAGCGCAGACAACAACATTTCAACGAGAAAAGATATCATTACTTCTTTTTATGATGATATTACTTAATTTATTTTGTTATTAATCACACATAACCTGACTATTATGGGAAACTATAATTTAGTCCCCGGTGTTCAATATACTTTGGAACATTAAGGACAGAAACACCAGCATTTAAACGTGCCGTAGATACAATTCAGAACGTATCCAATGTGTTGTCGTTTTTATCCCCATAATCGATGCTTTATGCATATTTAATAATGTTCCATTACTGACTAGTTTTTATGAAGCTCCATAAAAAGCGGGAAAAATTTCTCTTTACATTTTGCGATTGCAAAATGGTTCATAATGATAAATATTGCAGAAACCCTCTCTTGTTTGTAGAAAATGAAAGTTTGTAAAAAAATGGTTCACAGGAAAAACCCCCGATGGCCAGATTTGGATTCTGTGTTTGCGCAGAACAAATTATCGTCGTTCAGTATTCGTGGCGGGAGCAGGGTAACTTCTGTCAACTCGTGGAGTCGTCTGCGATAAAATGAGCGAAATTTTGTCAGTTCTTAACTTCAGAGCTCTCAGCGGATAAGACAGCTCAGATAGAAAACTCAGTATTTGGGTATGGGCGGCAAGTGAACATATTTCACAGCAGCGTTTGCCGTGTTGACACACGAGGTACATCTATCTGTTACTCCTACACACCATAAATCAGAAAATTAACGAATTTATTTTTGATGACGGCCCGACGTGTCGGGAATTCGGTGCATGCTCTTGCCCAATGCGTATTAAATCCAAACGACACGATGTCGATGCGTTCAATTTCTGCTTGATTTAGCTTTTTCAACACGAACAAATTTAAAAAATAAACCCCAAAATATGCGTGTCCGACACGGTACGCACAATGGCCACCAATTGTTTCCCAACGTGTGGCAACACGCCTTACCCCGTACAACTTTCATCATATAATTATGGATACACCTCATTTTGTCTCTCCTTTTCAACAGAGAAAGCAAAACTTCGTATAAAAATCTCTTTTGTACGTTTTGTGAACCCTATCACCGGTTTCACGTGCTTTTGTTTCTCGCGTGGCTCTGTTGGAGTGTAAAACTTATTATCTTAGCTTTGCTCAACGTTACCCTACGTCTCTCGACTCTCTTGAAATAGATTCAGAAGCGGTGGCATCGCCTCATAAGTCGAGAGACTAGAAAACTTCCTCGTATGTGCAGGGTGCCAGGCAGTTCCCTTGGAGATTTCTTATCTCGGTGACCCGGGTCAACTTTAGCCCCATATCAATTCCCAGGTTTTTTGACAGAACTGCCTTCCTGATAAAGCGAAAATCCCGGGACAGGCTGACGTGATGTAGGGTCCTGATGAAATATGGTCTCTTCCATCACTGCTGCTTATCATATTTTGTCGTTTGGAAAGAAATGCAACCGGGTTTCTCTTTTATTGGTGACTGAAATTTCGTATTTTATAAGTAATAAATTCGTCCTCTCTCTCGCAGCTTACATCTTTTTGAGATCATAAAACTGTACTTTTAAAGTTTAATGTCGTGCGGGATAATTCTGTCATAAATTACCCAACTCGATCATCACTGGCGAGTGGATTTTAAAGATGCTGTATATTGACATTAAAAATTTCAACGTACAGACACTGTAACGAGATATAAATATGTCGAAACAAACCCATAAGCGTCAGTGGATCGGTTGACAAGGAAACAGCTGATCTCCTCCTTATTTTCAATGGTCTACACCCTCCCCCTTTCCCTAAAATGTGGAATTTTGTTCGATAAAATCTTACTAGTTAGTTAGTAGCGATGGGTTTACGAAACTTGGGACAAAAAAACTTTGAATATACGTGATGTCAGTTCTGTAGCTGGAAGTTTTTCATGAAGCACTCTGCTGTTTGTGTGTGCGTTTGCAACAGACCCCCACCCTCCAATCCCCATCCACGCGCTGCACAAAAGACGGGAAAATGAGAAAGGCTCTGATGTTGTTATTTCAAAATAATATCTAAAAATTATTAACTAACAATTCACCTTTTGTTCTTTTATTCTTGTTGTGGCTGCCAGTGGTTTACCTGTCCGTGTACGAACCTCATAAAAATGCCCGCTAAAATGGTATACGAGCAAGTTTTGTTTATTGAGAGAAAAGATATCTGTCTAAACTTGTTGGAAAAACCAGACGATGGCTCTCTTGGTAGTCTGCACTCCTTACAAGTATTTTTAGACAACTTATGGAAATAATAGGGGCTTTTTTATGAGCCGGTCTTTGGGGAATTTTGCTAAAAATGCCAGAATTGTAAGAAGAGATATTACCTTTTTTCCAATTTTTAAAAAAAATTGAAACTTAGTTTTAACGGGGACAAAAAAGGGCATAGTGTGTCTGCGAGCGTGATGGCACAGTAGTCGAAAGATGGAAATTTCTTACATACCGTCTGTGCGGGCGACGACAAACAGACATTTATGTGCATCACATTTTCAAATTTGGCCTTACCGTTTGTGTGAATGCGGAGAGAATATGGTCTCATTGTCCCGGCATCTGACCGGGAACCTAACCTAACTGAAGTTCACCTTCGTTACCACAAATAGCTTTTCTTCAAGGTTAGTAATGTCTCATACGAGATTCAATCATACATCTCATTGATGACAGTGAAAGGAATATCGGGTGATTAGCGCGCGGTACGGTCAGTTATGTTCCCATCGATTCCATGTTTGTTGGTTAGTATCGTAATTCCTCAAAGTCGTCGGCCACAACCAGTACGTTTTTGACCATAATGTTGTGAAAAGGGGGGACCCGACCTAAATGACTACACATGACAAATATTGGGATTCAATGTTGCTAGATTTTAAAATTGTCTCCATCGAAACCCCAAGCTGTGCTTCTCGGTATTGTTTCCGGTTCCACAGTCTCGCCCACATATGGAGGCTTCTAATTTATGCTGATTGTTTGGAGAAAGGCTAAATTCTGCAATATTTTTGCATTTAGTTGCTAACTATTAAACATCACAGTGGATAACGTATTACAAAATGATAATCGCCAATTCGTTCTTTGAACCACTAGATATTTCTGGATTACAACCGCGTATTAACAATTTTCCAATAACCCCGTAAATCACAAAATGTTTCCAAGAAAGGAGCGCAGGGCACTGTTCGAAAGAGAGCGATTCAACATAAAAATCGTACAGGCATTTGTTTCCCTGCTGGAAATGCGATATCACATCACAATGGGAGACGGATATTTGTTTACCCTGTTGCTCATGAAAAGAGGCGCAAAATTTCACGCAGACGACATTAGGATTCCCGCCAAAAATGCTGCAACCCGGATATTACGGCAGATGTGTCGCATATTCAGTATTTGAAATTAAAATCGACGTTACGGCTGCTCACTTGCCCAGTTCAAGGTGAAAACAAACGGGGATACGTCGATAACAGAAGAGTTGGTTTACATGATCAAAACAAATCTCCTCCGAATAAATATTTATACTTATTCCGATATCTTGACGAGAAATGTCTACAGACTCACACCTTGCCCGCGAGAGTCGGCTGTTAAAGCTTTCATGATATTGATGTTCTGTTTGAAGCCTGCTAAGGCAAAAATGAGATTTTTTCTGACCTAGAAACTTAAACAGATTTATCTTAATGCCGTTGAAAGTGAATCTTATAAAAACAGAATTACTTCATCTGACTGCGCGAAGACAACGGTTTTGACTCATGTCAAACAAATAATTACTTGTTTTTGATCAAATAATTATCTTTTTAACTGCCATTTCAGTTTGACCCTAACATTTTTTGCACAAACCTTTTGGTATCTGTGTTACCTCTTTCAATTTTGTTATGGTGTTACACTCACTGAGCACGGCATAGTCACAGGTTCAGACTTGACAACGTCATCTACGATTTGCGCGCCAATTGCGTTGTTGAAATATCCTAAAATTTCTCGCTTTTTGTCGCGGCTGTCAAACACAGAATTCAATAAGAAATCAAGAATTGAATCTGACAGCATTTTGGCCTCTACCTCCTTTGAAAATGTTTTGAAAGGCTGCTAAGCATCTTCGTTAAGAAAGCTCAGCAGGGTGGAACTACAGATTTGAGCTCAAACAACTTCATAGTGCAAAGAATTTTCGGCCCATCACAAATTTGAAATCGACTGACTTTGCCAGGGAGATCCGACTAACAATAACAACCCAAGTCAAGTGTAAAATAACATTTTTACGTCGCGGAATCGTTCCTTTTGCGCTCCATACCTACGAAAATTCACTTTGAGAATTTGTTTTTCTTGCAACCGTGTTGAGATGAATGTGTCCATCATCAGTAGTTTCAACGAGTCGGAAAAACCGCCAACAAAGAACCATGAGCAGGTTTTGGTAGGAACCGGTCTTTGACCTGCTCACTAAATAATCTGTGTTTTTTTTTTCTTTTTTGATGCAATTTTTTTTTCATTTTTGTATCTCCGCTCACGGATATATGATGTAGCGTTCTGCTAAAATCGTCAAGGCTTTTCCGACAACAATGAGCAGACGACGAAATATGCACTAAGGTTCAGAGCTCAGAAAGTTGGGTCGCGCTGTGGATATTTCTCCCCTATTTTCTGCCATTGTGCTGTGTGTTGCTCAGTCGATGTTGCATTACCATGGAGGTTATGACCCCATCCTCGTTTTTCGTCGCCATCACCATAATAATGAAAGCCATCGCTCACGACTGACTACCACCCAAGTCGATTTCCTCCCTAAAAGAGTACATACATTGACTCGCATATGAAGCCGGGCCAAAATTAAATGTATATTCCACCTTTTAATATGTAAATTTCACCAAGACATCACAAGTACGGTAAACTGTTTGTTTTTAAACTTTTTTTCAGCCCATCTTGTAGTTTTAGTAATATCTCTGAACGCTAAGTTTAATGTGTTTTTTAATTCATGTGACATATGGATGTAGAAACGACATATCGACTGCCCAAATGCTGCAAAATTTACGGGGTTTTACTGACGTTGTTTTGTCCCCAACTTCCTGAACCAGATCGACTGCACAAAAATTAATAGTTTTTCACGGACGATCTCTTGTATCTTGAGTCGAATCAACAAAAGGAGATCTATTTCACACAAATCACAAATCTCCAAGTATCCCCTCTCAACGGCATGAGAATCGTCCATCGTAATCGAACCTAGAGAAACTGCTTGGAACTCAGGTGCTAGCGTGAAAGCTTGAGTGACATTTATCTCATTTGGTTTTTTTTCTCTCTTTCTCTCTCTCTCTCTCTCGCTTCGATTTCATGGAATTAAATCAGGTGGGATTTTTTTTTGGAGGGACCCAGTTTGACAAGTATAGCCAAGGCTGAAACAATAAAACAGCAATTTTATGGCTCTTAAAGGTGGTATGGTCAATGTATATATTTTGCAAGAAATTGGAAAGTGAAAACCATATCCGAATATTTGCACTCGTTTTTTTTATTTTTCCTTCTAAGTTATATTTATGGTTGCACCACGAAAGTCGATAAAATGGTACCAATGACGTATAGAAAAATGATTTTCCTTGTATGAGTGTGTCGTAAGTGGCAGTGCCTGCCTTGTTTGATAATAAAAAAACTTTGCAAATTCCAAGCACGTTGGCTTGTCAGCTGGCATCGAGTTGATTCCAAACCAAACGTCTTTCTTTTTTTCTCTATCCTTTTTTTCGCAGCTTTGAAACCTGATAAGCTGCATTGGAGTCTGCGAAATAAACACGAACCGGGCTGTATTGAGCTGGAAAATACGAGCCACGCATCGTATACGAACATGCAAATCACCAGAGAAATGATAAAAACACTCCCCTCATGAATTGCAAATTCGGCGACACTTGTTGTTAAATTTTCAATTTCTAAATTGAGTTTTCAGAGCATAATGGTAAACCAATGCGACCTAGGAAACGCGGGCCAGTCATGCGGCTGGCAACAGACAACGTCGATATGAGGTGAATTGAATATGGCAATGTCACCACCTGAAAAGTTAAAAAAAAACGACGGCTGACGATGGAGCGATACATTAAAATGGTATTAGAGAAGCGTTTATGCTAACCGTTTTCATTGATACCGGTGACTTTTTATTCAAATTTAATTCCAATTGTCTGTTTTGGCCTCCAACGATTCTAAATCGACAAAAGCTTGATAAGCCAGGAAGAGATACCATCAAATGGATTTTTTTAGTTTCTTCAGTGGAGGGGAAAACCAAACAAACAAACAAACCATAATTACGAAAGAAACTTGCAGAACGTTTTCTGAAAGGGACATAATTTTGAACGTGGTGAAGCTATTGTTCTACGTGTGTACTTACCTAATTTCCACTTTGCAGGTCTTTGTCCTCTATTCAATTCAATCCGTCAACTTGCCTTCTGTTCAATAATAGTCTATGGTAACGTTCGATTTCATTGGGTATACGCCTCTGTAACTAGCCAAGAAGATCAAGTCAATATCAGATATACAAACAGTGTTGATATTGTTTTGTGTATATATATATATATATATATATATATATATATATATATATATATATATATATATATATATATATATCTCGAAGTATACAGTGTCCTCGTGGGAAATTACAGTGCTCGACGCTAAAAGCAGAGCGTTATAAACACTACCACAAATTACTTCAAGTACAAAATAATAATATCCGTTACATGCATCCTGCAATCTTCAGCTAAGAATTCTTTCACATTTGTCTGAAGATTGCAGGATGCATGAAACTTGAGTAAAATATATTATTACTTAGTACTTGAAGTAATTTGTGTTAATATACATACACACACACACACAAACGAGTTTCAACATATGAATATACATGGAAAAAAAGAACAAAAACGAAATTTAATTAAGTCTTCACAGCTATTTTCCGTTTCAAATTTACAGGCTGGGACTCTAGAGCAACACGGTTCCCGGAAAATCAGTACGCACCCGACAGTAGGGTGTATTTATTACCCGCCCGAAGCGAATATCTCCCGATTAGGCAGAATTATTGTTGTCGTTGCGAACTCCAACTTCAAGTTGAACCGTGCCGACCTTTATTAAATAGAAGAAGACTGTGTGAGGAATGGCAAATTTATGGGTTTTCTATTAATCCTTATCGGATATGAAATCGCACCAGCCCCCTCTGAGAGCACATTGTCACATTGCGCGCCGTAATAAGCATACATATTTCTCTCGTTGCTTTAGAAGGAGTCGTTTGCATAATATTTGCGTTAGGTTTTATTGCTTATCGCCCTATATATATCATTGTGAATGGCGTATGATAAACTTTGACGTTTTATTATGAAAATAAATCCTTACTTTGGCTCAACGACTGTTTAATTTTTGAATTGATTTTATAGGTATTTCAAAAGGATTAAGTGACTCTGCATGTTTATGTTGTCCCAGTCCATGTTAACAAGATGTATCAGTTGTTGCTGTTCTAGTGCTAACATCATCCTCACATATTTTTGAAATCGCCCTGACCGCTGCGCGTGGGCAAAATCGCATAAAATGACCACTTCAATGCCATAAATTCATAGTAAAATAAATTTCAATCCTCTCTCCATGGCTCCCTTGCAAAATCTAACATGAGAGAACTACAACTATTATTTTCATGTATGATAGTACAACAAGGCAAAATTTGAATCGTAGACATGCATGAAAGGCAGTTTTAATGACTGAGGCGTGCAAGGAGTCCGCTACAGTTGAAAACTTAATATCCCCACCCCTGAGTTTTCATCCTTTTCGACTGGAAAACCACATGTGCTTCCTGGCTAATAACCATAAGGAATAATTGGTATACCGTTTTTCAAGAAGGGGAAATATTAATGTTCACCCCAGTGCTGATCCTGACTATTCTAGTGGCATAATTTACAGCTTCCCAGCCTCAATTTTCTGCGGAAATTTATCCGTCGATTGGAGACCGCGGATGCACTGTTTCAGCTGCACAGGACGGTGGGCCCATATTGAGCGGGCAGCACCTGCAGACGCACAATGATCCTAAACCGGCGTTGCCTTCTAAGAGTTTCCGATCTGCGCGGGATTCTTTAAAATAAAACGTCGGCAAAAACAAATAGAGAAGCTGGGCATGTGAAAAATCGCTTTGCATGTACCATGAAAGCCTCAAAGTGCGAAAATTCATCAAAGTTGTAGCGAGAAGATCAGGAAACGATGCAGAGGAAAGTGATGGATGGGTTTGACGATATTGTCCCGAGTAGCTTTCAACTGACAGACAGTAAAATCAAAACAGACAGTTTACGCACAAACTAAGCCGTACACCTGTCATTTAAAGAGCTTCTAAGCACACTGCTCAACACATGCTTAACTCGCCCGCTCTGGAAAAAAAACGGCAGATATTTACCCAGAGCTACATGAATATTGGCGGGAAATAATGTCGGCTTCTCTCTGAATCCTCTGTCCGCTAGACTGTACGGAATTATATTAGGAGAGCGCCGAACGTCGCTAAATTGAGAGTAACTGTTTCGGCGTCGGCGAAGGGGTAATTTATGGAACATCCGTACTCACAAACGCTTTCATGAAAACTTTTAATTACACGCAAATTGTGGTGAAATGCAGAGATCAAGGGAGCGGTCAGTTTGGAAAGAGGTGTTTTGAGATAAAAGTGAATGGTATTTATCAAAAATGCATAATTCATTTATCTTCAAGACATTAGCATCTGTAGATTATATGATGACAATTTGTAGTCTCAGCCAATTGACTGGCCATCAAAGTCAAACGTGTCTCTCCGACGTGTTCTATTGTTTACAACTTCACTAAAACACACATCTCATCTCTTTCAAAATATATTACGATATATCCGCTTGATGGTTCGCCATACGGCCAAAACAGGGTGAACAAGCACACCGCCACGAAGTGGAGACTTTTGAAGCGAATATACACACAACGGATAATTTTTTGTCCATCTTTTGAAAACTTTTTCCTAGCCCTAGAGGGTTCGATTTGCATAATTTTGGTGCTGATCAGTGTGTGCGAGGATGAAGAGAAGGGAACTTCGGGGAAATGTTCGAAATACATTATGAAGGAACGATGAAAACGTGAACAGGAGAAAAAACAGAACAAGAGACGCCAGGAAACAGTAATAGAAGAGCACTCAGACGACAGAGAAAGGAGGGACACACAGACAAACATGGTCATACGCTGAATAGGCGGGGAAAATTTTCAAGAAATAGCAAAGACAGAACGAGACAAAACAAATATGGAGACATATTTGAACAGATGGACAATCGCAGAGACATGAAGTCAGACTGGACGACAAACAGACGGATGGACAATTCCGAAAGATTTTTTGATTTGGAGATTTGTGGTGTAACTGAATTTGTGATGGCGCGCGCTGACGCTGACAACCTTTGACTGTTAACTGAAATTCATCAATGTGCAATAGTCTCAATATTTGAACATACAGGAAGTAGCACCCTTACTTTTGTTCCAAGAGTGTTCAATATACATTGAACTTCCCACTAAGCGTCGACGGATATTTATTTGTCTGTCTCGTTCTGTGAATTTGTGTACAGTCGCACATAAAAACCAGAAAAGGGGTGAGAAAACAGGTGCAAAATCGACGTGACACCATGAACATTTCTTGAACACAATCCAGGGTGGAAACAAGATGCAATATGGCACTGTTCCTGTACTGATGTTTGCCGGTCGAGTATTCAAATTAAACAGACGAGGAGCGCGGGAGAAGTGCACTTCACAGCATTCTTTGAGACATCCATTGAAAGTTCAAACACGTTTTTGACGGCGCACAGACTATATTCTGTAAACATTACTGATGGGGAGGGAAAACGGTCATGTCATCCGGGTGGATTTTGACACTTTGGAAGTGCGCTTGGCACTTCATTGCACTTCCAGCGAATGACCTCACCACCCGGGGAACTCGCTCTCCCCTCTGCCCGCGCCCGAGGCGGCGGTGCTGGGAAAATCATTTCAAAAGAGGGGCGAGTGCGCAGCATGAGATGGTCAAGTGCAACATCAGCGTGGAGGACGGATTAAGAGATTTGTGAAAAGTGTAATTAAAGGCGATGCTCGTCGGGCATTTTATCGACACTTTTGGTGAGCGGGGATCGATGTTTGGATCAGTTTGTAAAACCCATAGGCACAGGCCATCGTGTGGTAGCGATAACACGGCTTTTACACTCGCCTGGCTGCTTCATATATCATTTGACAAACATCATTTATCAAAGGTATCCCTGGCCAAGTGAATCACAAAGAAAAAACCTCCCATTGCAATTAGCTTTACCAATCTCAAATATGAATCTACAATTAGTATTATTCAAATTCTAATTTCGCTCTTGTCAAGTCCATTTCATTAACCGCGCCACACAGAGGGGAACCCTGTCATTATTGACAAATGGCACCCCCTGTAAAATGGCTGAAGGCTTGAATAAGTAACCGGCAGAGGTGGCGACGCTCCACTCGAGGGGGCAAGGCTGTGTTCTCGGGCATATCGCAAAAATTCGATCGAATATATCATTCCCATGCGAGAACGCTCCGAAATTGAGAGAGAGCACATTAGCTTCACTCATTTCTGCTGGTCTGTTTTCATTCAACACTATAATACGACAGACGTGCGCCATTGCCGCGCTTGTCCTTATTGTACCGCCAGCTAAATTTAGGATCACTGACAGAGGATATCTAGGAACTAAAGAGTGGAAACAGGTCTACGCAAGCAATCTAATGCACCCTGATTTAATGTACCGTTCTTTATTTGACGGGGCGCATGTAAGTGATATAGATTCGCTTGCTTTGACTGTCACGTGATAGCAAATCAAAACTTGTAATTTTTGGGGCTGTTGGTTTCGTTTTTGTGTTGGCGCGCGGTTTTTAGCTTTTGCGGGCTGGACTAGTGGAGCTGAAAATACGTGCGGTAATAAAAGACAGAAGGCAAAGAGAAATGCATTTGTTCAAGTGGGTTCACGTGGCAACAATCACAGTGTGCGACTTGTTAAAATCCCCCGCAATTCGACAGAACATTTTGACACAGAACATAATATATTTCGAAAACAAAACAAAAAAATTCTGAAAATTACGTGCTAATAAATTCCAACATTTTTAGAGCATTTCCCTGCCGAATATATTAAATTATCTTGTTCTCATATTAGCCTTTCTTCTCTTATGCGCTCTTTATAATAACAGGTTTGTTTCCGGAGTGTAAAAAGCGTTTCCCATTGCCTGACGGTTTCTTAACGGTTTCTTTTGACCTGTATTGGTCCTTCCAAACTGTCGTAAGATTTCATACTTACATAAACATGACAAAACACTGACTTTATCGCTTCCATAATCGAACTATCTTCGTCGCGTCTGTTTAATCCGAATATACTTTTATTTTTGTTAACGGCTCCGACACCAGCAACCAGACACTATTTTTATAACACGGTAAGGTATGGGACAATAGATGTGGTATTCGCGCTCAAACCACATGATTTTTTTATCTCTATCTTTCTCATCGCAAGCTTTAAGATCTGAGAGCGTGTCGGGTCATCAACTTGTGCACTTAGCATAATTAGCCCTTGTCAATGCTTTATCAATACGGCTTAGCTGCTTCAATTGTTTGCTTATTACAGCTCAATGATGAATTTCAAATATGAAAACCTCCTACGCTGTGCGTAACTTCGCTGTGATAACTGCACGCCGCAACATCCCATTGTTTGAACACGTTGCAACTTACCCTGAATGTGTGTGATGATTCTAATGAGCTTATGAAACTCGTGCACACTTGGCGTAGATCGTCCAGGATTATGTGCGTGCGTATTGGTTCACGATATGGACGTATAGATTTCAATATCGAACACCTGGACAATTTAATTTTCATTCGTTACATTTTTTTTCGTTGTGCAGAAATTATTGCACAAAATCAATTAGGCATGCTCCTAAGTTCATTTCTTCAATCGGCGGGCATAATCCCTTTTCATGAACGAGTTTACACTGCCCTTCTTTTCGTATTTACACAACAAAATATTGTCTTTTTCTCATACGTATTGCACATAGCGGTGAACTTTGGGCGGGCCGGGCAGCGATGTTTATGACGGCCAAACAGTTCTCCCCAAATCACGATTTGACTTCCGGGAAAAGATTATAATGAAGTGATTAGTGGAGACTGGTATGCTGAGTTGGGAAAAAAGTTGCCACACGACACTCAGATAAATTCTCATGTCAATTTCTCAAGCCTCTAAAACTTCCTCTGTAGTTACGCGTAGGAAGTGCGACGCAGGATGAATTGCTGAATCGGTCGTTCGATCGATCAATTGCTTTATCGATCGTTCTATCACGTCATTGGCTAGTCTGAAGAGCCTTCCCAGGGTGATGTGATTGTTAGCGCACCGGATGATCACGTGACTTATTGCCAAACAAATACCAATGGCTTGAATTATAAACAGTATGCCATGCTGCCAGAACGACAAGCCTTGACGAGAAAAAAATATGATTACAACGGACTACAATGACCAGTAACGGACATTGTAAATACTTGCTTTGGATTTGTGGTACGGACATGATAATCGGAGTCCGAAATTGACAGGTTTACTTTACAGTGTAAACAATCAAAACATAGATTCCTTGCATTGGAAAATGAGAGAGAGAGAGAGAGAGAGAGAGAGAGAGAGAGAGAGAGAGAGAGAGAGAGAGAGAGAGAGAGAGAGAGAGAGAGAGAGAGAGAGAGAGAGAGAGAGAGAGACAGACAGACAGATAGACAGACATACAGACAGACAGACCTACAGATAGACAGGCAGGCAGACAGAGACAAGACAGACTCATGGAGATTATGATGACGTTGTTCCTTGACCCTCCAACGCTCTTCCATTTTAGTTGAAGGTTATTATTATTATTATTATTGTTGTTGTTGTTATTAGGTTATTATTATTATTGTTGTTGTTGTTGTTGTTGTTGTTGTTGTTGTTGTTGTTGTTAATATTAACTGTGGAGGGAAAATAAGAAGAATTAGAAAGATATTGATGCAATGTCTTGTTGCGAACAAATATCCTTAAATTCAATGATGGAAAACGTCCACTGTTGTTCATTTCGTGTAGATTCAGACAGAATGACAAACGTTCTATTGAAAAGACGATTGATTGATTGATGGATGGTTGGCAAGGCGATTGATAACTCGGCTTGGTCGGTTTGCTGACTGATTAACTGAGCAGTCATCGATCGATCGATTTATCGATCATCCGACCGCCGCCTGCTTGATGGATGGCCGTTAGCCTGTTGGGTTGACCCGTTGAGTGATCGAGATCGACGCGGGATTCGGTTGTTAAAAATTCGCGTTACACTGTAGAGTCGTTTCTTTACGCTAGACACTGTCCGAGCAGACAAAATTAGCTTCAGCCACAAACCTCAGACAATCGTCAAATAACAGGCTTCCAAACAAACAGACTTCTTTTTTAATTCCGCTTATATGTAGAGTGCGCATTGAAGACACGGCTTATGCGTTGCAGGTCTGTTATCTGCTGTGCAAACAGAAGATGTCTCAATTGGTATCGATCTCCTGGGAGTAAACACTGACGTAGACAATTAGGCTGATTGGCATTTCGTATTAGCGTGTGTGACTGCTTCAAAAAGCTTCTCAGGATTCAACCCGAGTACAAGTCCACACCACGTATTGCTAAGATTTCCCACGCAAAACTCCACTACCCAAATATTATTGTAAACTGTACTGAGCAGCAGTTAAATGTATGTATGTATGTATGTATGTATGTATGTATGTATGTATGTATGTATGTATGTATGTATGTATGTATGTATGTATGTATGTATGTATGTACGTATGTATGTATGTATGTATAGCAATAAAGTCTATTGGAGTGAATTGTGTTTGCAAAATATAGTTGCGTCCAAGCAGAAGGGGCGCCAAGAGATTCAACATTCAGTTTGACATAAACTGTGTATAAAACATTCTTATTGTGTTCATAATACGATCTAGCGGTCTCGCTTGCTGGTCGTATTGCCATTAAAACATCTACAGCGTCAAGTTTTCTGATGCAAAAATGGTTTGCTTTGACATCCCGTAACGTTACTTGCGAATTAACCATCGGCCCTACCCACAAGATGGCATGTGAAAAACAGTCTCATGGGCAGTTTTTCGCCCTCCCGACTCCGGGTCCTGGCCAAAGTCGGCCTTGATGTTTTCCTCTAGAGCTTGGCGATGGAAAACTGACGGGCATCGATCATTGTGCGTGGCTGGTCTCATTCACTTGGCGATTATCAGAGTGTGTCTGGTTCCTCTTTCACAAAGTGTCAACCATACAACCGTTCAATAATGCGAAACGGATGAGCTGACTTCCCCCGTCGTATTCATCTGCTGTCTAGATGTAATTTCACAATTTTTTGTCACGAGTTTTGCTCGGAAGCTATCAATTTTCACCAGCATCCACGACTGTACCGATGCTCGACAATATATGATCAGCTAGCTTTACGCTAACCCGCGAATTACCAACAGGGTTAGAGGCTTTATCGTTTTTGCATTATATTCAAATCCCGGCTTTTCGGAGTTTTGTTTCGGTTCAAACGATATTAAGATGTATGGAGCGTTGAGAGATGTTTCGACGGTAGAGCTTATGCTCAACACTGTCCGATCTGCTGAATACACATCGCCAAGCGATGGATCTTGAATACGTATGCGAGACTCAGCACAGGTGTTGAAAGTAAAAACGCTAGGTCTATTATGCAGGTGGAACAGAGAAGTATCTCAAAAGAAGGGAGGGAATATGCCCCCCCCCCCGCCCCTCCCAATTATTGAATTCGCAGTGTGTCGACATTTGTTAAACGGTGCGGCCTGCGAGCCGAGCTCGCCAAAGAAACGCGTATAACATTTTAAACGGCTGGCGGGTTTATAAAGTGCGATTGTGTCGTTGGTTGTGGCGGTAATCTTCTGTCAGTATTCCCGAGCATTATTTGCCCAGCTCACTTTTGATCCGGCTACCTTCGATCAAGTCGACAAACAAACAGCGCGGGGCCCCGATGACGACGACTCACGTCTTTATCTGCTCGTCTTTAGAAATGGCACGTACGGTGTTGTTGCCTGGTAATGCTATAGAGTAGCAGAGACCAGATGGCATGGGGCACTGCATGTCAAGTACAGCGGTAACTCATTCACACCTGGCCACCAAAAGATCCACTTCAGTTATGTTTGCTATGTCAATTTATTTAGAAGATTGAGTTTCCACTGACCGCACATCCCGGCATAATTCCCCACGCCCCGATTTTTGTGCCAGCCATGATGCCCGCCAAAAGTAGATTCAACATTCCCCATCGGGGAAACACAATGTTGACATATGCAATGTGTAATACAGAAGTCATGTTATGTTTCAATATAATGTACCGTTAATGAGTATGTTGTTTTTTTCACTGTGTAACGTAAACATGTTATCGCTGCTGCGGCCGCTGAATATCGTGGAAAAAAACGTTTGTTTGTTTGGCGGGACGTCGATGACAGCGAGGCCAGATGACTATCGATTGTAGGGGGAAACTTTGAGTTTCAACCAGATGACGAAACATGAAATAGGTAAAAAGAGAAACCTTTGAAAAATAACGATTTGTCACGCTGTCGCGGTTTATCATGTGATTTACTGGATGCAAATAAATAAAAAAATATCTGATAGCTTTTTTTAGCGAAGCATAAGACATGGATCTTGACGCATTGTGCATAATGCTATCGGTCGCACGATAACAAACTCTTGCAGACAGGGAACAGGCGAATCGTGAAAGTTCGGAGGTGCGTTAATGAGAGCGATATAGATCAGGGCTTTTATTTGAGCGGTAAACTGAAGCCCATTCTTACGAGCTATTAGGCACAGGGTCTGCACGGAAGTACACTTCCTAGAATCTTCTTGCGTATTAAGTTATCGGCGCAGTCACAGACTACGCTCTGACTGGGCCACTAATTTGTCTTAATGTAATATCTATATAGGGTATATTAGCCAACTTCAGAAACAAACACACGGAACTCCATCAGCGCTAACAGTGCCAGCTTCCGATGCACAAATGGTGACTTTTCTAAAAGTAGCTCATATCGCTTGTCTTAAGACAATGTTAAATCAAGGGACCCGTGAATAAAATGAGCCTATTCTCCAGAACCAATATCCCTCACCACGTTTCATTGTAAATTCATTCTTTTTTGGCTGTAAGTTCACTACGCTAAGTGCACATTTTGTACTTCCACTTTGGCGAGGATCGAAAAGTCTACATTACAACTAATTTGCTTTTTCATTCCGAAAGGCGACCTCTAAATCAGATCGTCGATACACACCTCAGGAAGTTGACTCAACACAGACTCCTGCGACAAGACCGGGGCTTTTTGTGAATTACGGAGGGCATTTGGAGTTTTCCTAGTGTTGATTGCGTGGAAAATGTGTGAATGGCGCTAGCAACGGCGTTTCTTTGTGTTTCCAATTTGCGTGTCACACAAGCAGATAATTTCAATGCAGCCAGGAAATGCGATTTCCAAATATTGATGTGGCTCGGCTCAAATACACTCAGGTTTGCTTTCGGCACGTACTTCTCCATCTCGCCATTTTTCTCTCGCGCAAACCAGCACTACTCTAAGACTTAGCAACAACATAGCACAATAGACACTGCACGATAGGGGTTTAAATATTTTAAAGAGTCACTTAAAAAAACACAGGGTCTGGAAAATGTACGTAACGGTTGGATCGTTGGCACGACTGGTTGGGGAAACATAAAGCTGAAAGTAACACAGAACTTGAAAATCTTTTTAGATTTAATGCGAAAGTGGCTGTACTTTTTATTTCAATTAGATAATGTTTGATTAGAGGGAAGTCTGAAGGAAAGCTTCTAAATCCATATTAGTCAGTGGATAACGTGGTTTCAGTCATTATTGACCGCCGCATAGGTAAATATTGGGTTTTAGCTGACTCTCTTTGAATATCCTGTGTAGTATTTGTCAGACTTTGCACACATGAGCTGTAAGGATGATATATACCGGCCCGGCCGTCGGTTTAACGAGTAAAATAGTGTACACAATGATGATTCATTAATAGGGTCAGAGCGGTGGAAACAAACCACACGATATCCAAGAATTTACCGTTGGCCCTCATGTCCGAGATGAGGGCGCTGGTGTCAGTGGTGGAATTATGGAGCTTACCGTGGTGTGGTTCAGCATGATCGCAACGTGTCGTCAAGCGTGTTTTCTGTTCGTTATCGCGTCCTTCCCCAATCGTCTTTCGTTTGGACGAACAAAGGGGGGACAGAAAAACAAACATTGATGCCACTCTACTCTCCCCCTGGGGCAGTTCAATGCACAATAACGAAGGGAACTGGGAGTCCGTTGGCCACTTCTATTGAGGTTTTTGTACGTTCTGAAAATGAAATCTGATGGCAAGTATTCCACCACTAGTATAATGTGATTCACGATTGGAGGTGATATTGTAGGCTTTGATCCTAATTTCAATTCAGCTGATGTTGAATTGTCTAAATGTCTGTAAAATGTGTCCCCTATCCCTTTCCGCCGGTCGTCAAAACATCTTGTGATACGATAGGGGCAACTGTCGAGAGATCGACCTCAAAATTAAAATAAAACTGTTTACCGCTCCCGTTCTCATTTTGAAACTATCTTGCCTGCCTCTTTTGTCAAGAAGTAGTCTGTCTATCTGTCTCTACCCTCTCTCTGTCTCTAATATAGCATAACACACACGCAAACAAACAAATATATATATATATATATATATATATATATATATATTATATATATATATATATATATATATATATATATATATTAAGATATTAGATATATTTACATGCATTTTATTCATTTTGTTTACATATGTAAGCGTATGTATGTATGTGTGTATGGGTGTATGCGTGTATGTATGTATGTATGTATGTATGTATGTATGTATGTATGTATGTATGTATGTATGTATGTATGTATGTATGTATGTATGTATGGTTGTATGTATGTATGTATGTATGTATGTTATGTATGTATGTATGTATGTATGTATGTATGTATGTATGTATGTATGTATGTATGTATGTATGTATGTGTGTATGTATGTGTGTATGTATGGGTGTATGTATGACGAGTCATTAAAGATTTTACTGATTATGTTTCAATGATTCGCTTGACTTTGTTCTGAGAATGCCAACCCTACCTGGGGTATTGTCATAATTTGCATATTCTTTGTCAAGGGTACCAGAGGGTTGGAGATCATTCAGAATATTGGCGTGACGGTTGGTCTGTGCTGGCCCCTGAGATTATCTTGGGGGTAATTGCTGTAGGACAGCCAGGCTTTTGGCTCTGTTCGCGCTCTCGATGGAGTGAAAGGTTCTAAAGAAGGCGTGGCCAACCTTTTGTGGCTGGTGTGGAAAAGTAATTGCGAGGCGTGGAGAAGACACCACTCTGCAGGAATGATGTTCACGCTTTTTTTTGGCAATGACGTTTGCATCAGAGTTTAGAGTGCAGGAGTGACCAGTTTCGAGGATAGTGTCAAAACAGTAAAGGCTATCACTATTTCATGCCCAATTGAGACTTTGAGTGTTAAACAGGACAAGGGCGAACAATGTGCTGGCCCAGAACGAACAGCATAGCAGGGATGTTCAAATTGCACGCACTCTCACAGCAGCTGGAGCCCCCGCCGCTCAACTGACAATGAGGGCAAAACAACCTTTACTCGAAACAAATAAATTGACACATAATTCCAAGCAGGTCTTTTGCGTGTTTCCACCTTGACCTGTACCCATCATTAATCATATTGGCCCACCGATGAAGTGAGCACTAATAGTATCCATGCTGACTTTCTCTCATGGCAACAGCTTCGAACATCTCACAGCGTGCAAAACTCGCTCGGTCTGCCCATCATCATAGGACTTAAAATCGACTCCTTTTATTCACTGTGGATTCATGATAGCAAGGGGATGGCTGGTCCTACTTTAAAACCGTGCTTAAGGTAATGACTCGTGTTTAAGATGTCTTATTGGGCAACATTACACAAATGTACTTCATCAAGTCCGACTGGGGACAAAAAAATAAAAGTCTTATAAGGTGGCCGGGTGCATTACGAGGGGTCACATAAGAGGAGTGTTGGGTTCTTTAAAACTAATCTGCAGTCCCATTGGCAGCTTGCCTCCCTTTGAGAATTCTGTAAATAGATGAAGACTGGCAACTAGCGGGCCGATACAAAGACCGATAATACAATACAGACTCGCTCTATCACCTCCGCTGTGTAAAGAGTTATCCCGTCTTTTTAATCTGTTGAATGCAACAATCGATTGAAAAGGCCCGTGTAAAGTCAACATCGTTCAATGAAATTGTCACTTTCCCTTTTTTTTCCTCAAGATATCTCGCCCACTGTCTTTATTCAGCCCGGGCACAATAAATCGTTCGTACACATTTGTAAATAAAAATTCAATAATTGTATAGCCGCGGTGTCACGATCGCAAGCTCGTTTGAAAGCCCCGCCGATTAGGGAGATGCAATTTTGCTATCGGACAATGGGATAAAAAACACACAAAGACGGCGCTTTCTATCTACTACCATAGCCTTGTCATTAGTTCACCAACAAGGGAAATACTCACCACTCAAGCTGCAGATTAAAGTGATTAGATTTTCCTCAATTTTTTGTTTAAAAAATGACAGTTATGAACACCGACCACACGCATCTCTAAAAGAAAACTACACGATCCCGTTTCGGTTCAAGAGTAAAAACTTCCACCGCGAGATAGTAGTTCAGCCCGCTCCTCCTTGCTTCATATCGTTGTCATAGCATCTAATAAATTTCGCCTATTACGTTTGTGTACAAACTATTTAAATTGTATATCTTTTATTTATTTTCAACCTTGTCCAGTAAAAAGGTGCGAATCAATAGATATTAACGCCTCCCGCGTGATTGACATGTGCTAATGAGTAACAATCGCATTAATAAAACTCACTACAGGGGGCAGTACATATGTCAACACATCGACTGTCTCCTTTCACATAGAGCTCAGTCACTTTACCTAACAATAGCTAGTAGGTCTTCCAGCCCCGCACTGAATCACCCATTTATGTCGATAGCCCGACTCGATGAAGGTGGTTGCGGGTAAAAACACAACAGTCTGCAAAGTGGGGTGAAGAGCCAACGGTTTTTTTTTCAAAGCAACGCAAATTGTCAACCGTCGACGCGAGTTCAAGTTGAAGCGAGCAGATCCCATGTTATTAATCGTGGACGGAGTACACACTTACCTTGCTCGTGCAAGCCGCTGTTGTGTTTGTTAGTGAGTCGTCCGGTTGGTAAATAGCTCTACCAGGCACACAACACATGGTCGTGTTAGTGCGTGCTATGAACTGATACAGTCCAGCCTCTCTACAGCACCCACCTATCGACGACAGAAGTAGCGGAAAAAACATCCGAACATGCCGCGACCGGGCCGTAACAGCTACAGCGAGGCGAAGCCGCCGTACTCGTATATTGCCTTGACGGCCATGGCCATACAGACGTCGGCGGAAAAAATGTTGCCGCTGAGCGATATCTACAAATTCATAATGGACCGATTTCCTTTCTATCGGAAGAACACGCAACGCTGGCAGAATTCTCTCCGACACAACCTGTCTTTTAATGACTGTTTCATCAAGATCCCACGACGGCCTGATCGACCGGGGAAAGGCAGCTACTGGGCGCTGCATCCTTTCTGTGGGGACATGTTCGAGAACGGTAGCTTTCTTCGACGGAGAAAGCGATTCAAATCGCCAAATCTGCAGGCGCAGTTCGCCCAGATCCAGTCCGCAATGGCTGCCGAACAAATACCGATGAAGCCCACCGATCCATCAGTGTTTTTCCAAGAACAAGCTAAAATGCGTTTCTCGGCGCTGGGACCAGGCTCTCATTTCCAGGGCTATCCAAATATCAATGCTGCCGCCTTTAAACAACCGTTCACCATCGAAAACATCATGGCACCAGATTATAAGGGACCATCAATGATTTCAAACCAGCCTCTGGTACCACCAATTACCATGGGCGGCTTCGCCGCTCTGCCGAACGGTACGACCTGGCCTAGTTCGGTCTATAGTAACTGTAATAACCTCGACTCGTGCCAAATAAACCACACGAACACCGACTATCAGTTCGGCAACGCCTGTTCGTCGCTGAAACCACCGTTTAACCAAACGCCAACCCTACCGCTGCCACTCAAGCCAACGATCCACGCTGTTGGTCCCCTCGCCTCCAATTCTGCCGTCCCCGCGTCGCACAGTCATTCGGGAACCCTGGCTCAGGCTGCATCGACGACTTTAGCGGGACACCCCCACCACCATGTCGGACACGTTCACGCCAGTAGCCAGAACTCTACAATCACCACCAGTACTTTAATGCCTTCGCTGAATCACCCTCGCTGACTTTAGGTTCAAGTTCACCCTCCATTGTTGTATTATGACATCGAAGAACCAGGATTGGATTGACAATGATGGTGCGTTTTCTCTCTGTACATAAACGTTTGTGTATAACATTATAATTTGGTAACTATTTACTCGTGTTCTTATGACAGCTTTTATTATAGGGTCAACCATGTATTTAAAAATGTTCATACCGCGGGAATTTCTTTTCGTTCCAAGCTAAAATTATCGAGCTGGCAATATACCAGGATTGTAGTTACGTCAAACTTTGGTTGATTCAAACGTAGTCTAATGGAATTTACTGAATCATTTCAGCAAAACGTGCCGGGCAAGTTCGAACCGTTAACATAACCAAACTAATTCAGTTGTTATTTTTTTGTTTTCAAATTTCTATGTTACGTGTGAGAAACTGTTCTTAGCTGTTGGCATTTCCGAACGGAAAGTTAGGGACACGAAAATCACATTCTTTTGAGAGAATTCCATACATTACGAGAGAAGGTTTTATTCACCACCAAGACGATTAGGCGAATAAAGAGGAAGAATTAGAGATAATCTTTGCCTCAGAATTGATATATCCTGGAGTAGGCGCTGAGAAGTTGTCTCATTGGCAAAAAAAGTGTTTTTATTATGTTGACACTGCACAAAATCGTATATAGAATGAGGTTCGCCTATGTTCTCCTCCCAGGGTGACGTGGGCAGGCATTTTCTCCCGGCTAAAAAGTATTCTGTCGAATCCATGGGATTACCGCGAATTTCAGACTGACATAGACGTGTTTAAAGCAGAATCTGGCGAAATCACTCCATTAAAGCGAAGCCAGCCCCTTGTGAAGATATTATAATACCATTTGTCGTAACCTAACACAGTGATCAAATACAGCAATAAGCCGCTGTCTCATGTCCCTTTCTTATTGCCATGTAAATTACACCTGCCTGGGAATTCGTTTTCCAAATCATGGCGAGACTAATATACATTTCATTTGAAATCGACAAGGAAATCCCCTTCCGTGGAAATTTGCTTATTTTTCTATGTCTCCAATTAGGTAGACCGAGCAAGAGGAGATGCAAGCTTAGTACTAGATTTATACTATGTAGCATGTTCTTTTTTTTCCCAATTTGGCAAATTTATCCTGTCTGATTTTTACAATCTGATTCTATGTTTTCCTAGTGACTGACAAAAAAGATGTAATTGTTGTAAACAAACGACGCTCACTGTTGGTGGGCTCATATAGTCTATCATCTCCCAGTGTCTACATACCATTCAATATCTCCAAGACCAATGAATAAATCAATGGAATATACAATGTCTTGTTTCCAAATTTAAAAAAAATGTATAATGTCGTTGGAGTTTTCCTTCTGTACGAGGAACTGTTTTTGTTTATTATGCATGGTGTGGTTGTTTTTAGGTTTATGCCTGTCGTTGTGTGTAAATACTCCACTTGGCTGTGTAAGTGTTTTTACGCTATCTGTATTTACGTCAAGTATGGCGTATAGTGGAATAGCATTGGTCGGTCATTTATTTTTCCGCCCTATTTAACGCTACAAACGCGCTACCCCGGACCAAAACAAACGAGCTCTGCAATTTTAAAAGACCATCGATACCCCGGTCTGATCAGCCGGTCATATTTTGTCTCTGAGTCGAGTGGCGTTCTCGCTGGCCCGTCCGTATAGCAGTCTAGAAAACCAGCCTGGCGTATAAAGCCCATCCGGTCAGGGGAGAAATCTTCCGAACAACTGCATACACCATGCGAACCGTTTCCAACTAAATTTGGTATGTAAAAAGCAGAACGCGGGTCCCAGATGTGAGCGAAATATGTGAAATGGTTTCGTCAACAATATGGGCGCGATGGCCACTTCCCCTCAACCCGGTACCGCCGAAACCAACCACGGGTTGGTCAAACCATGGAGGTAGTAGAGACCATGGTCAAACGTTTCAAACAAAAAATGTGCACTTCCATATCAAGAAGTTTGCCCTAAAAAAACCTTGACACTGGTAGGAATTGATAATGTACAACTGTGGAATCACACCGGTGTGGTACGATGACTGTAGTTCAAGAACGTGACACAGGGAACTTGCTGCCAATCGAAATACCAACATTGTGTCCGTGAAAACCAATGTTTTCTTATTATCAGTAATGGCCTTTTACATATTGTCAATGTTTGTAATATCTTTGTATACGCTTCCAACCAGACATTTGACATACTTTGCAAAAAAGAACACGAAACCATTTCCTTTTCTTTTATTTATTTATCTGTTTTTGCTTTAATATGTGTATGAAATCACTATCAACATTTTGACAAGAAAGAAAAGCACTTGCAAAATTATGTTGACAAGCCTGTCACTCCCGTGTAATGAAAGAAAATACCAACAGTACGAAAAAACCAGACCTTACAAATATATGGACATCTATTACACGAATGTCCACACACGCATGTATGTGTGCATTCAGTTCAGGATTTCGACATCTGTTCAACAAAGCCTTGTCGGTACAGTTCATCGAGGTCGCCTTGACTCAAAACTAACATTTGTTTGAAACTGTGTGTTTTTAAACATGTGCTTCTTTCCTCAAAAAAATAGAGAGTCGCTGCTGTTGCTTAACTTCTTGGAAGTTCCATAGCATGAATAGTTTTGAATCCACCTCGCCGATACGTTGGCCTGGCTACTCCACACGTGCTGTTCTCTGCAACGTAAACAATCGCTCATCAATCGACAAACAAGAATTTTCGGTAGCCGAGCGAGAACTTCTCCGCAGCGAATGCCCCGTAGAATTCCTCACCCAGATGTGTTGCTCGGCTATCTAAAAATCACGGTAGTGCGTGGGAGAAGCTGCAGTACACACCGCAGTTGGGCCTACAGTCCCTAATTTTCTGAATCTGACTGTGACAGACTCAAGGTCGGAAGATGGCCAGTTCTGTGAAAGACATTAGCTGTACTAGTCTTTTTTTCATACAGTCTCTCCAAAGTGATTTCGTCTTAAAATGGCTTAGTTGTGGACTAGGTCTTCCAATGAAAGGTCATACAAAATTTCCCACAAGGGTAATTGGACCGTAATTTTCTTATCATTACATTTTACGTTCGATTTCGCTCAATTGCGTTCCATTTTATTGCAGCAATTAGATGACTCCGCACCGTGTGTATAATTTTGGTGTTTTCTTTTCAAATGCCTTCATGGTCTTTTTTTTAAGAAACCGGTGTAACTCGTCCGAAAGGGGAAAACTACTTCAGAGAATTATCGATATTAGGACCCTTAAATGGCTTAATGGGATAACGAGATAGACGGTTTAGTTGGAGGTGACGATGAAACCTACTCGGTTTTGCGTAGAGTGAATCAGAGCTCATAGTGAAGAGAAACCACATAGTTTAAGGCAATAGACTGCAGCGGATCCCGAACGCTGCGTGACTCCTCCAGTGAAACCATTCATTCTATACGTGCCCCTGGGTCAGGGAGAAACTAGCAAAACAGGCTCAGAATATTCCTTGGTCATAACCAAAGTTCAGAAACCAGCTTTTGAGTCAAAACAGAACGCTGGATTTATGTTAGTGTATGTGCAAAAAAATACTACCCGCGTCAGCGTTGACCTCAATGCACGCTGAATTATAATAACGTGTTGTGCTGTTGTGAGTCCATTCCCGAGGCTGAAATTCAGACGTTTATTACACCGGCGCGGGCTGAAATTCGCCCTCTTGTGTAAGTGTCTAGTGGTCGGGCACTCATATTGGTTATTTTGAGGGATTTCCCGTGACTGTACTATCGATACAAAGGCCGAGAGTGGAAGCCCCGCGTCTACCTGCGCTGCTAGACACACTGGCGCCAGCGCCTTTGTTTGCAGTTTATGACGTTTACTCATGTCGGATTTCCCCACGAACCATTGCCTGTGTAACACGCAACGATCGGTGTACTGCAACCACTTTGCAATGTCGACTCGTAAATAAAGTTAAGGTTCGAACTACGTTTTGGAACTGGAATTAAACCGATGTTGTCCAGTTACTGTTTTTCACATGAAGCCATGCAGGACTCGTCTTAACAAATACTTCACCGCGTCGGGGTGAGGGTCATAAATTTTAGACTGCGATCATTCGTCCCACATTTTGTGCATGTACGTGTCTTTCTGCACGATGTGTAGCCCTATTCCTTGTTCTCATTTTTTCAGAGCGTTTTTTTAAAACTTATGAGTCGGCCTTACCTCTTGTATCGAGTCAATCTTATCTGATCAATCCCGTTGATATTTATTCAAGGAGAAATACAAGCGAGAAGACTAAATTAAAACAATCCGGGTTTGGTGTATTGATCGGCAATTAACGCTGCCCTTTTGTCGATAACGAAGTTATGTATAGAATGCGTCGATTGAATTTCGTCAACAATCGCCATGTTGTAACCCACGCAAGGTGTGAAATTACTAGTTAGCTCTAATCTCTCATTAAATGGCACGTATTCACTCTGATTGTCCGACCATCCTGTTTGTCGCTTGTGCTTTTCACACGACCCTTTTGTCTTTCCATGCAAATTCCAACATTGCATTATCTTCTTCGCCACGCCGAACAAAAAGCCATAGAAATTGAAACTTAAAAAAAAGTGCTTTGGGATTCTCTCAACATTCGCATCTTCTTTGCATATGAGTTCATTCACGGAGCTGTCTATTCAAGAGCTTGAAATGGTTCTTTACGACAAGTTGCAACCCCCAAAAATAGGTCTACCTGCTTTACTGCTTTTTAAAGCAGCAACGATTCTCCCAATTTTCAATCAAGGTAAAATAACTGAGTCTTCTAAAGAGAAAATCCACATGTGTTGTGTGGTTTTTATCAGCGTTCACTTGAAACTTCATTAAATGTCACCATGACGAATACCTGCATGTAAATATTATAATCCAATTTAAATGGTGGCCGTTGCATTTGTTAAAGATTTCATTAAGAGAAAACCTATCGACAACGATTTCCCCATCAATATCATTTTCTTTTGTTAATGCTATTTTGGAAGGATCTGTCTCCATGTTAGCAGTTCGATCTGTTAACACAAACTAGCTGCCTCTCTCTCTCTCTCTCTCTGGAAATTTGGTATAGTTTGTCAAATATGTAAAATACTAATATTATGAATTCAGAAATTGGCCTTTTTTGCGAAAATATGCCAAACTGTCCAATGCTTTATTAAGCTGAAAAATGGCATACCGAATTTTTGAGATGTGAAACCCCCAAGGGAAAGGTTTAATCGACAGTGTACGGACCTAACACCGATAAACTTTTGTTGGTCCCGTAGTCCGCGTCGCGTGATATGGTATAGATACACGCTGGGTATCCTAAGTGATACATCCCAACTGGAAATTAAACTCTGCCAGTTGTGAGTGTTTTGGCGCCGCTAAGATTTGGATTCGCCCATCTGCGCGATGCGAGGTGTAATGCATTTCCCTTTAAAATTCATTATTCTGCTTATTTTTTGATATTTTTTCCACTTTCTCCGAGAATTGCGGGTGATTAAGCGGCCACATTCAGAACGTTTACGTAAACACATTTCTTCGACTGTTTTATCATCATGTTGTTGCCCCAGCCAAAAGTATTTTTGGGGGGCTCATATTTTTGTGCATGACGATCGGCCAGACAACTCTGTACAAAAAAAAACATAATCCAATAGAAATTGTAGCCATTGCGTGACTGATGGGAATTGAGTGAAACCTGGAGACGAGGTGCACAACATTTGTTGCCCATTTTAGGAGGGATTTTCTAACAAATGGTTCAGTTCTCATAGCATTTTCCCACGGTTAACTCATCAAAGTGGTTAGGTTTGTTTTATTAATGTTATATGTCTCTGCCAAAGCTGTCGGCCTTTCCACAACGTTGCTGATTCGAGAACCATGCGCCTTGTTTGCGGGCTGATTTCCCGTTTTCATTATATGCTATATTTTCTGACCTGGTTTTGCTTTATATGCACGTTCAAGTCGCAATAGGAAAGAAAGCAGATAAAAAAATAACATATTTTATGTGAAAATGAAACTGACATATTTGTAGCATACATACTACTCAACATTTTTGTTGGCCACGACTTCAACAAAGATCATAATAACCGGCCATGTTCGACCAACGCCTAGTTGCTACTTTAAGTCGCACCTATACAGTAACACTCACTATTCAACAGACGGTTGCAGATTTCCACACCTGTGAATCAGATAGGCCAAGCAGTTTACGCTTTAGTGGCAGTAAACGCAGTATTCCGTGGAAGTTTAGAGCGATACCCTGGACACCAGGAGGGGACCTGCCAAGGGATTACATGCAAATTATTGTTCATCGCCCAAGAAAATAAAATCACACTGTAAAAAAAATTCGCGCAATCTGAAAAATGTGTTTTTAGCATGTGCAGTGATTTATCGAAGATAATTTTCGGCTGAGCGATTTTTTACTTTGGTAACAGATGGGAATCCTGCGTACAGACGAGAGAGAAAGAAGGAGAATATAAAAAATCGCAATGATACACTTCTTTTTACAATTAGGTGAGGCGAGGTTGAGAAGTAGATTTCACTTTAACATTTTAAATGTCGAGTCCGTCCTCAGTGCGTTGTAAAGATGCTTCGCAGCTTAATTAATAAGATATTAACGAAGCGTTTAATAAAGGGATTAATTTCAGTTCCATATTTAATATCAGTCCACATTAACTACTATATTAATCAATAAACGTGGTTTACTCAACGGACCCAAAGAAAATCTTTGCACATACCGTTTCACCGATAATGGAATAGCCGCCCTTTTGTGAAGTATGTAAATTTCAGTCGCGTCTGGGCTTTTCTTCACGAGCGTTGTTGGTGTTGTTTTTTTTTCTTTCCTTTGAGTGAGAGAGAGAGAGAAAAAAAACGCTAACTTTTGACAAGGTGAAAATGTCGATTTGGTTTTGTTGTTCTGCGTTTTGTGTGGTCCGGATCCGTTGTTTGGCCGGGGTAGGAGTTCGTTATGGTGATGTTGATATACCTGCCGTCGGCTGTGTGGTTGTTAACGAGAGATGAACGGCCGAAAAGAACAAAAAAAAACCAAACTGATTTCAGATTCAATCGTATACAGTCTTCAGTGTGGGACATGTGTGTATCGTGAACGCCTGTCATCTTTGCCAGCGTTGCCAGACGATAATAAAATCACTGGTTATGGGCCAAAGCAAAAAAAGAACAGGATGTTAGGATTTATCATTATGTGACAGTGTGACGTCTCTTCCAACCGCACCTGGATAAGAGGTGTTCAACAGATGGAAGGTGACCGACGTGTACACGGTATACGTCGTGGTAGGTAGAGATATCTCCCCAGATCTCTTAGTTTACTTTACCAATGTCAAGAATGGTTAATGAATTTGCCATCAAAGTCTTGAATCATCCTTTACTCACACACACAGCCGCGGGCAAGTCCACTAAGGCAGGGTATAAAACTAATCGTGCCTCTGCGAGCTGTAAACCTGGCGTCAGGTTTTCCGCGTGATTATCCCAACGAGATGGACTAGGCCCACCTCCCAGCCCTTAACACTCAACCTCACCTTTTTGTGAATTTTAATGCAAGCGATTTTGAAATAATTGTTTCGATTTCTCAAGTGTGTGAGCTGCATAGTGGTGAAAGGTTTTCCTGTCTGTATCTGTGACACAAAAGGCGACTTTGCACTTTATTTCAAAGGAATTGTAAGGAAAGTACCGAAGAATGACCACAGGTGGTTGGATCACTGACAACCAAGTGCGAAAACTGACGCAGTTTCCTTTCAGCAGATTAAACAAGGACAATAACCAACGTTGCAACGCTTCTACTGTTTTACGCAATCGCATTTACAGTTTTCCATTTTATGTTTTTTTCCCTGTCTTTCTTGAGTCGCTCTTTCCCTCTTTTCATCGCTGGATATCCACTTCTCGAAAGTGTCAGCGCACATCTGGCGGACGTTTCTCCTTCGCAATGTGTTCAGACAAGTCGGCAGGGCTCAAACAAGGCGGAGGGGGTTTGGGATTGGTCACTTGGGTTTCAGGGGGACAAACACGCCTTTCTTATGCGACTCTCAACGTTGTACATATACAGCGAGAAAATTCGCCTTTTTTTGCGTGCCTTTGTGACATGTTTGTATTGTAGGCACTTGAATTGAAAGGGGACCGTTTGTGTGTAGGTTTAGGGAAGATTGGAGTTGTTAAAAAGGAGGGGACCCAACATAGTTATCTACTTTATGGCCAATACAAATAGCTGTAATCAAGCAGAAGGGTATGGCTCGCCCCCATCCACCAGAGACCCGGAGACCATCTCTTGCGCAGACGGAGACGCTCGTCACTTCTTTCAATTGAGACACCAGGAAAATTCAAATCGCCATATACTTGTAAAATTCAGAATAAAGTGAAGGCCAGATTCTTTGGCGGGACTGTTCAAATGATTCAAGTCAAAGCCTATTTTACATTATCAAATACATAACCAATTTCTCGTCACTATGAGTGATAAGTTCATATCGTCCTTGAACGACGTTGGTAATTTCAAAATTGATAGATAGGTGTTTTTGAGTGAAAGTTTGGTCGTTTCCACGTCTTTGAGCGGAAACAATTCTGCGCCTTTTCTTTTTCATAGCTTCATATCTTCCTACAGCATTGGACCAGCCAATATATCCTGAAAACGAAACAGAGAGAGACGGGGAAAATGTTCGCGCATGCTCATTTTGCTTCTAGGGTCCCATCATTTTTATCTGCCCCTCCGACAAATTACATGTGCACTTGATGACCTGAGGAGCTGTGAAGAATCTTGGACCCCCTTTCCCAGAGTTGTGGTTCTTGGGATACGGGCATGGTGCATGGTGTCGCTTGGCTACCAGGTTCGTCGGCGACCACCACTTGGCAATGACCTTCGACCCAGCTTGGCAGCCGGAGCAGAATTAAGCGACAGAAATTGGGCAAACTAAATAAATAAATAAACACTCACCTTGTGTGTTTTGGCGCGATGATGGATGGTAGCCATGTGTGAATCCGTAATTGGATAAGTCTACAAATAATATGTGTTTGTGTTTGTCTGTGTGAACGTGTGAATCCAAGCGAGGTGTGGACAGCGGCCTAAACCCACACAAAAGCAGTGTCATTCATATTCAGGTAGCACACCTTCACAATAAGGTGGAAATTCCACTCATTTAGGATTGTGTTCTTTAACGACTTCGAAAATACACAAAATTCCTATCGCTGATTAAACACTTGAGTTGGACGATCACCCTTGCTTGGGTTTTTATATTTCCAAAACCAACAACAAATTATTTAATTAATGTTCCGCGATTAACCATGCAAAATTAATGGCACTTGTGAGGAGAGAGAAGGTATATCGGTCTTTATTGAGCGCCATTGCGGCGTTTAACTGCCCTCGTTTCCCCCGCCGCATCTGTTCTCTCGTTTGAGCGAACGAAGAGGTCGACAGTGACCATTCCAGCGCTGTCGTGTGGGTCAGGCGATGAGCTGTAAGCGGCAATGTCTGAATCGACGGGGCCGCCGCACCCAAACACGCGTAGGGCCGCCGAACGCCCGATTCCTTCCTATACAAATAAATGATAATTCTCTCGGTACAGGAGCCCTACTTCCGCACTCAGAACAAGGGGGTCTTTACGGGGACGCTTCTATTCGGGTGCAATTGCGGAGCATTGTGCGCGCCTTGATTGCCTTGTCAATACCAATTCACACCCCGGTGTTGGTTTAGTTGATCTGTAGTGAATGCCACTAAAGTCAAACATTCACTGATTACCAATGTAATGGCAACAGCCATCTTTCGTTGATACTGCACGGTGGATTCAGTGGGGCCCTCCGGTCATAACACGTACAATAATTGAGTTTGATTAATGGCCGCGATCGAAATGTATTTTTTTCACCAACGCCAATTTGGCCACTCTATAGGGTTAACACTTGGGCTATATATATTCCTCCCTTCTTTACAATTCGCTACCTTTTGAGAGGTGTGGGCACGGTTGCTTGAAAACGATCAAAAGGAATGTCAGTCAACGAGTGATCAACATTCTATTTTAAAGAGGAAGGGAGAAACAAAGTTGTGATGGTTCACTTGTACTATACTTGAGAAGCTGACGTTGTCAATCATCGGAACTATCAACCGAGCGATCCCATCTCTACTATGAGTCGCATTTCACAGGCGACCGGCGCGACTCCGTTCCCAGCGCGCCACTGGCACAGACTCACATACACATACACCGACCACATCATACGCGACGCAGTGTGAGGGGACAGTGCGTGTGTCACCTCTCCGGGACAAGTTTGTTTGTCGACACGTGAGTGTGAACACCGGATGAGCTGTCGGGCGACACCTAAGATCACAGAGACGGTATTTAGTTGCCTTGTCACACACACAGGGAATTGTGTACACACAGCTGGGTACCGTTACTAGCCTACTGCACCTATAAAAAAGCAGAGAATATTGCTATATATAAATATTTGACCAAAAAATCTTGGCGGCACATGTGTTATTCTGAGACCCGTGACCAACAAGATCCGACCTCTTCTGTTCACCTTATCTGAAGTGCAAATAAATATAAACACGGTGCATTACAAACAATCTTGAGAATGTTTGGCAAGTGACTGCGCGACTTGTAGACATCACATTGATACGCGATCGTATTGACCTCCTCTTTCCAGCCCCACTTTATTGGTAACCTCCCCTCCCCCGACCTAATCCTGGTTTTTGCTCAGTGTTGATTTATGAAATCTCGGGTAAAGTAGTTGAAAGCGCTCATGTTGACAAACGATTAGCTGGTTCCAGTTGACGAACAGATAAGGCTGAAAGGGGCCTAACACAGCTGGTTGATAAATTTACAAAAGTCCCCCCTCTCATTGCTGAAGGTGTGAAAATTGGGCGGTCAACCAGCTCACACGGCCGTGACCCTAATATTTAAATTAGGGGAGAACCGGGGGGCACGCTCATATAGACTGTAACAAAGCGGTATTTTTCGCTTGATTGTGTGGCGCACGTAAGTTCGTTGACAGCAAAGAGATAAATTTCTCGCGATCGTTGGAATTTGCAAGACTAGTTCTATTTGCACAATGATTTTCCTCATTGCCTACCTAGGGACGAAATTAGTCGTATGAAATGAACACAGCAACAGCGCCGATGAATTCCAAATTACGCATTTACCGCGATGCCGTGTTGACGAGATGTAAGTTTCTAGTCTGACTGTCAGCGTAATGACATTTGCTTAAATGACGGTTTTCACGCCCTTCAACGAGGAAAATTGGATTTAGGGATTTAAACAGACCGATAGACGGAGATTTTGTAGTAATGGATACCAGAAGACTTTGATTAAACTGCTCCGGTCTCACGTCTGTACCAAATGCCTTCATTTGCACTGCTAAGCCCTTAACGATATTGCAAGGCCTGGAAGCCAGTCTATAAAGTCCTGGCTAACGCGTAATTACACAGTCTAATTTCAATATTAGTAAAACTTTGCTTGCCGAGCGGAGATTTTTCCCCGTGAAATCCAAACAACAATTGCCAGCGGTTACTTCTCCACGAATATTTCTTATACCCGCCCGCTCTAATCGAGCAGCAACCGGAGAGATATACGACACGATCTGCCAAAGCCGTCTTTTTCCCTGCCGTTTAACGCCAACGTGACTAGTTTTTAATCTTCAAGAGCTTTAAACATGAGATACATTGACAAATCCGGTGACTTGGGTACTAGAGTTTGAGTGCAGAAAGTAAGAGGAAAGCAACAAAACAACATAAACCTGCCATTTATCCATGTTTGTATGTACTTATGCATGCTTATATATATATATATATATATATATATATATATATATATATATATATATATATATATATATATATCCCAATATTGCATTTGTGTCCCAAGGGTTGAACAGAACTGAAACAAAACAATTTCAAAGGCTAAGCTTGCGCCGTAAGTCAATTTGTTGTTTGCACCTCGATCTTTCTTTTTGGTTTAAAGCGAGAAATACACACATATGATACCTTCGGGTCTCCATACTGCAGCTGGGTAGTATCTTTGCAAAAGACATAAATAAACTTGTGATTTTTTTGTCACGTAAATTTTGTTACATCTACTTGTACTTGTATATGTACGAACATAAGTATGTGCGTTTGTAAGTTTGTATGTGCGTATGTATGTATGTATGTATGTATGTATGTATGTATGTATGTATGTATGTATGTATGTATGTATGTATGTATGTATGTATGTATGTATGTATGTATGTATGTATGTATGTATGTATGTATGTATGTGTGTATGTATGTATGTATGTATGTATGTATGTATGTATGTATGTATGTATGTATGTATGTATATATGTATTATGTACGTACGTACGTACGTATGTATGTATGTATGTATGTATGTATGTATGTATGTATGTATGTATGTATGTATGTATGTATGTATGTATAAATAATGTATGTATGTATATATGTATGTATGTATTATGTATTATGTGTGGATTATGTATGTATGTTTGTGTAAAATAAAACATTAATATCAATTTTCTTCATAGTGTGTGACATCATCATCCACTTGTAGATTTTTACGATAATCTTATCCACTGTTCTCTTTCGTAATTCTTTTCGTATATTAATCGATGACGTCTTCCCTGTGCCACAAGTGCATTCGCTCCTGATTATGCCAGACTGTTGGTGATTTCCACAGTCACTGTAGTGTCTTATCTCGGTTTTGTTAGAGTCGCAATTCTCCCTCCCCGCAATTCATCAGATAAATGTATCAATTTCTGAGGTCAAACAGCCCATGAGTATAATAGCTACAACTCCCGATAATATTGATTCCACCAGCGGTTTTCACAGGTAGGGTTTGCGAAATGGGAGTATAAATATTGATAGTGCAATCATCCGTATTAATGAACCTTTCCTTTGCCATTTGCTCTGTTGAGATTTGAAGTTTAGTCTCGGCGACATCACAACTCATTAATTATGGATTCATTGGTCTGTAAGTGTGTTCTGATTAATTGCGAGAGGTTGTGTCCATATCGCATGAAATTTTGGAAAAATATAACGGAAAATAAAATTAAATAAGTGTGCAGATAATTTAATGACGGCGACAAGCCAGGGAAAACTGGTACACAATAAGCGGAATATGAGATGGTGAGGCGACCAGAAAATCCCGCAGACAGACATCATCAGCACTGTCACTGCGAACTCTATGGTCTACCGTATGTGTGAACTAATGCACGGCAGCGGAACCCTGGCGGCGTTTTGCAATAAAACTACAAAGGCATTGCAAGTTGAATGAAATCAAACAAGCCATAGTCGTTCTTTAATATACGAAATGAACATGTATAGAAATTCCCCCGACGCACAGCGTTACAAGCCGATCTCACTGAGCGCAATATCGCCCACTCTGCCACAAATGATGCCGTTGATCAATGACTGCGCAGCCTCGTTCATCATTCCCCGCACGATTTGAAATACGCGGCACGTCAACTGAGTTGGTTTTCAAAGGAGGGGAAAAATGCGTGTGTTTGAAATATCAAAGAGAGGGAGCATTTCAGTGGCAAACAAGAATACCCTGAATCTGTATAACCAATGAAATACGATCTTCCCTGCCCAACAAAACAATTACGATGATTTTCCCTACGTGTATGAAAACACGCGTCACTTTTGATGGTCCTGTTATAAAGGAGGGCTGTGAAATAAAATGGAAACTATGGTTGCTCACGTTATTCCTGAGATGAAAGAGCGAATTCCAGCGTCGCTGTTTCCACTGTGTAATCCAAAGAAATGGTTCGCCGTGCCGAAAAGGGAAGCTCGCTGTTGATCTTCGTGACAGCGCAACCAGTTTACGGAAAGGCCGTTTGTTTATTTGTTTGTATCTGTAGTTTGCTTTGGGGATTTGCTGTAATGTATACGGTGTGAAGAAGTCACCCCAAGAGGTAACCCCCGCTATGTCAATTTACCGACACCGGGCGAAAGTGGGGGTCGCGCCGTGTCAATATGTATTTTAGCGGGAAGTGTGTGGCAACAGCTGCGTCGGATGTGTGGCGAGCTAGCAACAGGCCCTGTCCATGTCAATTACGCTGCAAACAAATATGGTGAATTCACAAACCTTGTTGTAAAAACAACACCGGTGGCGATATAATCTGACCGAGAAAAACAAATAGCCATCGAGTGATTCGTCTTTCAATAGATATTCACTCCTCAACTGCTCAGTCCAAAAACTATATTTACTGACAACAAACGCTAAAAAGCTGTTTCAGAGAAAACTGCGACCGCCGACTTCAGAAACACGCTAATAGTTTCCCACTATTACCAAAATTGTCTTTTTGGTGATAGCGGTAAACAAGTAGCGTTTTTTTCTGAAGTCGACGGTCGCAGTCTTCTCTGAAACAGCTTTTCCACTCTTGACAATAAAGGCTTTCAGAATTGCTTTCAAAATCTAAGCAAGGCACCAATCCGTCACAATATACCAGCCGCTTTCTGACAGTATCCGGCGTTGCAAAGAACATCGTGAGCACAACAAAAAGGGGGATGTCAATAAAACTGGGAGCAATAAGCACGAACACTGGTGCAGATAACAAAATGCAGATAACAAAATGCAAGAAATAAAAGGACCCTTGGCATAGTATAAATAAAATCAACAAACAAATCACTTTTCAATCCCTTACCAAAGAAAATCGAATCCGACAAAATGTGCAATTCAAGTGATTATAGTAATGCCATCAGTAGCACAGTGAAGATATACAATGGAAGTGGCACACAGACAACAGCAGAGGACGGGACGGCACAGAACAACACGCCAAGAAACAGGTAAGAGATTATAACCACTATTTCAGTGAATATATATATATATATATATATATATATATATATATATATATATATATATATATATATATATATATATATATATATATATATATATATAAAACTGAGTGAGGTAGTGTGTATCAATCAAGTTTTCTATATCATCCCACTCCACTCTCCATTGGGGATCAACTGCTGACGTCCTATTGATAATATATATATATATATATATATATATATATATATATATATATATAATATATATATATATATATATATATATATATATATATATATAAAATCTCCCACTAGTTACGTTGTTACTGATGACTTGGAGTCTAGATTTTGCAAACTGTACACAGTAATAGAGTCATTATATATACAGGTAGTGTTGACATAACAAAGTCTGAGCATTTTCACATGATCCCAGAACAAAGCAAAAAAACCTGTAAAAATATGCACCACAAAAATGCTCTAAAACATAATAATTGCCACAACAGTATTGCCTTATAGCTTCATCAAGGTAGAGTCTAACGTTTGCACTTTTTATATTTTACTTTGACCACAAAGTTTTAGCCTCTTTAGCAATGTAAATAATTGCAATGCGGAAGTCTGTATTTGCCGCAATTTCCAAAACGTTTTAAAATAGGCAAAAGTAGATTCCAAGAAACGATTTATTTTTTCTCCCTGGCCCATGCCGTGTTGTGCCCTGCTGTTGTGTCTTTACAGCCGTTTTGAACTTTGACTTTCGCAAAGTAATTACAAGCAAATTTTAGAAAATTTGTCAGGTCGGAAACGTGCAATGAACATGCCACCATGCGACAGTTCAAGAGACTGTTCTTGCAAGCACTAATCCAAAGTAGCTCTTTCAGATTCCAAAACCCAGTATGTTCAATTCTAGTTAAGGGCTTAACCATCAGACAAGCAGGGATTGTTTCCCCATGAAGACATGGGAACTTGTTCGTGCTCCGAGGTTTGACATTTTCTTTCCGGATAGGGCAAAGCATGCAAAGATTTTTTTCCCATTATTTTTCAGTTTCCACTTTCTAGTACTGTGATTATTTTGTGCAAAAGTAGCAAGATTGCAAGTTTCTTCTTAAGGTAGTATGCGCCTCGAAAGTGAAAGACAAACTCTTGCTCAAACTTTCCTCAATGAAACTTTCAGCCATTCTCTCCCAAAATCAGGAATAAAAGTCAGGGGTCATCTCGCAAACAAATTACCTGACATTTACTGATATTTGACATTCAAACTGGCCACCATCCTTGTGTTAACTCTATGGGTAAAATTTGGATACAGTTTTCGATTTAAGAAAAACTAAGATGGTGAAACTTTTTCTTACTCCAAGAGCTTTAAAATGAGCTTCCACAAGTGATGGATCAGAAAAGAGTTATGAAAAATTGAGAGACTCAGTCCGAATATCTGTCCCCGAGGGGCATTCCTCCTCAATTAAGCAAGTTCATTGTCTTCTTCATTTTCTTCTTCTCCCTAAGCATTTCGAAATATAAAGAATTAGCGCCAACTTCACAACGCAGTTTGTACAGAATTCAAAGGTATTGTTGACAAATGAATTCTAGCCCGACTACACTCCACTTGTCAACGATAAAATGGGACATTACTCTCAGATACAGGCAGTGTGTCAACAAGTCGAATACTAAGCACATAGACACGCTACTGACAGTCGAGCAATCGATTGTATTAAAAAAGACCAAAATAATAGCGCAGTTGCAGAGAAGACAATATGAAAATAGATATAGTCAGACCGTTTTCTTAAAATATTTGAAGAATTAACAAAGTCGACAACATTGGCACAACACTTGTCACCAGTTTTTGGCCCAATCCCCAAAATATGCCATCGTGTTGGCGTTCCTATGATGCTGTTCAAGTTCAAACAACACTGAGACGCTAGTCGTGAAGTCAGCTTTCTTGTTTTACCGTTTTTAATCAATACATCATTTTGCTGGCTGTCCAAACTAAATTTAATACAAAATACATTCATGGTTAATAGCCATTATTTTTTGAAGTTTTATTTTTGCATGGCGAAGCGAATCTCCAAACTGTTCAACACACTCTTCAAAACTGATTGAAAGAGCCATCATATTTTAGTATTTTCGCATTCTTCTTTTTGAGATAGCTATGAAATGAGACCAGTTTGTGAATAAAAAAGTGACAGAAGAAGTCGAAATGTAGATGTGTATACGCATTGAGGAAGCAAGGTTTCAGACATTCCAATTTGATAAGAGTACATCGTGAGAAACAACCTTTGATATTCAATTGATCGATGAGAGAAGTGGTATGAGTTTTGTGGAGGATTAAGTCGTGTTTTTCTCACGATGGCCCACACAACAAGTTCCGGGCCAACTCGTGAGTTTCAGAGTTCTTTTCGTTCAAAGCTCAGGTAGTAATCAGAGAGGGGCTACTAGACGACGATTTTATAGTAAGGCATGAACACCGCAAAAAACGTAAACCTATCTGCTTCATTGATATATTTGATATAGAAACAAAGGCATATCTGATATCGTTGGCACTTGAGAAAAACATTGTTGACTCGAAGAAAGAGATTTTGTTCAACAATCAAGAATATATCCATTTTAAACGTCGATAATGTGCCGCATCTTTTCTTGTGGAAGTACGCCATTTTCATGATGGTCGCACTCTAAATTTCATACACAGACAGACCGACAGTAATGGGGAAAGCGGAAAGAGAGAGAGAGAGAGAGAGAGAGAGAGAGAGAGAGAGAGAAGAGAGAGAGAGAGAGAGAGAGAGAGAGAGAGAGAGAGAGAGAGAGAGAGAGAGAGACAGACAGACAGACAGACAGACAGACAGACAGACACACAGACAGACACACAGAGAGCGATAGAAAGAAAGGGGACACGAGAGACAGACAGACAAACAGAGGGACAGCCTGATAGAAAGGACGCACAGCGAAGGAAGTAGCGAATGAGATCGACGGAGAGAAAACATACAGACAGTGTATACCCCTGTCTTATCTTTCAGACCAAGCTACCTATGAAAAAAATCTTTCCCGAAAGTCCCTTATCGAATCAATATTACGAGATGTTTTCAAAAGGCTCATGATTTGGGAACGAGAATCCGTCTCAATATTATCACAGAATCGTTTTAAATAAGGGAAATGGTGATGCCATGATCATAGACCACATACAGCCGTTATGCATCAAAGGTTAATTTATTACATACCTGCATGAAGAATCGTGACAAGACTCGAAATAAAACTGAATACGACTGAAAGGTTGAGGGCAGTTACGAAAGAGCTGTGTAAAGACCAAAGAACCTGCATGGGTGGATGGAATCTAAAAGACTACGCGTTTCAAAACTTTACTGTTACTCTTTGTACCGAATACCGCTTCTTTTTAGCGTGGCCTCTATAGACAAGAATTCGAAATGCGCATTGGAAATTTTCCACGAATGCAAAAGCAAGATTTATAGTACTCAAGATAAATACGTCTGAGGGGAGGGGTATGGAATGAAATATTCGGAGTTGGTGAATACTCTTTATCCTCTGTGACTGCGCCCATGCCCTTGTTGATGAAAGACGACATACAATTCTTTCTTCTTCTATCTCTGTCTGTCTGTCTCCATGTGCAGCTCTCCCTATCTCTACCAAAACCCTAATTACACGTCATAAGTTTTACAACATTTGTGCCTCGCACATGCGCACATTGAATAATCACAACTTCATAAAAAAGGCGATAAGATGGCACTAATGTCGTCTGTGTGATATCAGTTTTGCATATGATAGTTAGGGAAACTCAAACTTCCAAAATGGTGAAAGAAGCGTTATGCTTGCAATGGGTCCTTAACGAATATACGAACTGAAATTTCACCATTTTTTGTTTAATGTTCCGTTCATAGGAAAAGTGTTTTATTAGACTACCCGCTCTATGCGATTTCCATGCCTATGGATTTCACTGTCGTTATTAAACATCTGTTGCGTGTACATTGTACGGGTCAAACAGATCCGGAAAGCAGAGGGTTGTGGAACCACGCACCACTCGATTTAGTTATTTACAGCCAACCCCAAGCAACTGCTCACGAAGGATCGGATCCGGGTATGTCGACCATCATGGGAATCTCTGAGCATTTTCAGTTTTTGTCCGTGTCGAAATAAGTAACTTTTACTGCCATAGTTTGTGATGGCCATTTGGGCCAATCTATTGTGAGAGACAACGTTTTCTAATTTTCGATAATGACTTCGCGTGAGCAGAAACCGTGGGTAAAAAAATACTTAATATTTGCTTTGTAGAAAAAACAACAAAACAAAATCAACAATAGATTACCTTATATGTGCAAGAACCCTTACAGTGTTGTCATCACGCTAGTTACACACCGCCGTGAGTAAACAGTCCGATGACTAAGATATATTGCCCCTCTAAAGGCACAGCTCCACAACCCCCTAAGGTGAAGGATGGATGCTCCCGAGGGACGACAGAATGTTCAGGATCCGGGAAATTGCCGCGTAGCACAAACTCGTATTCATCCTAGCCAAAGGTAAACAGACGATTTTTAACGATGCTAAATTTTGATATACGACAAGTAGGAAAGGCTAAGGATTTTCAATTTTTTTTCGTGTGACTGACAAATTTTCTGTGTCGATAAAAAAGTTTATTTGCCTGAAAAGCTAAGGTTGTCTGGGAGTGGTCTGTTTCCAGTATTATGACGTTGACGTTCTGTCGTGCAATACTGCTGTTCTATGCACCTCTCATCGTGGATGTAGAGTTTGCCAACGCGCAGAGAGAGAGAGAGAGAGAGAGAGAGAGAGAGAGAGAGAGAGAGAGAGAGAGAGAGAGAGAGAGAGACAGACAGACAGACAGACAGACAGAGAGAGAGACAGACAGACAGACAGACAGACACAGACAGAGAGAGACAGAGACAAAGACAGAGAGAGACAGAGACAGAGAGACAGAGAGAGGGGAGGGTAGAGGGAGACAATAAAACAGACAGAGACAGAGGGTCTCGGAAGCAAGAAATACAGATATTTTAACTAATCGTATGTGTTTCCATGAATTGTGTCAGTGGGAAGTTCAACAGGACAATGAGAACTGTTACTGTGTGGTGAGCCACGAGAAGGTCATTAATCTTGAATAGGAAGGCGTTCATCTATTGTTTACCTGGATGTCTTCGGGGATTTATAATAAAATCAAAACATTAAGCTGTTCAAGGCTCCCCAGTTTGTGATGATCTGTCACCATCACCGCCTTATTTCAGTGATTTCTTTGAGATGGTTTTTGGAAAGTCTTGGACGGTAACGAATGCCATGTGAATGCTCTCCGAAACTGTCAACCCTGAGGCAACATTCGTTTGAAAAGGTTCATTGTACACGAGGAATGAAAGGATAAGGATCTTAATAAAAATGTAGCTCCTGCTATTGGTAGAAATTCTGAGAGACTGGTACCACAGAAACTGTATGATGGTATAAGCTTATTCCTGGAGATATTTGATAAGCGCAGCGCGAAGAAAGGAAGCCGCCCTCTTCTTATCAACGAACTTGTAAACAATTACTCTATCGTCAATTGCAGTATCGATATCAAGGAAAGATGCGCACACCGTTGCGTTCACATTTTCGAATGAGACACTGGGTACACGATCGAGGTGAAATCTACAGAACTCATCGACCATCGTTTGATCAAAACATGTCATCCATGAACCAAAAACATCTGTGGAATTTCCTGGCCCTCTGTAGCTGTCCACGGTCTCTACTCAACAGCATAACAGACATTCATACTTATACAGGTGCAGATCGGCCCCAAAACGGTGCAGGATCTATGCCAACGGAGATACCAATTGTTTCATCACGCATGCCCTTGTACCACACTCAAATACAAAGTTATTTTCAGTGAGAACATTAATGAGATTATCATGAGTAAGAGCAGTTAGTGTACATTGTGCCAAAGTCATAGAACGTTGAAATACTTAGGGCCTTCTTTAACCATCACATCCAGTTTATGTAAAGAACTGGTTTGGAATATTGCACTAAGTTCAAAGATATATACGTGTATATATATATATATATAGAGAGAGAGAGAGAGAGAGAGAGAGAGAGAGAGAGAGAGAGAGAGAGAGAGAGAGAGAGAGAGAGACTGCTGACATCTATCAACGCGTTTGTTTTGTCGTTGGTGGTATTCCGCGATTCTCATAACGTGACTGTATGATGCATGCTTCCTTTTGTGTTATCGCAACTTTCAATGAGACTGAAAGAACTTTGCAACCCTATTAGCCGCATCATTTTGCATTTTACCTACCAAAAACTACAATCCGACCCTGGGGGATGTCTTTGCTTACCGTCACTAAGCGTTTGAAAATGTCGTCTTTTCAATCCTTTGCGATAGGTTCGGTCGATTGTTCACAGTCTTGCGTGCGCACTCGCGGCGTCCACGTAATACTTGCAAGTCTAAGATCGTAAGGTTGGAAAACGCGAGTTCTGTGGTCACACATTTGTAAGCATTTTGACTTAAGTTACTTTTGATTACAAACCATCTTTATCGAAACAAAAATGCAAAACAGGATACAGCTAATGGGGCTGTAATAGAGCGCCAGTGTGTCTCGTTTTAAGAAAGTAGACAAACAGAAAGTTTCAGGATAAGAGGGGATGACGGGGACAATCAGCATAAATCAAATATTATATCAGGTATATTTTCTAAAATGGCTTGAGCTGTGTAACATTGTGCAATGAATATGTCCAAGGGGAATTGGTACGGTTAATTGTATCAGTCAATATCGTCCCCTTGATAAAATTGCGCGCGGATTAGGCCACGTTAGCGCGAAAGTATACAGTCTTTCTTTGAAAAATTCTTTGCCAAGTCGGGTGATTTATAGCAAGTGTATTTCTATCTGCGTGTGTTTTCAATTATCGAGGGGGTTTCATTGCTCGCGGAAAAGCCAAGTTATTATTTCCTTTTTGTCGCTTTGAAAAAAATAACAATATTACTTAGTTACAAGAGGCGACAGTTTATCATTTTTACAAACTTGTCTCGATTGAAAGGAGCTCAATACGTATGTGCTACTGTAAAAGGTCAACCATTGACAATGACACGCTTGTATATTAATGAGTTTTTCTGTTGTATGTCATAATTTTAATCTAATTAAAATAGCAAGTACTCGATTTATAGCTTTCTATCAATGCTGCTTTGTTGTGAAGCTGTCATTCAAATCTTGACAAATGTAACACTTTTATCTCCATTAAAACCCATGGCAATGATTGGGAAGGGCCTGGCCACAAGACAGAGGGCTATTCCGGGTGTATGCAGAGAAGGAAAAAACTAACCCACCAGCCCGGGGCAGGTAAAGATTTTGCTGGGCAGGTGAAATTCTCTAGTTATTAGCTAATGGGTTGGTGGAAATAAGCTCACATTAGTTTTCTCTTTTTGCTGACTGAGGTCAGGGGGGATGTAAACCTGGTATACAGTATTCGAGATATAGGTACAAATTATCAAAGCAAGAATTTTACTCAAGCAAACAACTTCTCAAGTTATCCATCCAGATAGATGTCTTGGCGTTATTTTTTCCACGAATTCCCTACACTGGAACATGTCACAGTGAAGGTTTGATGGTTTTGGTCTTCGTCTGCGTATGAGCCGAACGTGATTATCGAATTTGGCGTTTTTCAAACCTTCAGTTTTAACCACGTCCCTCCACTGTGGAGGGACTGTGGTTTTACTGAAAAGAACGCTGTCGGTCCAATCAGCTGATAAACGGCCGTTTGACTTTACTGGCCATAGCCGCACCCATGCACGAACAAACAAACACCCCTTGTTGGTGATTTAAGTGCGGGCACTAGAACAAAATGAGTGCGTGTGTTTGAAAGGAAAAGGTTAAAAGCGATGACGTCAGGCTGAGTGTCTGTGTAGGTAGACATGCATTGTTCAGATGAGCCTAATCATAAAGTGTAGGATAAAAATAAACGACACAAGTGATACGTCGGTCGTCAACGCCATTTGTCATTTAGGGGAAAATCCGCTCACACTCTTTTTCTGCTCACACTTATTGTATTTACCATTTCCTACAATTTGTAGAAACAAAACTTTTCTATGAATTACATTTTTTACAGAATACAAGCCAGACAGTATCCATAACATTCTAAACTATAACATAAACATCTATTGCTTAGTCTTCTTCCGGTAAGAGTATCGGAATAAAAAGTGGGTATGTATAAATATATGCATTACGGTGGTGTATTTGATTGTGTCAGATCCGTAAAAAATATTGAACATATACAACTTGCGATTCTTAATGATCCAAACTTTGAACAACCTCCTGGGCCAAATACTCTGAACACCCGGGTCAATTTTAATACCGGACCTTTCAACGGACAAAGTAAGACATAGTTCAGAAAGGTAACAAATTTCCATCTATATATGTCTGTTTTAACTGTTGAGGTAAGTCAGCAGCTTTTAAAGATGTTAAAATTGCGCAGAGCTTTCACTTTTGGGCCAGACAGGTTGGCAAAGAGGCTAAACTGTCAGTGCATATTGTAGGAAAAGTTATTTTGAGCGATGAGGTGGCGAATATTCTGTCATGTTGAATGGCACGAGACAGGGTTGTTGGAATAAGTCCTTTTTGTTCTCAAATTTCAAGGTAAGCTCGCAAAGGGAGTGTCATGAGTTGGGACAGTCTATGAGAGAAATACAACAGTTGCTACAATTTGGACTTGTTTTCGTTTGATATTTTGCAATGTCCCCTGCAGACTATTTGCAATGACCCTTCTGCTTGAAAGAGGCTTTCAAAACTTGATCGAAAGAGTGATACCTAACTTTAGTGTACGGGGGTTTCAGCGATAAGACATTCCTCCAAATGTTAGTGAGCGCAGCCTATATGCTGAGCACGCATATGTGACCAACCCAGAGCCACTTGGCTAATCGACCAATAAAATACATTGTTCTAAATAGTAACATGTTAACTCCAGTTCGATTGGTCGACAGCCGGATTGCACGAATCTAATTGGCCACAGCAGCTCTGAAGCGTCGACCGACTGAGCCATTATTCTTTGCAGCTTAATTTATCGTATTCCTTGCCCATCGATTCAATTATATATATTATAGTATATTTCTTGCGATATGTATCTTCTAAATCTATTGACCGTTAGTTACCAAAGTCAGATCTTTTATCGGTTTCCTGTTTAACAAATGTTACCAACAACGTGAAGTTGTTTTTACACTTGTACATGCTAAAACTCGCCCATTCCTTCTAGCTGAGATTTATTCTTGCATCAATATATCGAATTAACTCCTGTCCCAATTTCCTTCCCAAGATCTTCGCAAATCTATATTTGTTGAAAGTGACTTTTTACATGTTTAAATTTACTTACTCCGATTTCCTTTGAAAATGTTATCAAGCTAATCAGTTTTTTTCAAGAACATTTATATTAACATCTATTTTTATAAAACTGATATTTGACAATCTGCACATTCAAAAAACGTACCGCAGCATGGCCTTTTATCAAAAATCTTTTCCTTCAATGGTGTATATTTGGTAAGCATGCGCACAAACATTATTTATTTATGAAACATGTCAGAGATGTATGTGGCGGTTGATTGTACCGAGCCTGTGTGATCAGAAACGAGACCGTTTTCTCCGAATCACGTAGTTCTAGCAATAACGTGATTTCGGCAGCTCTTCTTCAATCAATAAGATTGGTAATGGTGACGGAGGTTAGGCAATGGGCCTTGTTGTTACACGATAATTACAGGCCGTGAAGCACGCGCGTTTCATTCAATCATCCATCCTTTACGAACAAGTGCCTGCGAACATATGAAACTCTGTCCCGAACCATATGCTACGCATTCAAAAGCGCGCGATAAACGGATAAATTACATCCCTTCAATAGGTGCCATGGAGACACGCGCATGCGGGAAAGCTCTAGATACATCCTTCCCCCCTCCTCCAACTCCTGCGCGGATGGATGGCACGGCGTGTGTACAGAGAAGTGAACAAAGTCATATTGTAATAGAGTGAGTCAACGATCCCGGTTTAGTATAAGTATATCGAATAGATACCACAAAAACCCTCCTTGAAGGTGTTGCGGTTTATGTCAAAGGTCAACGGTTGGCGTTTGAAAAATTGCCTGACCTACATTTCTTCAGTGACCGCCACACATCATCGGCTTGCAGAACAAAAGCGGGCTTTTACAATTCTCTGGATTCTCTCAGGTTTTGTTCGAGTATACTTTTATATTCAAGACGGTTGCTACATCAATACACGAAGTGTTGACCCAGTTTAGGTCTGGCAAAGAATTATAGCCTGAACCGAACAAAACATAATTTCTGCGGCTATTTTTTCCCAGAGAGAGATGAAACCACACGGCCCTTCTGGAAACAGCTGTGTAGATCAGCACAAGAGCGATTACCGCTTCGAGTCTCAATCGTTGTCTTTTGTCCTCATAGGAAAAAAGTCGCACTTGGATAAAAAACACACATTCTATGCTATTTTATCACGACCGCCCCTTTGTCAATAAACAAGACAGCAGACAATTGATATGTGTTTTAAAATAAACTTAATTGAAATAGTGTTTATAAATAGAAAAAAGAAAAAAATAAATGATTAATAACTAGTATTAATAGGAAATACAGGAACACGCGAAAAAGGGAAATACAATGTTTTTCGGACCGCTGAAAGATTTACTCTCTGGACAATTACATAACATTGCGAAAATTAACCGTTGTTGCATCCTTATCTATTCACTGTTGTTTACATAATCTAGCTCAACGAAGCTAAACTTTCAACTGTATACGTGCACACACAATAATATGAAAAATGCATTCCGAATAAATATTTTCGAGTCTACTTATTCTGCCAAGAGGTTTGGGCTGTTAGGAGACATGTTGGTTGACCGACTGGTCAATAAATGAGACGCGATGATTGCGCAATAATTGTGAAGAAAGACGTACTGTCGATGCGATAAATTGTACGATCTTGCAATATGTGTTTTAGACAGCCCCGACTCGGACTTGCCCATCCCTCAATAGGGTCAATGTCCTCTCTTTACATCCAACGCTGTTACGGTGGCGACAGACAACGTATCTATCACTCGCTCACCGAATGGGGACAATGAACTTTTATGCGGTCACTTCCAAAATTCAAAATTACTAAAAGTAGGCATTTAAATGCTGCCTCTCTCAATCGCGCTTTACTGGTCTTTTTTTTTTCTAAATTTGGCCATCTACTGTAAGTTTTTGTTTTGTGACATGTTTTCTCGTTACAACGATTCTCTTCTATCCATCATGACCAGAAAACAGACAAAAAAACTCAATAACCGTGGGAGAAAAAAACCCGCAATGATGGATGCCGAGAACACGTCATTAAAAGCAATGGCGGGCTATCCTCTTCTGTTACTTTAAGAGCATGCGCCACAGCTGTGCCAAGCAAAACGTCAAATGGGTGAATCCCTCACCCCCAAAGTTAGCAATCGCATCCAAAACAAATAGAATGACGATTGATGCTGTGTGTTGTAACCGGTGGTTTAAGAGCCATACTAAAGTAGAAACATGCACATAATGGAAACAAAAAAAAACATATAGTACACGCAGATGACGGGGTTTCGGAAGCCGTTCTGTCTCTGTCAGTGAATATATGTCAGTGAATACATGTCACTGGCACAACTTCGGACCAAAGAGATGAATGCCTTCGGCCGATATAGGTTTTTTACTTTATATTTTTAACGTAGCGCGTGGAGCTTTTCTTTTCCTCGACGTGTTAGAACGTCCCACGTGGGTATTGACTCTTGTACAGGTGTTGCCGGAACGAGCGGCGTTCGGATGTGGCGCCCGGGAAACCCTGAATTTTGAAAGCGTGTAGTCGCAGCGGTATTACATTTTTGCGTTCCAAACCGTTTTGTTCAAGCAGAACCTTTGCCCAACTAACAGTCCGTGCATATGTTTGCTAGAACTTCCATGGCAACCAGAAGGGAAACTATTTAATCTCATTCAAAACAAATTACAATTCCCAGACTTCTGTTGCTCCGCGCATTTGTCCAGGAGGAAAATATGACTGCAGCCCCTTTCCTGAAAACAGTTTATCTGAAATCTTGTGTCACAAACAGCAGTTTGGTACAGGGCGAAGCTGTGCGTGCGAACACCTGGAAAACAGACGGGTAGCCATACCACCCCCGGGTGAAAGCGTACCCAAAGCGTACATATTAGAAAAAGTTATGCCAAGGTACCGACATGTGAAAAGCTAACTTGGCAACATGCCTTTGTTGCTATTATCCTTTTCATGGGAAAATTATGGACAGAAGAAATTGGGGAGGAACTATTTGGAGGCGGAATTAAAACATCAAAGTTTGGTGTTCTTCCTGCCATAAATCTAGTTTTTAATCTCTAACGAAGTGTTTGATCAAGAACAATTAGTGTAATTATGAATACCGGAGTTTTATTACGACGGTACGACTCATTCAAGTTGTTTATAAAATATTGACTGTACTACTTGAACTTAATAGAGCCAAATTCCCATTTAACCCATGAGTGAACAAAATATATTGCCTTTGTGCATTTATAATCAAGTTTTAGCCCCAAAAGTCACGACGATATAACTTCCTATCACGATATATTGACAAAACTATCATTGCATCACTACCAGGCGCCAAATGTAAAATAATTATTTTACACATTAAAAGAACATATTCATACGAAAAGGGTGTATTTGCATGCATTTATCAATAAAAAACTACTATAGCATAAGTATAAATAAATCAATACAGACATAAGTTAATACATATATGAGTGAAAAAACATACATATATGTGAACCAATTCACACAAGACATATGAAGAGAGACACATACATATATACATACGTGCATACGTACGTGCATACATACATACGTACGTGCATACATACATACATACATACATACATACATACATACATACATACATACATGCACTCAAGCACGCACATACATATATAATACATACATACATACATACATACATACATACATACATACATACATACATACATACATACATACATACATACATGCACTCAAGCACGCACATACATATATAAATACATACATACATACATACATACATACATACATACATACATACATACATACATACATACATACATACATACATACATACACAAGCCCATATGCACTCATTCACGCACGCACACAAATACATACATACATACATACATACATAAGCCCATATGCACTCATGCACGCACGCACGCACACACACACACACACCCACACACTCATATACATACATACATACATACATACATACATACATACATACATACATACATACATACATACATACATACATACATACATACATATACACACATACAGGATCGAAAAGTTTACATGAGGGGAACGAAGTACGCATGCGTATATCCACTCGCACACACACACACTGCTACTCGGAAAAGTTTACATGAGGGGGAACGAAATACGCATGCGTATATCTACTCGCACACACACACACACACTCACACACTGCTCTGAAAAGTTTACATGGGGGGGGGGAACGAAATACGCATGCGTATATCTACTCGCAAACACACACACTGATCTGTAGACTGTCGACAGTCCCTCGTGCCTTCTTTTGATCGGAGTGACTTTATTAAGTACGGTAGCAATCCAACGTAGGTGATCGAGCAGTTGGTCACTTAGAACTCCGGGTACCGATGTAAAATCAAGATGACACTATATACACTTGGCTCACTTCTGTAGGCAAATAGCTATCAAATTGAGTAACTTGAAGTAATAAATTTCAGCTGATTGTCGCTTAAGCGGCAAGGTGATTGCCAAATCGAAGCAACATAGTTTGGCAATGTATGGTAGGCTGTCGAATGCAGTGAACGCGATGGCCTTTGGCAGCAAGTAAGGGAACCGTCAGTATTTACGACCTGGGGGTCATTCAAAATTGAAAGTTATAAGGGGGTGCTCAAAATGTTTTTTCTTTGTCTTACTCTGTCCTCAATGACATAATGATTAGTTGATTATATATATTTTACTCTGATACATATTAAATAAAAAGAAAATAAATACTCTAACAGTACAAATAAATATCAACTAGATGAAGCAAGGCAAAAAACTACAAGTAGGTGCTACTACTAGCAATACTTATTATGAAAGAGAAGATAGTGACGATGAGAATGATATCGTTGTTCATGTACGCAATGGCACCAGCGACATTAAAGATGAGGATAAACAATGGTGATGATGATGTCACACAGTAGTTTTCTGCAGTCGTTACCAGGGTTGGAAGGAGAGGCTGGGTCATGGAGAAATGTTCTCGACAGATTATCACTATAAGTACACTGGCTCTAGGACAAAACTGAACTGTTGTGAATTCATCCTTTATATTATCATAGAAATGTATATTTTATTTGACTTGAGTTCAACAACCATTTGGACATTTAACCATACCATAATGACATGCTACCCATGCAAATTTAACAATACTATATGGTCGGAGACTGCTTATTAGGTGAGCTTTTATATCTACATATTATTACATGGGCCTAGGTAAGCCAAACTTTCTGTTAGAGAGAGGGTAACTCAAAGTCATCATGGTTGGCTGGGTGCGACTCAAAATTTCAGAGTTTCTAATGTATTCCTACGACCCCCAGATCGTAAATAATGACGGCTCCCTAAACAGCTGTGAACGCCTGAGTCAGAACGATCGGGACCAGTATACGCACTGCTGCATGCTGTATCTCAGCGAAAATTTAGAAAAAAACAATGGAGCTACTGCTAAAAATTTACAGACTCTTGGCTCTTGATGCATCAGTTACTGAGCTTTTATACTGGTAAAAAGGCATTCTGAATACAGCGGTAAATTTCCTCCCAAACGACAAAGGATAACACGCGGGCATTCTGCAATGGACGCTGTCAATTTTACCTTGCTGCAGGCCCCACACCAATCTCGGCCCTGCCCCGCTGCACTTGTGCAGTCCACTACCTCCATGTAGTACAGCCTTACAGGTCTAGTAGCTGGCGAAACACCAAAAAAACAACGTCGCAGTGTAAATTCCGTAGGTCAGAACCGTTGATCATAAATTTTCAGAACCAGTGATGTTTAAAAGTTTTGTATTGATCACTTCATTTAGGTTTATGTGAATGACTTTCTCATCGAGCTGCGTCTATAATTGTCCCGGGCATTGTCCATGCAAATTTGGGGCCTGCCTTGCTCCCTCCGATCGTCTGTAGACTACAGCCTGAGCAAATTGTACAGTTGTGAAAGTCAGATATGTATCATGAATTTTATACAAAAATATAAACAACAGAATCAAACCAAGAGGTTAGTTTGCTGTCGGGCCGGGTGCGCAGGGGACGACTTTGCAGTGAGGCCGGGCTCTCTCTTGTGTTTGAACTTCCATCGCATCGCAGCTAGCCGATACTTGTTGTACTACAGTAACTGTAGTCCTTGTAAGGATTATATACCCGTTACGTTCGATATTATTTTGAAATACTTTTAAATTTAATAAGTAAGACTTTTGTACTGCATTCAAGATATGATTTTTCCTTTCTGAGCGTTTTCAATCACGCCGTACGGCAACGATATGCGAAGTTGATAGGCTGTGTTGCCTGCAGCGTAGCCTGGCCGTACACAAAACTTCGTTTGAGTAGACGGAGCAGAATCAGTCCCGTCACAGTGGATAGAGGGACTGTGGTCCGTCATTTATTTTCAACGAAATTTTCATTATACTACATAATGGAAGAAACGACTAGTTCAATGATTACAATGGTGAAGTGCTGAATTTTTATTCATATATGTTTTTCTCTCTCAATTCATTCAGCAAACTTGATCTCCGTACCATCGGTCACAACGTGCAGTGCCTTGCATGAAGCTTACAATCGACTGCCTCCGTCGTTAGTTGAGAGTTTAGAGAGCAGAGAGTTTAACAGTAAAGCTGTTGCTTTAGTTCCAGTAAGCTGTTGCTGTAGTTCCTGTTGAATGCTGTATTTAACCATTAAAGAATATAAGCCGAATGGCAGAGAGCTGTAATACACGACTCCCAGTGTTTTATTGGCCTGGGTTGGGCCGTTAACCCCAGCAGAACTTCGCCGGCAGGTACCATTAAGTCAGAAACCCTTACGGGGCCTCTAAGCAGTGTAGTATTACTCAGGCCGGCTACCACTTTACCACTGTGTAAAGCCCTGTACGAACCCGACTCACGACACAAAGGCCAGAAAGAGAAAAAGTGTCGCACATCTTTGTCATCGTCACTAGCCTTCGACGCCGCGAGGTACGTAGAGTCCGGGTTAGGAGTGGGCTCCCCGGTGTGGCCCGATGTAGTGTGTGGCCTGTAGATCGTTGCGTCAGTGTGTGTATCTCAGAGAGAGTAGCAGTGTGTGTGTGTTGTGTTTGTTGTGTGTGTGTGTGCGAGTGGATATACGCATGCGTACTTCGTTCCCCCTCATGTAAACTTTTCCGAGTAGCAGTGTGTGTGTGCGAGTGGATATACGCATGCGTATTTCGTTCCCCCTCATGTAAACTTTTCGATGCTGTATGTATGTATGTATGTATGTATGTATGTATGTATGTATGTATGTATGTATGTATGTATGTATGTATGTATGTATGTATGTATGTATGTATGTATGTATGTATATGAGTGTGTGGGTGTGTGTGTATGTGCATGCGTGCGTGCATGAGTGCATATGGGCTTGTGTATGTATGTATGTATGTATGTATGTATGTATGTATGTATGTATGTGCGTGCGTGCGTGAGTGCATGTATGTGTGTATGTATGTATGTGTGTTTGTATGTATGTATGTATGTATGCACGTACGTATGTATGTATGCACGTATGTATGTGCGTGCGTGAGTGCATGAGTGCATATGGGCTTGTGTATGTATGTATGTATGTATGTATGTATGTATGTATGTATGTATGTATGTATGTATGAATGTATGTATGTATGTATGTATGTATGTATGTATGTATGTATGTATGCACGTACGTATGTAAGTATGTATGCACGTACGTATGCACGTATGTATGTATGTGTCTGTCTTCATGTCTTGTGTGAATTGGTTCACATATATATGTGTATGTTTTTTCACTCATATATGTATTTACTTATGTCTGTATTGATTTATTTATACTTATGCTATAGTAGTTTTTTTATTGATAAATGCATGCAAATACACCCTTTTCGTATGATATTTCTTCTAATGTGTAAAATAATTATTTTACATTTGGCGCCTGGTACATCCCTTCTGATAAAAATCATATGATATACAATTAATTTTTACCTGAGTCGATATCTTATGATTTGAACGTAGAATACGCCTCGATGACAGACATTGGGACTCACAAACTTTTACAGTACTTGTTTTGGTCTACCTCTTGTGGGGACTTATGTTGGAGCTCATCGTGTAATTGAAGCTTATTCTTATGAAAATCGAAAATTGTATTTTTTTTCGTTGAGAGTTAACACAAAGATGGCGGCCATTTTGAATTTAAACGCGTCGTCAATAATTTGGTAATTTGTTTCTCTAGTACCAAATTTTGCACCGTTGGCTCCTGATTTTCCCTCTTGATTTCGAAAGGTAATGGTAAACTTTAAAGTTTGTGTAAGGAAAGTTTGAGCAACAGCTTAAGTCCTTCGATGTGGAGGCGCATATTACCTTAAGATGTAACTGACAGTCAAGACGTGTAAATATTTCAAGATTATGCATTCAAGCTCCGCAGACTGCAACAGCTTAAGTATTGAACAATATTTCACATTGTTTTTGTTTAAAAACAATTTTTTTTTCAACTTCTAAAGTTATTTGGAATGCCTCGTGTTAAACTTGTTTCACGGCCTGATGATTTACGTCATGTTCAATGTTGTTGTTGACCGAAATCCATTTTCTTAAAAAAACATTGCCAGCTGTACCCGATGCATTGTGTTCCATAGTAATTATTTAAATGGATTTAGCTTTTGTCACCAACAGTTCAAAAGGAAAATGACTGTATATCCTTGTGACATTTTTCATTACTTTTATTCGCCGAAACCAATTCATTTTCTCTCCTCTAATTGACACTTAATAAACAAGGTGTAAAATCATCAGCTATCTACCACGGGAATTCGCTCCCACGCAATATCAAAAGTATTTCTTACAGAAATGTATTCAAAAACGCTGAAAGCTTATCTAATAGACCATTGACCGATATATATATACGATTATTGTACTTATTATTATTTATGCCATTTGTAGCCATGTGAAAGTGCCTGGGATTTCACTCCAACCATCTCCTCTTGCGCAGCATATATTTACATCATCACTATATACATACAAACACAGTCCCTCCACAAAAATTTGCCATCTAACACAGTTACGTATAACTTTCTGTCTGTATACTGTTTGTTAGGGACACGGACCCGACTGCTTCATAGAGAACTATTTCATGACCCTCACTAGATGAATTTAATTTTGTCTTCTCTTTCGCACATGTATGTATTACGTGAAATGAAATTCAAAACTGTGTTAAAATACTATGCAATTAACCCTGCAGACATAACTAATAATATACTATACCCGCGTACTGAAACTAACATAAAATCATCTGCCGGTAGAGCTTTGCTTGTATTATGCTTTGTAACGTATGATATATACAAACTTTGATGACGTAATATTTAAATTGAAATATTTAGGTTAATATAAATGCTCGTCATTTAAAAACAGTAACTTTTTATCTCATGTATTGCGTTTGTTTTATAAATTTGGAATTAAAGTTCTTGTTCTTCTCCCCCAAATCAGGTCGCAATACCCAGCGTTCACGTTGTCAATATAGCCTGTGTTTCTGCAATGTCCAACGTTACTGTTGATAACTGAATTTTAGAATCCAGTTGTCAACAATGGCATTGCAAATTTTGAGTAACTCGATGTGTTTGCGAGGATGAGGGGGCGTTCAGTGATTATGGCTTAGATGTGGCTGGCAAATCAAGGGGTCATCTGAAACGGAAAAATACGAAGGGGCATGAAAGGTCACGTGGTTTCCAAAAATGTCCACCTGGTCAAAAAGCCCTGTTTCAGAGTACAAAATATCGGCACGCATGGCTCGAGAAGCCATTCAAAAAGCGACCGACGTCCAGCGGAATAAAATGAACGACTTAATTTGTCACAATCGCATCAGTCTCAATTTTGCTAGGGGAATAATCCCTTCAACATGGCAAGGTAGTTTAGATACTAGTGACTCAGTGGAACACACGCACTGACGTCATCGTCATCAGATTCGAATATATTATGCAAATTTTATCAGAAAAGGGAGGCTGACAAAATTTGCTGTTTTATCAAGGTGCACACCCTTGATAAACATAAGTGATATTCTGTTCCATTACCACTCATTGACATATTACATTTATCTCATTGCTGTGTTTTTTAATTGATCAAACAATATTGTACTTAACTTATTCCATTCTCGTAATTAATTTTTGTTTCTCACTTATGGACAAAGCGGGATTATCAAGCACTGACCATGTCCCGTCTTCATTGCACGAAGAAAAGAATTTTGCCATCGTTGTTGGACGCGAAGCGACGGTCATCCATGCGAGGGTCGGTCGTTGTATCTGAGTATAGTGAGTGGGCGTATTGCCCTGCTATACAATTAATTAATCCGAATAATAGGGGTGTTTTTATAATGGCCAATCTTGGTGTACACTATACGGGTGTCTCGGACTTTGTGCCCAGAGGGCTAAACTCCTCTTTCTCCTATACCCGCAAGTTTGCAAGCTGCGTACCATCGCCCCGTGATGCCAACGCCGCTCAGTGGCTGGCAAATGGTTGATACCCTTCACATTACAAAACAATAACATATACTTTGTAACAGAACACCCCACACGCGTGCTCCACGCGCTCTGTGATATGATCCCTCCCCCTTTGTCGCCCAAACCCTCTTGTTGAGCCAGGAACAAAAAGTGAGTTCTCAGAAAATTTCAAGGACGCCAGTCCTTGAGATTTTGTGTTGTGAAAACTTGAAAACTATTAAACTTGTCACAAAGAAGGCTTTGTCTTCCATCGATTAACATTTAGATATCTAATATTTATTGCCCGGCAGACAACGCCATCGATTAACGGGGCACCCTTGTACGAATATCAAGTTTCCCCGCTATCTTAGATATTTTAATGTAATTTGCTGATCGTTTCAGCTTCGAATGCTGCCGACACACGCCTTTTCAATCAATCGAATAGACTGAAGAATAAAAGAAATCATAGATGATGCCTCCTTCTTTTCTCTGAATCCCCTAAATGTTATTTGACGCTAAATGGAGTTATTTTAATCGCCAGAACAGCGGTCCCAAGTGGTCAGAACTGTACCAGCCGAACGAGCGTACAGTATTCCCTAGAGATCTCTACTGAGCTGATCGCTCTCTCTCTCTCTCTCTCTCTCTCTCTCTCTCTCTCTCTCTCTCTTCTCTCTCTCTCTCTCTCTCTCTCTCTCTCTCTCTCTCTCTCTCTCTCTCTCTCTCTCCACTACGGCCGAATCGAGCGCAGGATATTAGCCCTTACTTCAGTCAACACATATAGCACTTTTTTTAATAATTTTGCACCCTTTTCTATCATTAGTTGACACCCACGTGATATGAAAGGTACAGATTCGCCGGGCTTTTTTCTGGAACAAATTTGTTAGAACCGAACTCAGATGGTATCTGATGGGTCTATAAAATGACTGGTTCAAATGCAATTCTCCTGAACTTTACGCCAAGATCTTTAGTCGGTATGGTAGTTGCTGAGAACTCTGCTGGCTCTGATGACGTCATTGCTTTGTGTGTCCCTGTCACTTGTGAGCGAGTCCAGCTATACGCTCTTTGTTGATCGTCACTTTTTCAAAGTTGTTGGAGATCCGGAACGATTCAACTTACTACTACAACTGATGGAAAAAATGACAAAAGCAGATTCAAAAAACAGTGGCTTTTTCCCCTTTTGACATTCGAGAATTTTGTAAAGGTCAAACAATAACCCGGACACTGAATACTAGTATTTGTTTTAAGGCTGACTACTCGCTCATATAGCACTACCGTAACGGTAAAGGGCGATACGTTTCCCGGAATATGGCTACGACAAATGGATGAAAGTGGGCCCAGAGCTTTTCCATTCATTTGTGCGTTTTATCGCTGTAACTAAAATACCCCCCCCCCAAAAAAAAAAACAACAACAACCCACAAACCAAACCAGACAAATGACAAAGTAATGCATTATTTTTGAAAAAGCGAATAAACAGTTCCGGTTCTAGGAGCTACAATAGCATACTTCGGGTAACAGCTAGGAATTATATATGTCGCTTTTCCTCACGTTTTATCTACCATGAACACGTGACATAGAAAGCGTGTCAAAATGATCGTACAATTCTGATCATATTTCCTACATTTTGTGCATTTGTCTTTGGACAGAAATATTGAAAAACGTTTAGGGTATCGCACGAGTGCAACGATCGTATACTACATCACCTCCTTCCCCCGACCACAGGCGCTGGTGAACTTGGGTATGTATAGTATAGTAATAGAAGGGAAGCCCTTCTCTCACTATGATGCGTATCCGACTCTATACCAGCGCCTGTGTCGCGGACTGACTTAAAAGCGCGGTAAACATTCGGCAATTCCACCGTTCATAGGAAGTTCGTTTGATATTTGTGCATGATGGTGAAAACTGCATTCCTAGGATGTTGGTAAGAAAATTTTACAGATATAAGCGCTTAGGCTATAGCGTGGGATTGGCGTACGCGTGTATATGTTTCGAACATAAAAGGAATAATTATGATGCGATTAGGGTGAAAACAGATTGTTTCGGCGGATTTACCGTCCACTGGAAACAAGGATCAATCATCAGATTTGTCCACATATGCAAAACACTACGTGTACGGCGTCAAGTAATTTGCCCCTTTAAAGAGACAAAAAACGCGAGCTGTTTTCTGGATGGTTGTTTTGTTCGTTGCAGTTCTCGACATCAAAAAAAACAAGATAAACTTTCGCACAATTGATCATTCATTTGAGTGAATATCTATGTATCACAAGCTGTGTGTCACAGGTACAACCACAAACAGTAGTTTTTCTACTGTCTGCTGTACTATACGTCAAGGTTGGCAGTTTGTAGAACCATGAAGGACTCATTTGCATATAGTTTTCTTGTGGCTAGCAGAAATATGCTATTGTTTTCAGTATCGCTGCCTTTCAGAAGCAGGCGGCAGAGGACATATTTTGTCGACTACTCTTCTAGCATATTCAAAATATTTGAAAGGAATAAATGTTTTCTGAATCACATGTGATACAAAATTGACGAAAATAATGTCCGAAGGAAGCAACAGATCTCCTTGTAAAGGGGGAATTTTATGGGTCATATGTCACCGTAAATGTCAGCGGCCGTCCCGACGACATGTCGACAATAAAGTGAATTGACATTTTAAACGCTGAGAAAACCCAGTATATGACTGCGGTACTCTGGGACAATTTCGTGAAAAGTAAATGTTTGATTTGGTTTAGGAATGTAAATTAACACAACCGAACCAACAATTCGGGTGATGACGGCGACATAATAATATTTCGATTATTTTAGAGATATTTATAAACATTTGAAGAAACAAACCATTAGAGCGGATCAAAAACCTCATAAAATTTGGTTTGTGAAATTTAATACTGTAATACAAATGGTATTTATTGTTGACAAAATATCGACCGTTTCAAAAGTTATTTTCCTCACTGATTTAGCAGACGACCCAAACGGTACACACAGATATCGAATTACTCATTTACCGCCGGCTTTCAGACGAGCATATGCCCAAAGTGTATATGACGAGACATGTTTAAAAGTAGATTTTGCAATTAAATGTTTTTGAAAAAGAGAGAGCTTGACTGTAATTGTTGTTTGATTTGTGTTGTGCGTGGTCGTTTTTATCTGCCACGTTCTGGCTGCGACTCAGAGTTACTGGTATGTCTAGTGGTCCCATTTACGAACGTGGTTAATTCCGGGAACCCCCCCCCCCCCCCTCTCGTGATGATACACGTGCGTCGATATAGTCTGATACCAACGTCGAGCACATTGTGTAGCAGTCCACATAGTAGCTGCAGTGCTGCAGCTCGAGGTTTTGCCAGGGTATGTGGGTCAGTCTGGTTTTGCCGTCCGACCCACATAACCCGATCAAAGCCTCGAGCACAGTCGCTCGAGAGCTATTCAGCTCTGGGACTATTCGCCCCATAGACGAGTATTTCTCGCTTCTGTATACTCGTCTATGGGGCGAATAGTCCCAGAGCTGAATAGCTCTCGAGCGACTGTGCCTCGAGCTCCAGTAGTGCAGCTCTCCACAGCGTTGCAACAGTAGACGACAAGGCAAGGTGTGATAGGGACACTTAAAATTGTTTTTAAAAAATGAAGCAGACGACGATCCCTGCCATGCGAGGTGAACTTTCAGTTTGGATACGGTTCGTTACATCTCTTGGGAAAGGTAGTGCTTCAGTAAATGTTTTGCTTGTGCACTATCCATGGAAGAAGATCCCGTTTTACATTAACAGATGAACCTTGAGACATAAAAAATGGATCTTTTGCCTAAGCTCGAAACTATCTCACTTACTATAGATACATTTGTGAGTACTTACAACCATAAATGGAAACACGCCATATTCAAGATGTATAGACATGATAGATAGATGAGTACCTATAGTTTATTCATCAATGAACAACAGTTATTGCCTACATGTGAGCCTATGACTAGTTCATTCTTGTACTATCGTGGATTGAAACTTCTCACTGTGGTCGCTTTTAGTAAGACGGAGCTGCCAGCGATATCGATTGTGGCCAATACCTAAACGAACAAAGCTAAACGAACGCTTGGATGTTTGCGTGGCACTTCAACTTGTTCAGTTGATGTACCAGAAAGCCCCATATGGACATCGACAGAGGGCGCTGCATTCCGCCCTGTTGCATTCAAGCTGACGTTCGCAACTTTCACGAATATTGTGAACGAAGTCGAATGCAATGGGAACCCACTGTAGGCTCAACACTGGGGTATGAAAAGGAAAAAAAGTAACATCAATACGTAAAGACGTCCTTGACAATCACACCATGAAATCAATCATCCCACGGATGCAAATGAAACGGCCACAACTCTCCATTTTCCTGTCTTGTTTCGCTGTACCGTTTTAAATCGATTACGCCAGACATTTCAAATAAATACCAAACTATAAACAAACTGCTCATTACGTTTTTTACCTGGACGGTAAGCGGGGTAAGACACCTCGAAGGACTTAAACTCACATGATTGTCACGTGTCTGCCATGTGATTGGTTCGTGAATAGACGGACGCGCACAACTTGTTCCAACAGCGTTCCAATGGTCTCTAAAAGTTCAACATTAATATTGTGGTGCGAAAGTTACATGTAGTTACATGAAAGTTATATGTTACGCTATTTCCAAGAAAAGGAGCCGTTTAACGGGAAAGTGTAAATCTATGAACAAAAACTTAACAATAAAGGAAACTAATGTTGTATCGCACGATGTTAGATGTGTCAGATGTTGTCTGTGCCGTAGACTTCAGTTCGGCGATTAAATTGTCCGCGTTACGATGATTATGTATTTCTTCCGTCATTAGGAAACAAAACGAGTGATAAACTTGAATTAGAAAACAATATTCAAATGCCAGGACTACATACGATTTGTGAACATGACGTTGAAAATGAAAGTAAATGGAAATAAAGTATATATCTATCTATATATATATATATATATATATATATATATATATATATATATATATATATATATATATATGTATATATATATATATATATATATATATATATATATATATATATATATATATATATATATATATATATATTATATATATATATATATATATATATATATATATAATGCACACACACAGGACTTTTGGACTTTTGATTCCCAGCCCAATAGTAAAATTCTGGTGGCCGTCATGTTCATTACTGACTGTTTGTGCAAGTATGAATTCATCAAAATGATAGTGAATTACGTAAACCTGACTAATTAATGAGAGGGAATTCATTGCAATATTAAAGGCTGACGAAACATTTTCATCTGTTCTTGGATGATAAAATTGTACATGGGCATATTAAATTTAAATGTATGTCGAGAAGAACAATCTTCCCCGGCTACAAGCGTCTTCAGTTGTGCTTTTTATCGATATCGTTCTGTACGGGTAGATTAGTGGTTGATACCTACTGTATTACACTATGGTTTTCCCTGAGGGTACTGAAGGAAAAATCGAATGTCAAAACTGAAACTTTTTGATGGGTCTCCATCACAGCACCTGGAGTGTTTTTAAATTTTCACCTACTCCGAAAACATCGTCATTTTTCACTTGTACATGGTTATAGATGAGGTAGAACGGCCGGAACGATGTTTACGCGTTTCTGGCTTCTCTCACGGGGTCGCAGTTTCCCGATGGCTAGTTGTAGCGACAGCCCGCACGGGATGCAGCTATGGGACCCGGGCACTCAATCTTGCGGGGGGAAAGCGAGAAGAAATCTGTTTTGTGGTCGCGTCCGCGTCCCGGCGAGGATGCTGATCGGCACGAGACAGCGTCACAATTTAATTTTTAGCCTTTGGTCGTCACAAGTGTGTCATTAACAATTGGCGTCTCATTTTCCATCTGCCACGAGTCATTAGCATTTGCCACTTGTGTTCCTCATCTCCAGAGCTAGCGCTTATTAGCGGCGTTCCTGGAAGTATAGAACGATCAGCGCTTGGAACGGGAAAAAACTACCAACATGTGCTGTCAAAGACATATATTATATATAAATATATTTACTAGCCCATGATCAAATATATAATTCGTTGAATCACAATATGAATATTAATTGTACACATTGGGAAAACATAGAAACATGCTACAGGCGCGTGGTTGAGTGGATGCACACAGACAAATCGTTACCTTCAACCACACGAATATTTAGGTTTCCCTTAACCAACCGTTGCTGATCGCTAGGCGTTATGTATCGTAGGTTGTGAGCTCAAATCTGCTCCAGAATTTAAAAAATTCGATGCACTAAAAATCCTCCGAAATCCAGCCAAGCTGTCGTTAGAAGCCAATACGCGGATATCCTTCAATAGAGAGAAAATGTTCACACGTTTTCGAACTCTTGAACCCGACTTTGTATATAGCGCGGGTTTGCTGATGGAAAAATTGAAAGTTCAGTCCGAAAAATCTCAAGCATTGCAACCTTTGCGGACACAAACCTTGTCACAGTCACCTAGGGGTGGGGGACAGTGTGGGGCAGATACGGGACAAAAAGTAACAGGCGAAAGTTCTGAAACATCGATTATAAGAATACAGGGGACACGATCAAGCATACTGTTTTTCGGAGACATACACTCCCGATCCCGGAGGTATGAAAAAAGTTCATACGATCCCGCGTTGAGGGAAATACGTGTGGCTTGCCGGCTCACGGTCCCTCGATAAAATAACGCGAACTCTTAATACACGAATTTTACTAGTCTTAAATCCGCATTCCTCAATCCTGGTTCTCGCATTAGTGCCTGTTGACATGAACTTTGTGTGATTTTGATTCTTTGCTCTCCTTTGAAAGTTGATTTCAGTTATTCAATTAGTTCACAGATAAAGCTGATAACAAACCTGCCCCTTTCCCCGGGGTCTATGATAACACGCATTTTGATATAGGTGGTTATCAATGGACAGCAAATGACGCCACCACACGTGTTCACAAACCAAGTGACACACCCTATGAGACACTATCTACACACGTGCTCATCATCATAATTTACAGCGTCCAGTACCGGGACCGAGTGCAACATGATCAAGATATTTCAGCTCAATATAGCTAAACAGGGGCAGATTTCTTTTTCAGCTTTGTCTCTAAGCAAATTTACTAACTCTGCACAACTTTCAAAAGAGAGAACAAAGGATAAAAATCACACAAACAGTCAATGTCAACAACCACTGGTGCGAGAACCAGGGATTGAGGACTGTCCCTTTACCAGTGCAGACTACATAAAGTGACATAGGTGTAGACCCACTGTGCATGAAAAATTCGATCTATTCGTGCCATGCATGCCCTAACACATCAGGCTGTATAAATCATGACCGTCTTACCAAAACACCTGTGAGAAGCCCTGCTGAACACATTTTGACATCGCTAACAAAACTCTCTAAAGACGGCATCACTCTATCAGTGTGTTTGGACGCAGTTTTGGTGGGATTCACGTTAAGTACACGGCTAAGAGTCTACTGTTTTATTTCTGCTGCTCCATTGGTGTGAGTACGTGGATGAAATCAGTAGGACCCGGGTAAAATGACTGTGGCAACCACTGGTGACATTTACCAGCCAATCGCCCCCGCCAAAAAATAGTGTATGTACTGCAATACATATGCCCACACACACACACACACACACACACACAGACAATAAGTACAACATACAACTGCAGAACACTGCCAAATCTTCCCTACACATGGTAACACCGTATCAAAAAACAATACACAGAGTTGGTTCAGCGCCATAATCCCTAAATTTACCCCATCATTATAAAATAACCCACAACGCACAGTGCAATATGCAACACACCGACACACTCACCATAATGAAAGGCGTCAGCTGTCAACTACGTTACTTGGTTTTTTCATCTCTCATATATTTATTAAAACACTTTGTTTGTTAATTTAAGATCACTTAGACGCAATGCTGCACCATTAGAGAGGCCATTGTGTTGTTTGCCATCTGTGAGCTGATAGAAATAGGATACACATCAACACAAATAAAAATATAACACACCGCCTCTGTGGACGATGAACAATTTACGACGTTTTGAATTCAAAAGCCTGTCGAGCCTTAGAGCTGCTTAAGTTTGCATAATTTCTGTACACACATGTTTCTTGCACCAAGGTGGGAAAAGATCTTGATGGCAGACTGGACTGTTTTGACCAAATGCTTCCTGTTGGTAACGTCCGTTTTCAAAGGACGGCACTTCAATGTGAATAAACACAAAAAAATGGATTTTTCAAACAATAAATTCTCCACCGCAGTGTCTTGACATATCACGCCCTTGAGAAGACCGATGGCTTTTGCACTGTGGGGGTTCCGCGCACACAGGGACGAAGTCACTCCTGATCATATTCTGCGTGCCTTGCGCGGTCGGCAGCCATTGACAGATATCGGCGTATTGTCCGTGATGGAGACGATCTCGAGTCCTCCCATCTGAAGTCCCTTTATTGACGCCTGGAGAAAGAACGCAGAGAGGGTAGAATCAACGATACTGGCATGGCTGTGAACTTGATGGATGGTGCTATCATATCATTAATAAACTAACACTCAATGCGTGGTTCAAGTACTTGAAACTGAAACAGCGTCAAACTATTGACATAAACATATCGCTCATTTCAATTACCGTCACAATTGAAATATATGAGTATTATGCTTTCACTGGTAAACACATATCACCCCTTTACATCGAAAAATGGATCAAACACAGAACAATAGGAGTAGCTTTACCCCTTGCACTAGATATTTTTTTTTAATTATCAATGTAGAAAACACTGTACAGATATTGTGCAATCTATCTGACCACATTCCTGCATCAAATAACTTTTCACCACATATGGATGTGTTAATCCCTGGATGAAAAAGGGATTAAATGTATTACTAATGCTGTCTGATCTGAATCCCTGATGGGAAAGGACGGATAAAGTCACACATTCAGAGAAAAAGTTGTATGGCAAAAAAATCCAATCAAATTTGCAAAAACATCACATCTCTAAAAGGGACTGCAGCTGTAACGCTGATGATTTTTTTTTCGCTATTTATGTTTTATATGTCAATTACAGTTTCTTGTTCTAGTCCTGAGAGCACGTTGAAACACCAACTATTTGGATTGTCAACACAGCGTCTATACATGTAAAATGCATCATTATTGTATACATTTGAATTCCAGTCTGGACCAGAATTCACTTGTCAACAATATCCATGTCGTTTACACATGTACAGGCTGAGTTGACAAGCTGAATACTGCTTATCTTGACATGCTCCGGGGAGTAGAACACGAAACTGTAGTTGACATTAAAAACAAAACAATGCAAAAGTCATCAATAGTTACAGTTACTGTCACTCTGACAACAGAGAGTAAAGTATCCCATTCCGTCTCTCTCTCTCCGACTATTCCGATGGCAATGATATGGAAAGGATGCATGGCAAATAAAATCATTTCCACGGACCGAACAACCCTTCCATCCAGAATACTAAATGCGGCCCTCAGGATTTCACTGAGAGCATTTTTACTTTACTGATCTGATGCGGCTGATAGGTCCTCCACACTGTGCGGCAAAGACAAAAAACTAACCGCATCTGACGCTAAAAACTAATACAGTTGACCCTTTGTATCAACTTCAGCATGCATGGTGGGCTCAGGGATTGAGATAACTAAATTACTGAAATTAAGGAGCAAGCCGAGCAGAAACTCACAGATAACATCAAGGCTGTGAAACACATTGATTGTGAAGGAGAATAATTTCAAATACCGATAAAGGCCTAATGAAGGCATAAATCATAAAGATAACAAAATACTGCTAATTTATTAGTGTATATATCCCTCTGAGCACCCTTATCTGAAAATGTTCTTTTACGTAATCTAAATTTCTTTTTTGCTTCCTGTTCTATGAGAAAGAATCACTCCATAGGATGTTGGCATTATTAGATTGGAGAAATTTCCCATTTGGGGGTCAAAGGTCAAGGAGGAAGAAATCAAATCGGATGCTGATGATGACCAATGAAATTACTGAGCAAATTTTGGATAATGTTTGAAGTTAAGGATTTTTCACAAAGAAGAATAATCTAAAACTTCACTGAAATAAAACAGAAAATTGATCTCTTAGATTTCTGTGCATTCATTTGAACAAAGAATTTATTCATTGGTGATCATAAATGCTCATCAAACCTTTGAGTAGGTCTAAGTGGATCATCAGTAATTATGAAATATAAATAATTTAAATGTAAAAATTACTGTTTTGTGTACAAAAGTGTTGTTTGTATTGTCGCCTAATTCCACTCATAGTTATGTCTCACTCTATAAAATATTGACTTGCCTGGTACTTAAGGGCTACTTCATATTTGAGTTTTGATGAATTTTTTCACCAGACATTGAAAAAAATTGGCAATTTGCCGTTCCAAGAGATGATCAAAATGTCATACCACAAAATGTGAGTGACACTTTTTTTTACTACTATGAGCAAACGAGCCTACTAACTCATGCGGTCTAACTCATCACTCACTCAACATAGAAGAGCGACTCCAAGTACAGCTGTTGCCAATACAACTTTAACGGTGGCAAAAATAATTTGCATCGGAAGAGAGAAAAAATTAACAGAGTCTAAAGATATTTTAGAGCGCCAATACACAAATCTGAAGGAGTTGTTCAAGCATTGTGACCTGTTGTCATGGTGATTTCCGTTTCATCATGCCTGAGCGATGACGTCAACAGTGTCAAAAGGCAGTACGTTGGTCATAAATTTTTTTTTTTCAGTGTAAAATAAACTTACTGAATATGTTATATTTCATCTGTATTATTCATTTTAGATTGAAAATGTTGCTTGGTTATCAAAAGATGTAGATGTTGAATTTAATGTGTGTGTGTGTGTGTGTGTGTTGGGGGTCATTGTGCTGTTGTGTATGCAACACCTCCATGAATCAAGATTACTGTCAAAATTTCCAAATTTGTAGCCAAGGCAAGGTATTTCTGAAGCTCTCTCACATCCCAACTGTGAATACAACAAACTTTGTGAATATAAATTTTGTGAGTGAAAGAATCCAAACATAGGAAAAAAAATTGTTTTGATAAAGAGAATCAGAGCTGGGTTGAGAATATTACATAGCTGCAGCGTCACCGAGGAATTTTATGGTTATAAATGACAATTTTAATTGGCACAAGCTCTTTCTGCCACGTCAATCTGCCCTACATATTGAGTATTACACTTGTGTATAATTTTGCATGTTGAAATCAAACTCTAACTTGCTGCTTGACAAGCAGTCTAAAACCGATCTGTTGTTGTACGAATCCCAAACTTATTTTCTTGGTAACTGAATATAAGTTAAATATTGAAATCTGCGACAGTCAATGGTTCAATATATTTCAACACAACACAATATACCTACAAATTAAAGATTCATTGTTGAAAAAGTTTCAGGCAAACATAAAAGATATTTACAGATATTCCTTCAAAAAGTTGTTTTCCCCAACAGTCTCAAGTCTCAGTCTTTGAGAAACTTAGATAAAAATTAAAACAAAAATTGATTGCATTAAAGGCACTGTTTGCAATCCCAGGGATCCCCTTTGTTGTAATCTGTAAGAGGATTATGGAGGTGTGATAGCCTTTTGTTTTCCATTGAAATTGTAATCTGGTGGGTACATTTTCTGATGAGACAATCTGGTGCCAACACAACCCTTTAAGGGGGGCTCGCAGAGTCACTCAAAAAACGTCCAGCAAATGTCATTTTGAAGTTGTAATGTTAGCTAAAGTCATTTCTAAGAGACAAAAACATGATTGGTAGGAACGTTGATGGGAACAGTTTGACATCTAAGATATTCTTACCTGTCTGCCTGCACCAAGACCTTTGACCATGAGTCGCACATATTTCACACCTTTGTCAATAGCTTTCTGATGGACAAAAAAGATCAAACACTCGAGTAAGATGTGGGTGTTTTTTTGTGTCCCTGAGGATACCACTCAAAGTTTCACTTATGCTGAACAGATAATTTAACATGATACTACTGTTGATTATCAACCATATTGAAATAATTGTACGGCAGAGGATGAGAGGGACTGACAGACGGTTTGGTCACAAATCCGAGGAAACTGGCCATCTCCTCTTGTGCCATCAGTTGACTAATTTTCGAGCGCGTAATTTGGGAGCGGTTCTCCCCGGTAGAATTTACAGTACAGTTCCCAGGGACTAAAAAACACCATGCACTCCTACTGCTCAAAAACTGGTAAATATGAGCCAGTATTGTTGATTCAAAATTCCCTGGTCTATAATCGGCACAAAGGTGAGTCTAGTCTCGGTTATCAAACGAGTTTACAGAGTAATCTGGCGAGTTGAAGTGTTCTCAGTTTTGTGTTTGCGTTTCATGATATGGGTTTATTTGCATACGCAAAACAAATACCTGGTACTAATCGTTCAAAATGAGTGAGAAAGAGAGAAAGAGCACAAAACAGAGAGAGTGAGGAAAAAAGACATTTGGTTCGACGAGATCCTATTTACAAGTGACCGTATGTTGTAGCTGTAGTATTTTATTGAAGGATTTAAAATAAATTTTCATTCAATTCTGCATTTAACAAGATTACTGAATCTATTTGCCGCTTTGAAAAGCTTGCGACAAAAACATCGAGATTTACACAAAAACTTTTGAAAGTCAGCCCAAAAAATTGATAGCCAGCGACTAAGGGTGGTCATACAGAGACACAGGGCAGGACAGAAACTGGCAGATACGACCGCAGATATACCAACAGAGAGACAGGTGGACGACACGCAAATGCTCAGTCAAACAGACAGGGCCCTGGTGTTCTGCCAGTGATATGGAATGAGAAAGCGCAGTTTAAAAGGCTGAAATATGATCTTCGAGGAAGGCAATTTCAGAGAAAGGGTTGTGCGAGAGAAGGCAGAGAAAACACATTAACGCCTGTAGAGGAGCATGATGAATTAGCTAATTGCCAACCAACATCAAACTAAATCAAGAATGATAGCGGTACTAATTAATAAAACATTAACTGGGTAAACTGGAGATATTGGCTTGGTTTTAAACAATTCACTCTGTCACCACGTGCAACGTTTCCCAAAACTTACAATTATTATCATCCCTCCAAACAAAACCCAAAACCAACCAATATCCATTCTCATTAGGAATTTCGTATCACAGTATCACTATGACAACATTTTCCCCTCACTCCTGCCCCTTCTCCCACAAAAAAAAAAATTAAAAGAGAAAAGACACTATCAATTTATAATTAATTGGAAAATTAGAACGGTGTGTCTGAATGAAGCGTAGTTTGACCTTAGTTAGTGGGAATAGTGGCGCAGTGCTCAACCTGACAGAACAATGGCTGCGGCAAATTTGCATGCAGGTGGGGAAGACAGACTGGCGCCTTAATGGAACTAGCATAGGCTGTTAACAATGGTGATGAATATGCAGCAGGCAGTCGGATGACAGCCCTGCATATCAATCTGCACTGAGAGACTGACCCGGGAAATGTCCTCGGCACAATCCGCAATATATCACGGCATTCACTCATTGTGGGTAAAAGGCACAGTGGCTAATTTATGACTATTTTGAAAAGGCGTAATTGACCTCACTGGGGCAGGATTGGGGAAGCTGGTATATGATTCATATTTCATACACACCGCGATAACCATGACAACGCCGCGAATCAAAGCATAAATTATTTACGCCGGGGTTGTGTTGAGTGATGATTCGGCTGTCAACTGATTTTCCAGCGTATTTTGAGTTAATCCGGCTTTATGTTGTCGTTTACCTGGCTACATTGTTGCCGACAACAAACCTACCACGGCATGGTCTGTATTTTTTTCAATAGAAACTCACCAGTACGGATGTCACCCCCAAAAATTTACAACCGCGACTTTTGACATTCAAATCCCCCTGTATATACTTGTTCTCTTTGCACGCTATTTTCAACCGTATCAGAGCTGCATGCAACTCTCATAGGAAACCCGTACAGTTGCGGTAAATAGCATTCATAAAAGACCTTTGATCAAAGAACTGGCGGCTGTGCTCCTTACTCTGACCTTCGAACTTACACTCTTTAGTTTGGCTGACTTTTGTTACCATTTTTTTTCCTCTTTTTTTTTTGGTCTTACAGTTGCCACAATAACCCCAATCCAATCACCCAGCTTTTATTTCCCGTTTTTCTCGCCATGTTGGTTGGTATTGTTGGCAAAAAGGTACGGTTGGTCAGTTATCCACGGGGGATCGTAAACTCTTTAAAAGAAATTCCACGAGACTTGTGTCACCTCAAACACAAATGGCGTGTGATTGATGCTGCATTTTCACTGAGAGTATAAAATACGAGACTAGTAAAATAAAAGAAGGTATCCAGCAACCTTGCAAGGAGAAAAAAGAAAAGGAGAAACAACCTTGAAACAAATTTGGTTATTCACCATTGAAAACAACCACTACATGGAAGTCTGGTTTCTCCTGAAAGAAGAAGTGATCACTTAAGTTTACAGATACAACCCTCGCAGTATTGCACTGACAGGTTCTTTACAAACTTACTGGAGCATTTTCAGAAATTTTTGGGACAGGTTATGCTCAACACAATACATACTTTCAGTAGTTTGTTGGATTTGATGCATTTTGTGACTGTACATTATACACACTCGGTGGTAAAACTGCATACATCAGAATCCCTACTATGTATCTCAGATTTTATTTCCGTGAACAAAAAGTTTGAATATCTTCCAGCCTCATGAAAGAGAATTTTTAATTGACCGTGACAAAAAAAAACCACTTGCAACATTTTACAGGAGCTGGGGCCCATCTATGATAAGGAAAAAAACAGATTATGGGCAGGCAGTTGTGAGAGAGAGGGCGTGGCGGAGTGACATTAACTCAACAAAGCATGCTACCATGCAACATGTTCAGAAGAATCAACATAGCCCTTTCATGTTCATTGACTGTAATAGCACAGTCACTGGGCATAAAAGCATGGGATAAATCATCTCTTTTCCCTACTCATCTCTGTTGCCATGATAACCGTGACATCAGATGTGTCCATTTCATCGTTTTTTATCATCTGATAAATCTACATCAGAGCTGGTGGTATTTTTTTTTTCTTTCTACTCCCCTTTTCAGTTTTTTTAATTTGGTTTCTCAACTGTTGCAAGGAAAGTGCATGTGGGTGTCAGGGGTGGGGAATTTTTTTTGCCATTTATTTTACATAGTCAGCGGTACGACATGACGTGAAATTGATGATATCTTCTTGCATATGTCAGTTCTGAAACGGACAATCCATTTGAAATTTTCAGGCATAATGCATTACCAACAGGCTATCAATTTCCAGCTTATTTTTCCGCAACTGAAGAGGCCTTGACGACAAAAAGAGACCTGAAAAAAATTCCTCAAACATAACCCCTCCCCCCCTCCTTGAAAACATCACCTTCATTAAAAATGTTGCTGCAAAATTTTAGTGTTTTAAAAGTGAAATTGCACAAACATGAACACAAATTCAGGGTCTTAATTTGGATGCCCACCTGTAAAAGATGAATCCCGTGCACATCATACTGGATGTGGCAATTTCAGAGACAGCTCTGGCGCACAGATGTCAGTTTCAAAAAAAAAGGACAAAACAAACAATAGGCTGGCATCAAGTTGCCAGGTTTTTGTCCGATTTAGCAAATCAATTATTCACTTATATATTATGCTGATTACACTATTGACATTGTCTCACTTTCTCCCTCTGATGTCTGTTTACTCATTAGCAAAGGGCAAAATGAAAGGCCTGTCGGAGACGGACACTGCACCAGACTGGACCTTTCTTCAAACGATGCTGCACAATATGCCACCACAAGCACTCCATCGCTAATTGAGGATTTGTACACCGGGTGTTACTCTATACGGCCTTCATGGAAATTCAGCTGTACATTCTGGGAAATTGAACTATCCAGGGGGTGGGGGTGGGGGGTGGGGAAACAAGACAGTGCACGAAATTTGAGAAATTCACCATTTGTGTTCCGCGGTTTGGTCTTGTGTTCGGTACATTTATTCCTGTCCAAATGTTTGCCTTCCGAACGGATTGATGTTTGCGACAGAGTAAGAAGCCCCCTGGGTATCGCTGACAATAGTGTCATCACCCCGGGTCATTAAGGGTTTTATTGTTGTGTGTTCTACATCTGCAGCGGGACATCAAATTCCTTTGTTCCCAGAAGGATGTCGTAAAACGGAAAGGACTTCTGGTGCAGGGCGGTTATTTTTAGTGAACATGTTTTTCAACACCTTGTGTGGTACATGTCAGCTTGCAGTCTGCATCTCTCAAACAAACTCCCTCTGCCACACCACCATAATTTTGAAGGATTTCAATCTCGTATGAGTGGCTGGTTGATGTTTGTGTGTTACCATTTCTGGTTAAAAAATGCATCGAGAAGTGTCTAACTTGAGAAAAACATCAAAAAATGCAAGCTCCTGAACTCACAGTTTCTTTGATATCATGAAATTGCATCAAGAAACTAAATAGTTAAAACTGAAACTGTGACTGAAAAAATCTTGTCTGAAAGCCATAACTTTAATCTGTTTTTAATCCCTTGGCAAGCTGTATCCTGCACAAACAAAAATGACAATACTTCAATTTAAAGGTAGCATATCACCTTTCACCTTTTTGCAGTGACATTTGCAACTCTAGATCAACATTTTGCAGGAGACGATAAACAAATCTGCCTCTCTTTCTTATTGAACCAAATTTAGACCGGCGACTATGTTTGTTTTGTAAAGGTTTCCCCAGAAATATACCAATATTTATTGGTATAAAACAAAAACAAGGGCAGATGTTGATTTATGAGAAACCTGCACTAATATTTTTTTTCACTGGTTCATCGGGAATGTGCTCGAACACCATTCACCTGAATATGGCGATTTGGTATGGATGTGTATAAAGAGCGCCCTCTGTGTTCAATACAGCAATCTTCAGGGGTCCTGAAGAGCGTGTGTTTTAGCAACTCGTTCAATGGTGCAAATATTTAAAACAAATGTCTCACATACAATCTGAAAGGTCTAGTTCAGATTAAAGGTAGAGGACACCTTGAAGACAGACATTCGAACTCTAAAATTTGTCACAATACTTTCCTGGTCTGGATTCATGTTTAAAATCGTTGAGCAAATGTGGTGTTCACTGCCTAGCTTTTGTGAAAATTGAAAATTTCAATTCTCCCCATAGAGGAGTTAACAGGGATTCCTGCTCTTATTGAATGTCAAATATCAGTAATTTATTGGTAATTTGTTTTACTATTACCGACATTTGCACAGTGACCCCCCCCCCCCCCCCCACCCCCCATTATGCAAGATTATGGTGTAAAGCTCCCTGTGGAAAGTACTGCTAGATCCTACATTCCCAGACAAACAATATAATTACTGATTATCAAATCACTTGTGAAGAGAAATATATTTTCTGAAAGCTAAGCATTTCAAACAGTCAGGAATTTTGCATCATTTTTTAAATGTCAATATTTCTTGATGTTTCAAATAAAGAAAGGAAAGTAATTCAGCAGATTTACTTTAATCACAAAAGTTTACCAGCAGATGTAAGGGTTAAAGAGAGGTTGAAAATAGTAAAACTGAACTGACATTACAATAGGTAAGTGAAAATATGCTGTAGTGGATGAATGGGATGAATTTCTTGGAGATGCCACTCAACTATGGCAAGGAATAAACTCAAAAAAATCCAAAAGAAATAAAATGTCCACCTGTGTTCTGGTAATGTAGGTAAGTAGTCTGGGAAATACAGACACACTTCTGCTTTTCCCTATGCCATTGCAATGACGTACCAGTACGTAACCAGCACCACATGGGTAAATTGCCCTTTGCAAAAACCAAACATTTATTGCACCAGCACTCCACAGGAATCAATCAACATAAATTTTACATTTCAGAACAATACTGGGGTTATGTTTCTACTTTCATTTGTTATGAAATGCAGTACTGGACGCACAGACAACCATCAACAACACAGGGTCTATAGAACTCTTACATCAGCTTATCACTACTCACCGTAGCAGCAGCAATACCGGCTGTCTGGGCGGCTACTCCAGTAGCTTTCTTGGCATTTTTAAATCCCACTGTCCCCTGTAAAATGAATTAATTTTTCCTTTTACTTGAAACATTAAAAACTATCACATAGCCAATAAGCTGTAATAAAATGTTTATGACCTTTGAACTGTATTTGAAAGTTCAAATTTACATAATATGGTTTAATAACGACTTGGAAAAGAAAGCCAAACATTTTTTTAATATCACTGATTTACTGATTCAATGAAGGAGAATAATTTATTTCTTTCAAATCAATACTTGCAAATCATAAAATTTTCAGATTCCAGCTTTGTTTTCCTTCTTACATAAACATTTTTAAGGAGTCTCTACATATAACATGGTGATTTTTCTTTATACTGCAGAAATATATATAAGATATTGTGAGCACTTACACAAGATGTTCTCACCATACTCTTTGCTAGAAAAAGTAAAAAAAAACAAATAAAATCAGAATGGAGACATGAGGCCGGGTGAAAAATCAGAGAAATTGTACAAACATCAGTTTACAGCCTGTTCCATTAAAGGGACAAAGTCGGCCATTTTTCATGAATTTTGTTTGATGCGAGATACTACTTATATTGTTTGACATGTCGAAAGATACTGAATGAATGGGTGACCATGTATATATTTGACCCTGGTTTTAGACACGATAATCAAAACCATCGTGAAAATGAATTAATGGTCATGACCATTAATTCATTTTCGTTGTAGTATCTCTCATCAAACAAGATTTATGAAAAATGGCCGACTTTGTCCCTTTAAGCCCAGTTAGTCGGCATGTAAGAAACACTGTTTTGAAGTGCAGAGTACAATAGTTTTTGTAGCACTTCTCGGATATCGCATCATGAAAAGATGATGTTTGTGGCTTTCATGTGATGTATCATATCTCGGGGCTGTCACTTAAACCAGTGATTTATGAGTGTTGGTGACATTTGCTTTTTTAATCAACACCTATTTGCTCTTAACGAGGAATAACAAACTTTGTTTCCGTGATATGTTATCTTCTTTGTCGACCACGTAATATAATCACTCTTCCCTCTATGCCTTCAACTATGAATATTAATTCTATGGGCACGGAGCATGGTAAATATTTGACGAGCTCGTAACAAAACTGTTGAATAATGGAAGCAGGTAATCAGTGGGTTTTTTTAGATCAGGGAAGAAATCTCCTTCTCGTCTGCTGATGAGGCAATGGTGTCATGGGGGAAGATTGAAAAATGAAAAGAGGGCGTGAATTTACATCGTGAGTGAGATCGGCAACAAACAAGTACTTACAGTCTTTATCAGTGACGTTGATGTGTGTGTTATTGTAGGTTGCTTTGACATAGACAATAGGCAGGTCGTGGAACTGGGTGCCAGCGAAAACCAACCCATCATCAGACGATATCAGCCTTTCTCTGAAATGAAAACAGCGAACAACATAAATGTGAAATCACGGTCTGCTGATCAATTATTCAAACACATGAAGGGATACGGCCACCCTGAGACAGATTTTTATTCACTTAAAGCTGCTTAAATCCCTTAAAGCAAGCTCATCAAATGCTAGACATGACGGAACAATTTCCTCTTCTCTCGGAGCGATAAATGATTATTTTTCAATTTAATTGATGAAAACAGGCAGGCAGGCTATCGTTCCGCCTGCGCGGGACATTTCTCAAACCTGACCGATATTGGCTGAGGATAGCCACAGACAGTTACAACTTTTAAGCATAGTTTACTTCAGCTATTAAAATGATATAAATGGTAATTCACCCCACACTTTCTGTGAACACCACTGCTGTCTTTAAACATCACAGAACAAATGTTTAAGATGCTACATTTGCAGAACTTTTATCTGTGCTGCATGAGGCAGTTTCTTTGTTTTTACATTAAAAACGATATATACATATTTATAACAGTCCACATGCTCGTTGCGTGCTACGATTCCCCAGAATACGTCACATGATGAGAAAAAAATATGTCTAGTAACTGAAACGACAAAAGTGACGTCAGAGAGTATTTTTTGAAAAGCTATTTCCCTAGGGAAATAGTTTTGACCAAATTTGGAAAAGTGCCCGGTCACGTGACCGTAGTGTCGTCTGCAGCTTTGCAACAATGGCGGGTGACTAGAACGTGATGTGCGTCCGGGATAAGTGACGACACATTCTCTAAAACAGATTTTCCAACATTTTCCAACATTCCAACAGCGTAGGAACTTGAACAGCTCATCGACGGAAAAGATTAAAGTGCAACTAAGGATGTCGCTAGGTATGCTTAGAATATTTTTTGAAAGAAAGTGGTACCACGTACAATTGAAACCGCTGTCACGGTGGAAACGTCGCCCAGTAAACTTGTCACAATGGATTGTTGCGGTGCAAAATATCAAAACACATTAAAAACTATATATCAATACAACATGAGCATGTGGTGTGTTATAAAACACCTATAGCCTGGTCTTTATTCGGCCTATAGCGCTCGTCTATTACCCCTCGTGGCCGTGTGTTACCAGAAACACATCGCTATACCCCTCGGCCTACGGCCTCAGGGAATAGCGATGTGTTTCTATTAACACACGGCCCCTCGGGGTAATAGACGGGCGCTATAGCCCTCATGACCAGGCAATAGGTGTTTAATATATATATATATATATATATATATATATATATATATATATATATATATATATATATATATATATATATATATATATATATATACACACACACACACACACACACACACACACACATCTGCCATACACATTTATCTTTAGCTATATCTTGCCAGAAATCTCTTTCACATATTGGTTTTCTGTGGAAGAGACAAAGGTAATGGCTAAAACCCTTGCAGCTTGACACAAAATTGCTACTGTCAGGTGTAACCATCAGGTGCATGATGGGAAAACTCACCCTGCTGTCATCTCTGATGTCTGATCATCTTGTGCTGTGACTGTGTCTTCAACGATTGGATCAACATTGCCTGGGTCAGTCGATGTTTCCTGCAGTTGTCTGTGGCAAGTGTGGAAGCTTGAGAGGCCAGTTTGAGGCACCCTTACCCTGGTTTGGGGAATTAAATTTTGATGGAAAACACTCCGGCACAGAAGCCTGCATCCTCTTTGGAAGAATCTTACTGTAAAAAGAATGTTAACAACGCAGCAATTAAAGCTTATGAATTATATATTGCAATTGTAATTATGTCTCTTCAAGACCTGTTGATATAGCCATGATCATATGTAAATTTTACTCATTTCCTCTCAATGACAATGTAAGAACATTCAAAATTCTTTCAATTAGGAGAGAGTGTGGGGAACTATTTCTAAAGAATTGAGAACGTAGGTGTTAGAGACATGCACAGTGGAACTGTCAAATAAAAGTACGTACTGTATAAAATGTGGGATACAATTAAATGATTGAACTAACGACGGCAGGCAGATTTCATGTGTGTGATCTTTGGGCGTAAACGTACTTGCCTTTTACATAACACTTCAAAACACTCTCTAAAGATCAGAACACCTATAAATTTTAACGTTGTCATCATCATCATCCTTGGACAGTTAAGTTTCTGTTTAACTTTGATATGCATGTTCTATTCCGTGATTCCGGAACACTGCTATCACAGCCTACCACATCAAAACAATGATATGCCAAAGAAAAGGGCGCTCAAGCCATTGGTTGTAAATATTTATCTGAATAGCAGTAAAACGCAGACATTTAGTCCAGATAATCTTGCTAATACTCATTTGACAGTTTATGGAGGCAATCTATGTAATTGGATCAGACTGCCATTTGAATAATAGCCCACGAAATAGAAGTATTTCTCAAACCCTTGCCCCTGTGACACCACATATTATGTAGACTTTACAAGGCAAGCTCTTCAACCCTTACAGCACAAAATGCAAATGGTATACCTTTTTGTACTGGAGGATGAAATTGGACCTCATAACAGGTACATGGGAGGTGATAGGGTCAGACCAATTACTAACCTCAGTTCTTTCAGCATTTGTAAGACATGTTTCACTGGGAGAAAAGATATTTTACAATAAATTCAAATGTAATAGTTCTCTAAATCTTAACTCTTTAACCTGTTCACCCCAATGCCCAGTAAACAAGTCCATAATCACCATTGAAAACAGTGGGTTTGGGCCAAACCATGGTAAAAAAATAGCATCAATGACACTGTAGCTCCCATCCTGGACTATTTAGTGTTTGTTCTCTGGTCAGATATTTGAACATGTGTGAAAGGGATAAAGTGCATGAAGTGAAAATACTTAAATGAAATGTACAGTGAAATATGTTTAATGTAATTATTCAGAATATAAAATGTAAAAAATACAGAATTAGATATATCGAATACTGTGATACAACCATTAACTCAACAAGTCATTTTCAATGACATAGTCCCCACTTGTAATAGGAGTATTAGTCTTGATGGGGCAGGAAAATGTGGTCATTAAGAAGTATCACTGGAGTGTATATGTTGAGATCTATGGGCATATAGGTCTATGTCGTTGTTCCCAATTTGAAACACATGAGGCATGTCAAAGTTATGGTTCTAAATCGGGAAAAAAGATCAGACCTCTAGCAGTATTGGCCAGCCAAGAAATACATATGCGCATTATAAATGAGGTACAAGATGTGACATCTTAAGGTCTAATATCCTATCAAAATTGGAGGGTATAGAACTTGTGGTTACTGAAATATGCATATATATGTATAATCAAGGTCAAAGGTCATCGAGGTCACATTACATTTTGAAAAAAAAAATTATATTGCTAATTAATCCCTATATGCCAAAAAATCAGATCTCTAGCTCTATTTGCTTGCCCAGAATTAGATGTGTACATAATTAATGAGGTAAAGCGTGTGTTGTCATAAGGTCTCCCATCCTACTAAATACAAAGGACATAGCACTTGTGGTTACTTATTTATTGACATAAACATATATTTTAGGTAAAAGGTCATCGAGGTCACATGACATTTGGTCAAAAAATTTCTCTCCTATAGTTATCCCTATATACCAAAAATCAGACATCCAGCTCTATTGGCTCGCTCAGAATGAGATATGCGCATAATTAATGAGGTACAGTATGTGGCGTTATAAGGTGTCCAATCATACCAAACATGAAGGGTGTAGCACTTGTGGTTACCGAGTTATGGAAAAATATGTATATTTGAGGTCAAAGGTCACCGAGGTTACGTGACATTTTGTCAAAAAAATTGTTTTGCTAAGTTATCCCCATATACCAAAAATCAGACCTCTAGCTCTATTGGCTCGCTCAAAATTAGATATGCCATAATTAATGAGGTACAATATGTGGCGTCATAAGCTGTCCCATCATACCATACATGAAGGCTGTAGCACTTGTTGTTACTGAGTTATGGACAAATATGTATATTTGAGGTCAAAGGTCACCGAGGTCACGTGACATTTTGTCAAAAAAATTGTTTTGCTAAGTTATCCCTATATACCAAAAATCAGACCTCTAGCTCTATTGGCTCACTCAAAATTAGATATGTGCATAATTAATGAGGTACAATATGTGGCGTCATAAGCTGTCCCATCATTCCATATATGAAGGGTGGTAGCACTTGTGGTTACTGAGTTATGGACAAATATGTATATTTGAGATCAAAGGTCATCAAGGTCACATGACATTTTGTCAAAATATCCGAGATATCTGCGTGAACGGATGGACTCACGATGGACGAACAGACGGACATGACCCAATCTATAAGCTCACTGGACTTCATCTCCGTAGGGACTGAAAATTGTGTCACTGCATCCTTTTTGCAATATGAATACGATGAGAAACTAAATTTTTATTTTTCGTGGCCTTATACATGGGAGTCTATGGAGATCTGCCTTATACATGGGAGTCTATGGACGTGTAAACTAAAAATATGCAAATTTCACCTCGATTTGCCCAAATTCGGAAAGGTCACTCCTATGCACTTCCTCCATACCAAGTTTCAAATCAATCGGACATGTGGTTTCAGAGCAGGAGATTTTTTGACCAAAAATGGGAGAAAATTACAAAAAAATTCATGAAAAATAGCAAGTCCAAGATACTGACCCAAGATGTGCACAATCACTTCATGTCAGCCCAAAGTACTTACATGCTAATTTTTCATGTAATCTGCTCAGTGGTTATTGAGTTTTTTCATTTTGACTGTTTTTACATTTTTTCACTTAATTTGCATATTTTTGGCAATGACAACTTCATTTGAACAAAATCTCATCTACAGCCCATCATCCATGTACACACCAAATATCAAGATGAAATGTACAGCGGTTTTGGAGTTTTTGATGTTGACGGACAGACATACAGACATACAGACATACAGACATACAGACATACAGACACACAGACATACAGACATACAGACATACAGACATACATACATACAGACATTTCCCTAGCCTATAAGAATAGCTTCCATTGCCATATATACATATGGCTATGGGAGCTAAAAAAAAGGTTAAAAGAGAAAAGTGCAGAGTGAAGAGTTTGAATATTGATCACTTGAATTGTCACACTTATGCCAATATGCATCTTCCAGAGGAGATGTTCCTGTTTCAGGGAATGAAAATTCAGAAAATTTTATCAAAAATTACAGCTTTTGCCCCTTTAGCCATCACACATTGCTGCAACTTCAGAATATTGGTAAAGCCAAATAGATGTAATGAACTATAGGGTATTTCACATACATATACTTTGTATGGGTTTCCATTCCGGTATCTCTGACAGTGAGTACGAGTGAAGATACAGATACAAATTTTTTTGTAACAATTACTGGTTACCTAGGGAGTCATTTGGGTTTAGGAATAAAAGCGGAACTAGAGGCCCTTGGGGAAAAAACTTTTTGTTCATATTGAATGGTGCGCGTCCAACAAACTGTATTTAATAGCACTGTTGTCTTCTACAGCAAACATCACCATACAGCAGTCTTCACATGTACAGTGTGTACACATCAAACCGTCTGATCAATTTCAATTAAAATTCAATGGATTGTATGATTATGATTACCTTTTCAAACCATATTTAATTTGAAATGAACCCTAGAAAATAAACGGTGTAATTGAATGAAACTCTTTCAGGAACACCTGAGTGTAATTACATTTTAAAAAAACCATATTGAAGTTGAATTGAACCTTAGAAAATAAATGTTTTAATGGAATGAAAGTCTTCGAATAAATATTGAATATGCACTGAACCCCTACAAAAGTCAATTTTGAATGTAAGATTTATAAGTCCTATATTGTTGTTTTTTCATCTTTTAATGGATTTTAATTAGATAAAAATTAAAAAATTTAGGATTTTCACTAAAGTGTGATTAGGTTCGTGTTTAAACATGTCAATAAACCATGTATTTATTACTCCAAATATAATCACAACAACTGGTTTCCATGGAGTGGAGGGTGATTCTCTGCTGTGCTATCATCTACACGAATACCAGTATGAAATGCACGTATTACCAGTATTTTCAAAAGAACTAATCACACAAATCATGCATGATTATGTAAATTTACCTGAACACACTGATGCAGAAGTGTGTCGTACTATGACGCACATACATTGTTACCCTGGTAGCCAAAGTACCATGCAATTAGGCCAACAAAAAAGTATTGCGGGAACTTTTTGATTTTTCATTTCTATTTGGGCGTGACCCATCAAAATGAAAATTTAGCAATGATCATGCATGATTTTTGAAAAAACGTTTCGGTATTTAAGGGAAGGTTCAGTTACCTGAAGACCATTTGCTTTGTTTGGCCTTGCCAGAATTTACTTCATTTTGATGTTATTGTTCTTGTAATTACCTAATAATTGCTGATTTTCAAAATTTATTAAATGGAACTGACAAAATGGTGTGACAATGCATATACACCAACCACCTAATCCTTCGTGACAGCCTCACAAAAAGTATACATACAAAACAACTTTATCAAGCAGATTTTGTATGATGAGCAAAGGCATGGCTGCGTGGAGTCTTCAGTGTGTTGAAGAGCACAGGTGCTTTGAATTGTCCATTTGGTATATGCTGAAACGTTACTCTACACAAACATTCTATGTGCCTGTGCTGTAAAGTAGCTCCAAGCACCTGTGGGGAAAGGTGCCCACCTTTTTCAACACAAATTCGTTGTGTACAGTTGTTGTCTACGGAGCTGCAGCAACCTCCGTGAGTGTGTCAGTACACTACATAAAGATAATGTACAAGCATGGTAGAATATAGCTGCAGAACAGTAGCTCAAGGTTTTGTCTGGGTATTTGTGTCGGTCTGGTTTTGCCGTCCGACCCAAATACCCAGAACAAAACCTCGAGCTACCGTACTGCAGCTAGGTAGAATATCGCTTCTACCTGTCCTCTAAGCATAGAGGTACACATCCTGTGCGCTGCCTCCATGCCCGAGAGTCGAAGCCTCTATCCATGGTATAGTTAGTACAAGCACTGCGTAACAGGGCTATCCTATGGTAGCTGCAGTACAGTAGCTCGAGGTTTTGTCTGGGTATTTGGGTCAGATGTCTGGTTTTGCCGTCCGACCCAAATACCCACGTAAAACCTCGAGCTACTGTACTGTAGCTGTGGAACCATAGCTGTGGTGTTTTCAGACGGGATTCCTGCCTTTCACGGGCTGGTTTTGACTTTTACGATAACGCCGTGTGGTGGCGGCGTTAAAATCGTAAAAGTCAAAACCAGCCCGTGAAAGGCAGGAATCCCGTCTGAAAACACCACAGCTATGGACCCACAGCTAACTGTACTGCAGCTATCCTATGCATATCCTATGCTTGCTGCGGATCCGTAGCCCTACCACTCTCTTTGCTGGTTGTGTTGGGGGAGTGGCACACAACCAGTAAAGGGAGTGGTAGGGCTACGGATCCGCAGCAAATCCTAGTATCCTATTGCTAGACTAGTACATGCGGCAACGTGATTTCCAAGTGTGATTGTTATCGTCATAGACGGAAGCATCTTACGGTTTCCGATTTGGAGGCTAAGGCTAGCCCTCAATGAATTAGGGTCAAGGCAAGTGTTCGTACTCTAATACTGGCAATGCTACTTGGTGAGTATTCGCTCTCATTCCGCTAGTAGTAGTACTGTCTTACCTGTGGACGACGCCATATTGTTCTGTGGTTTGGTCATCCACAGCGAACTTTGACTTCCGACCTTTGACTCATTCGTGTTGAACTTGAAGCGTCCACAGACGTTCACCCGATAAATTTAATAACGTTTATTATAGTGATTGTAGAATTTTGGATAATTCTTTTCTTTCGATAATGCACGTTCCAGAAAAATATCGACGGAGGAACCGTGCTAGCTTGGGAAGCTTATAAGCTTAGTGTTACATGCCCCTATGGTGGCGCTGCAACTTCCATCAGTAGGGGCTATTTTAAAACACTAACCGTGTAGTACCTTGTTTTCAGAGTTTGTCATCTTTTTGTTGCAGTAGATGGTAAAATGCAGTGCAGGGGGAAAACTGGATATTCGGTTGCCGTGGCGACAATTTCAGGGTTAAAAATATGAGGAAATTTGTGGCAAAGATATCTATTGAACGAAAAGTCATACAACAACCGAATTTTTTCTGTAGCATTCAGATGTAGGCCCTATATGTATTACAATATGAACCTAAATCTATGACTGTATAAGATGTCAATATAAATTAAATCATAGTCATCTCGGTAAGATTGAAAAATTAATAAATTTCACAACTTTCCGTCAAGTTTCTACTATGACATGATTGGATGACCTTGTTTTTTGAAGTTTGTTTTGTAAAGTATTTAATTTCACATATGTTGGCTGATTTTCATTGCATTCCAACCATTCTTTCAAGAGTTATTACTGCCACAAGAAACGAATGCAGTACAAAACACAATTGTTAGGAGTATTGGGTTGAAATGTTTACAACATAAAGGTGATACTCATACTTCATGCAAAGTTTACGACCTCAAAATAGGGTATTGGACAAGTTTAAATTGTCAGTTAGAATTCTATTTATAAAAACCTGGTTGTAATTGCTTTCTAAGTGAAATATGAACTGTTAATTATCAAAAAAACATGGATTTTATAATCAGCATGATAATGAAATTCATGTGAGATTCTTTACTTGTTTTGTATATGGACACCATAACTTCTAATATGGTTTGTTTTCTGGTTTAATTGCTATACCTGAATGAAAATCTTCATATGCCTTACAGTAATATCCACACAAAATATAAAACAGAAGCATTTATTGCAAATTTCTTCCCGATTACTCATTGATCTGGCTTTTTAAGACTGCAATTAGTCTCAAACTCACAATTTCCACAACGCCATATTTTTACCTCTGAAAAAGCTGCTTCAATAAGCAAGCAAATGGTCACTACTTCATACATGATGCCATAACTAAACAAAGTTTTCAGGCAACCAAAAATAGCGATTTACCTGTTTTGAATATATAATTAGACTAAATAAAATTTGACCAGGGGTCAGTGGGAAAAAAACGCGATTTTTCTCGATTTTAGTTAATATTTTTTGAAGAATGATATAGCTTATTTGAAAGTATACATGTCGAGGGTGACAATGAAGGAAAAAAATAAAATTAGATTTTTTGAGCATTTTGACCGACATTAGCCTAGACGATGGCCTTAAGTACTTGATAGAGAATGAAAGTACTTGACTGTATGGAGCTAAATCTACCACTAGTACCAGCCGATTTGGGATATTTGTCAATGTATCCTCAAGAAGTTTCACGTTTTTGTCACCATCTTCTTTTAGAGAAAAATGTATTTAACCCCTTGCCCCGTAACCATGAACTCTACGTAGTGTTGTTGCGTGACAGGTTGTCTGGAACTGATCCGTAGTTTTGGTCATAAATCAAAAGTTTGAGTATCATGCCAAAACTTGGGGGAAATTGTGAATTTGGAGGCAAAGACAGAACACACTGTAACTTGCATGAGTTTACTTGAGACAACTCATTGTGCTGTAACAGTGCATCAACTCTAAGCTTATCATTTGAAGGACACTGTTTAGGCCTATAGTTGAGAGTGCAAGGCAGTCTCCTCGAAGCATTTGTAATGCCAGTCAGATCACTCCGCAAAACGATTTTGTGGAGTGACCGTGGATCACAATACGGCGTTGTCGGGGTCTTTGATTTCATACCAGTGTAAATTCTGTCTGGATACTGGAAATAGACCAAGACATGGAGTCAAGGTAAAATAGAAGCTCGAATATTATGGCCTACCTTATACCTTATAATTACACTTTTTTTCCAGCGCCTTTGTTCTGTAGGCATATAAAACTAGGTTACGGAGGTTATTTGCTTCTCAGAAAACTTTTATTAAAGGGGCAGATTCTTTATAGGCTTTATCTCTGAGCAAACTTATTAACTGTCCACTCTTTTCAAAGGAAAACAACAACTGGACTAAAATCACACAAACAGCCAATGTCAATAATCATTAATGCGAGAACCAGGGATTGAGAACTGCCCCTTTAAAACTGGTACAAAGTTCGATGCATTTTACGGAAGCCGACTTTATGAATTTGGACAGTTATATGTTTATTAGAAATGGCGACAAACAACACAAAGTTGATGGTAAATTAACACCCAAGTGTCATCTAATCTACATACAATCTAGACATACACTTAATATTGTCGGAATATTCACAAAGACACCGAGCCGAACTCTGCACAAACAAGCTGGTAGAAATTTCTAATAATACCTGTTGTTTTCGATAATGGTTAATTAGTTTATGAGAGTCGTCGGAAATGTAATGTAATGCATAAACAAGCTGGAAGTTTATAAGGGTCGAAATTTCTAATAATATCTGGGGTTTTTTTCGATATTGCATTGGTTAATTAATTTACGAGAGTTTTTTTTTTTATAAACTTAACGAGTACTATCATTTATTCAAATATGTAAATTATTGCCCTCCAATTGTTTCTAGAGTTCTTTGTACGTGTAAGTCTTAACTTGATTAATATAATCAGTTAAATCGAATATGCAATTATAATTTAGCTGCTGAAACATGTATAAAGTTTAGTAGTTTTGGTATAGCAAGCAACCTTTCATCATCAGCGGGCTCTTCTGTAAGCATCATTATCAGAAATAAAGATTCTTATTTGTCAGACTCGTTGATCCCTGGTATCCTGCTCGTACGACGACCCGGAGACTCAGTGTTAATAACTGCTGAGCATTTACTCTGCAATAGTGACAGATTTAGAGATAGGGGCCTTCATTGAAATCTCATCGCTGTTTGGATCTTGATCATAAAATATGGGTCTGCTAAACGAAAACTATCAAACATAACGCTCGTACTTGTAATGCGCATCGTTATTGTTGACTTCACACAGGACGGAAATGCTGAAAAAATGAAGTTTTACTTCCTTTCCTTGTTTCTTTCTTTCTTTCTTCTTCTTTCTTTCTCTCCTTTTTGTTTTCTTTTGTTTATTGTATCGGATTCCGTAACGTGCTGTTGCACCAGCAAAACATATTGAACAAACACCTGATATGTGACAAACAAATCAATGATATTTCAACAATATTTGCTCTATATGTATATAAGAATGAAGTTCAACCGAAACACAGAAAATAGCATTCATAACGAAAATATTGAACGTCATCATGTACCATTGACTTCCCCAATTCTACATGTTGTGTACACTCACGGTATACATATTTTGTACATAAACTTAATATAATTACCTTGCAGCATCCTTTTGTAAAGGTTCATCGAACGAGGATGGTGGATTCGAAGTTTTATATATCAATATTTTCTATAGTTGCTTCTACACATTAATAGAAATATTTCAACTTCATTCCTGAAAAAATACCCATGGTAGCGTACTCCGCGGAGCGCCATGAGATAATATCGTCTTTTATCGTAACGCAACTAATGTTAATTACAGAAAGTACTGTCATTTCCTCGAGGCTTAGACTTTTAAAATATTCATCATCAAATATATGAAGACAGGCACGACTTACTGACAATTTTTTAAACACTGAGTTTTCTCGAAGATGTTTTTAAAGAAAGAAATCCATGAAGAAAATCAAAGACAGTGGCACCATTCTTGAATACATTTAGGAGTATTCCTTCTCTTTCTTGGTCTTTGGTGAAAGTTTTCATGAAACGACAATATCTATACAATAGTACTTTCTTACATTTCTACATGCAAGCCAACGTCGTAAACTCAGACTTGGCATGATTATACTAGGGTAGTCTTCTCATTGATCAAAATCTGATTTTGAGAATTCGATTGCTTATGTTACATTTTAGTAAATAACGATTGCTAGTCTAGGTTTGACATAGAAAAACATCGCTTACAGGAGATGGCTATTTTTTAACCAACAGCAGTCACTTGAATTTGATACTGGAAACCAGCTGACACGAACAATTAGTTTTATTTTCGTATGCTATGTTCATCACTTCGTATCACAGTAAGTATTTAGATAACAAGGTGACGCACATTTTATGTGTAATGTTAGAACTCTCTCCGATTTTGGAATTAGTTAAAAAGTAAAATTAAAAAGCGAATAAAAAAGTAAGACGAAGAATTTCGATATTGTCGGTAAGGCCCATAATTTATTATTGTATTAGTAACAGTTGGCATTTTCGTTCAAACTCTGTGATAAACATGTTAGTTAGTTCAGGATGGTTATATTGCTGGTATTCGTGACCGATGACTTTAGCATGGGCGATGGGATAGATTGCCTCCATGGAATTTTAAAATTAATATTATTTAGGTTTTGACATACTCTATGATCTCTGTCATCGTGCGTTTTTCCCGCCCTGGCACATTAATTTCCCCTTTGAGAACTTCTGGTTTAAAATGAAATTAGTGTTAATCTTCTTTTAACATATCGTTCGTTCCTTCATTCGAAAAACACCGACTTTCTGGACGGACCACACAGCATCGGTTTTCTAAGCTGGGTCATAACCACAGACCCTGGGTCTATAATGGAACGTACATTGCAAATAACATGAAACACATTGCATTTCATGTTCACAAGTAAAAATTCATTGTGATTCTGACATTTTTTTTACCGTATGGACACGTACTGACAGCTTGGAAGTGATTTAAGAGATGGCCTTAAAAACAAAATTGACGAAGACTGCTCAAAATTTATTGCAAAAGTACTGGCGTTCGTAAGAGTCATCGTAGTTAACTGAATTGAATTGAACCTGTTCAATTTCGCTATGTTTCTTTGATATATTGTTGTCTGAAAAAAGTAGAGCGTTTTCCGTCACTCCTTCTGAAAGAACTCCGTTATCACTAAAACCGTCATGCACATCTCCAAGAGACGATTGATAAAGACAACCTAGTACAGATCATTGACCATGATGATAATTGTTGATAATTGTTATAGGAGCAAATAAAAGTCAACGTCGAAAAGCGTTGAATTTAAAAAGGACATTATGTTGATAAAGTGGATATTCTGCAAAAACAATCCGCCCGATTTTCGCTGAAATAACAGTTTCTAAATATTAACCATGGGAGACTTTTGAAGGATAATTTGAGTTGGTGTTGCACTTAACTAACAAACCTTCCTTTCAAAGCAGTTTGCAATATTTATCATCAAAGATGACATGAAATCCCCTATTTATCATATATTTTCAAAATGGAGAGAATCTTAAAGATTAGTATGGTAACAGTAGTTTACTCGGAGGTGGCGGGATACATATTTGGGTTTTCGTAGAAAGCCTCAATTTTGGTATTTATGATATCAATTTATTTAAGTAAAATGCTTGATTCTGCTTTATGAAATGTACTTTCTCATTTGAAACTAAAGAATATGTAGAAAAACCGATTATTTTGTTTTGCGTTATCTATTCTCATTCTAAAAGGCAGAGGTTGAAAAACTGACATACAATAAAGTGATTAAAATCATGATAAGCAAAATTGAAATGACTCGTTCAATTCATTGTTGTAAGAACTTTGTTGCTAAACAAAGTTTACGTTATGTTATGTTTTATTGATTTCAGAAAGAAAACAATGTGAAAATTTCACAAAATTTGACCCAACCAGAGCGGAGTTAAAGACTTTTCAGTTTGAAGTGCTGAAAATGGGAGAGAAGATGCCATGCAGGAAATCGCGTGATTTGCATAAATTTGCATACATTTACACTTCTTTCTCACCCAATCTATGACTGTAAACCCAACCAATATTTTAATTTTGAGTTTACAAATTAATGAAAATTGAATGAATCTTTGCAAAAAAATTTATTTCGAGCAAAATACGCTTGTTATGAGCAACGCCACCTTTACTTGAAAATCGTGTTTTCGCTTATCTCGAAAACAAATTCCTTTTGGATAATCGTAGTCGCGAGTTAATATTTTAAAAAGAAGACCGCATCGATCAGCCTAGCATGACGTTTACATTGCAATTTTCAAGTATAGGTAACAGTGCTCCGGTTTTGTTCTCCTGGGTGAATATTTGTCTAATAAGTCTTTCTGATCGTCAAAATAATCGGAAAGATTAATTCATTTCCTTATCAAGTGGTTTAATGTCATGTACAGCGACATTTATAGTAGCATTAATAATAATGGTTGGATGACAGAATTTGTAAATTTAAAAAGGGGAGTGCGACAAGGATGTCCACTGAGTGCCCAGTTGTTCATTTTATGTGTAGAAATATTAGCGTGTAGAATTAGACAATGTAAAGAGATCGATGGTGTTCAATTACGAGTGAAGTAGAAGAAAAACAAGCTCGTATTGCTCAATTAGCAGATGACACTACCGTTTTGTCAGAAACGAGAAATCTATTAATAGAGTATTGGATATCATGAATCAATTTCAGAAAGTATCTGGTTTAAAAATCAATAAAGACAAAACTGAGGCTGTTTGGCTGGGGAGTTTGAAAGATTCAAAGAAAGTATGTGGGAAGTTAAAGTGGACAACTGAACCTGTAAAAGTACTTGGGTACGGGTATATGTTGGGTACAATAAACAGAAATGCGATGAGTTAAATTGGCAGCCAAAGCTCGAAAAATTAGAGAGCACTTTGAATTCCTGGAAAATGAGAAACTTAACTCCTCATGGTAAAGTTTTAATCACGAAGAGTCTTGGTTTATCTAATCTTTTATACTTAGCAGCAGTATTAGATGTTCCTCCAAAAGTTGTCAAAAAAGTTGACCAATTAGTTTTTGATTTCATAGATTGTTCCAAATATAAAATAAAAAAGGGCGTTTTATTGTCACCTATAGAAAAGGGAGGATTAAACATTCCAAGCTTCTACGAGCTTACACTTGCTTTAAAATTTACGTGGTTTAGAAAATTTTTTGATGACAACAAAGCAGCATGGAAAATATTGTTTTCCTTCTTTTTACAACCAAATTGCAATGAGAGTATATTGAGATCATATATTGATCCAAATAATTTGCCTCATGAGATCACTAACATGTTGTCTGGGTTTTATACCGATTGTCTGAAAGTATGGTTTAACATGAGATCGAAATGCAAAGAGATAACAAAAAGACATTGTTGTGGAATTCCTTAAACAGACTTTTTGTACCAGTAGTAGATCACATATTGCACACTTTTATTTTAGTAAGGGAAGTGAAGAAACCGACATTTCAAAACTTTCAACAAAAATTGTCTATAAATTGCTGTTAGAAGACTTCTTAACGAATACAAATGCAATTCAAATGTGGAACAGAGAGTGTAAATGTATATTTAATGAAAGAAATGTATGGCTATTAGCGAAAAAAAGTCACACCAGAGACAAAGTTACATAGCTTTCACTGGAAATTTACCATACGACGAGTACCAACAAATCTCAGATTATTTCAACGGAAAAAAATTGAAGCTCCACTGTGCACGCATTGTCGTGAAGTAGATACACTAAGACACAGATTTTGGGATTGTATTGTGGCCAGAAATATTTGGGAGATGACAGAAAATATAGTAAGTGATATTGTAGAAAGTAAGGTTACTCTAAAGTTTGAAACTGTTATAGGAGGAATAACTTTGAAAACAAAGAAAATTGAAAAAATTGTAAATCTTATTATTTTGGTGGCAAAATGGTCTATTTATAAGTATCATGTCAGTAATATTCACAGAACCTTTTCTTCAATAATGATGTTAAGAAATGAGCTAGCGCTGTATCTGAGAGCGCAAGCTCAAAAAATTGATATTCTACTTAGTATTTTTCAAAGAATGTAATTTGTCATTATGAAATGTCAAGACTTATGAAAGACGAAAATAAATATACATTTAAATTAAAAAAAAAATTAATTCATTTTCTATGTTCAGGAGGGTTCGCTATTTTATTTTAACTTACATGTAACATAAAGTAATGTAACATGATATCGTCATCGGCAATCATCGGGTATCATCGGTTATCATCGATCATCGTCACAATAACGTTTCATCGTTATATGAGCTTTTCCTTAAAAAATACCCGACGGAAACTTAAAAAAACACCCGACGGAAAATGCAACAGATGTGAAAGTCTTCCGAATGAAATTGAGAATACTCAAACAAATAGCTCCATGAAAACGTAAAAGGATTATTTTCTCCGTCACAAATAATCTAGTAGTAAAGTCGTTTGATTTTTAATAGTTTTGTTTTAAGAGAGTCATAAAGGGGGATAAAAAATCTCGAGAATTGTTGACAAAGTACTTCCATTTTTACCACAGTCCATCCATCACTATTCTTTTCCAGAGGAATTTGATAGGAACAAACAAAATAACTGTTATATAGTTTCTTTGCTTTTAATTGCACTACGGTTGAACCAATTAATCCAAGGCTCTATTCATATAATATTATTAACTTAATCCAAATGTGATCGGATAGAATTATTTCAAATCGTTTATTGACCGAAAAGATTTGTTCAAGTGGACATTCCTCCTCAGTGCAATTTCACGTGTGTGACAGTGAGACAAGGGAACACAAGTAAATGGTAATGGTAGGTCCCCTAAACCTCGGTAACAAATTTGCTATACGTACCCCGTCCCCAATGCTATGATATGATGGCTTTCGAATACCTGAATTGAGAACTAAGGGAATGCATGGTTTGCTTTCAATCATGTGGGTTTATTATGCAAGCTCATGAATGACCACGTATTGGTACATAATACGGGCCAACCTACTTATCTATCTATCTATCTACCTACCTACCTATCTGTCTGTCTGTCTGTCTGTCTGTCTGTCTGTCTGTCTGTCTGTCTGTCTGTCTGTCTGTCTACTATCTATCTATCTGTCTGTCTATCTATCTATCTATGACTGTTAAAGTAGATGTATATTGAATGTATGTATGTTTGTATGCATCGATATATATATATATATATATATATATATATATATATATATAGATGATTTCTGTATGAATGAGAGAGAGAGAGAGAGAGAGAGAGAGAGAGAGAGAGAGAGAGAGAGAGAGAGAGAGAGAGAGAAATGTAAGGTTGATGTGTACATTCCTGACGACAGGTACTAATATTACTTCGACGCTAAGTATTCAGTGAAAGATAAAGAGCACGTCAGACATTGAATTCCCAATGGACCGCTAATTATTGATAAAATGTAGAAGATGTAATGACATTGTTTTATCGTTATATCTCTGATATTATCGACTGAAAACTGATAGGTAAACAATTTTCACCCGTCTCAATGTTGAAATTTCAACTACGGTGAGACTTTCATGCAGACAAATAAGTTTATTTGTTTGAGATGGCCCTTGGACAGGCTGAGATCGGGCAAATATTGCTAAATGTTCTTTTAAAGAGACTGTAAAAGCCGTATGCGCCCCATTAAACCTGATGAAAAAGATGATGTTTGTCTCCGGACACATTTTTTATACGACATAGGTTATCGTAATTGACGTTTTGCCTCCGCTCTTCCATCAATCATAGATAATCTTCATCGATCATCGTCATCATCATCCGGTGTCATTGTCTAATCCATCATTACGAGCAAACCTCGTGAAATCATCATAAAACAATTAATACCAAGACATGCGTGTGTAGGTATAGGCCAGCCTTTTCTACATACAAATTTTCCAAAGTCGGGACCCAACAGACGAGACTCACAATGACAGCATCCTGAAAACTTTTCTTCAAATTACGCGTAATTTAACTTTAAATTTCATAGGGAATATTCAACATGATGTGATTAGTCAAATTGTTGTTCTTGACACAGCCTTCTTTTGTCTTGCAATTTTTTAAAAATAAATTATTCTTCCTAAAATTGTTCTAAAAGGAAGTTAAATCTCATCTGCAAACAAATTTTAGTTGGCGTCATAAAAAATCCTGTCGATAGTGCTCTTCTAATGATAAGCTTATCTTACATACACGTATTTGACAGCGAGGTCGTGTCTGAAACATTTTCCTTTAAAATTTCAGCCTGTAGCTGTTCCTCTTATTTTGGACACGTATCAAGAGGAGACATGTGACTTGAGCATGGCCTTAACAGTTGGGTTGGTCAAGATCTCGTTTTGAATCACAACACAAATTGTTGCATATAATGTATATGTTTATTGGGCCTACTACTATCATGGAGCTAATTAGCCCCATGCTACAATACAGTACAAAGTTTGCCACTCACAAGATTTTGATCTCGTGTTCAAAGGAAAATTTTCATTCGTAACTTTTGCTAATGTACAGTAGATTGATGTGAAACGACTGTGGTGATCTTGTAAATATACTATCTCCAGAATTGTTTGGATAAAATACATACATACACGTCCAGGTGGAAACTTTCAGTCAACACTGACAAGTCAAAGATAATGATCTTCAATAAATCTAATAGATTACTGGATAATGATCTATTCTTCTTGGGAGGAGCAGTACTTGAAAATGTAAAACTGTTTAATTGCCTTAGACTAGTAATTAGTCCTAATGGCAAATTCAAAGTAGTTTAAATAATACTGATCACGCCTTGCTAAAAGAAACACTTTGGGTAAACAAAAAATTACGATAAATGGTATATAAAAGTAGAGTCATTATGTACAAACATAAATGGATCTAATGTAGTAAATCTTGATGAAATTATCACGACCTCCAGTTTCAATATAATATATGATAAACTAAAAGAGGAGTTCAATGAAAAGTGGAAGCAGGAAATAAATGATGATAATAGAGCAAAACCAAATGCAAAAAATAAACTGAGAACTTACAGGATCTTTAAAGCACGAATTGGATTCGAAAATTATATCACTGAAATAAAAAACGTGAAGTTACGTAGTTGCCTGACAAAATTTAGGATAAGTAATCACCGTCTTAAAATTGAAACCGGACGCCATAGCAAAACACCCGTGTATGAAAGAATTTGTGACCTGTGTCAAAATAATGAAATTGAGGATGAATTTCACTTTATTATTACATGCCCTGCTTATAAGGAACAAAGGATCCATTTAATCGCAGCAGCGGAAAAGCTCTGTGCTAATTTCAAGTCTTTGACAAATAAGTTTAAATTTATTGTGGAAAAGGAGACCTTGAGAATCAATTTGGCAAAATATATATTGACATGTATGGAGTTACGGCAAAAATATTATAACAATAATCACTGACTGTATCTGTTTTTTTTTTTTGCGATATGTATGTAGTGTTTTCGTTTAGACTTTTTCCTTGTTTTTGCAGTGAGATTTCTGAGACACTGTATTTTTTTCTCTTCTGAGTTCATGTAACCGTTTTTATCCCTACCATGGAATGATTACGCCACGTCAGTTGTTCCGGGATCTGGTGCATGCATGCAGCAAGACACTGTTGTCGTATATTCACATGTAACACAGTTCGGTCGACCACACCCACATCGAAATGGTATAATCATCAAAGAATTGACCAATCACAACGCGACAGCAGTGCAACGAGCCGCCATCTTGCATAGGTCCATGCTTACACCATATACACATATCTGGTGCATGCTTGTTCTTCCCAATACCTATAGGGGAAAAATGATCAAATTTCTTCCGTTACTGCTGGTCTTTGGCGGTGCATTTAGCGCCAGTGATGTTATAGAACTAACAGATGATGATTTCGAGGACAGAGTTGCCGAACATGATATAATGCTTGTGGAATTTTTTGCTCCATGGTAAGTTGGTATTGGTAAGTCTGAGCTGCTGTCTGAGTCCATCTCAAACTGTAACAACTTGGATTTCTCAGACTACCTCCATGGACTTACGAAAGCTCATGAAAAGAATTTTTGAATTTATGTTATTACCGAACTTTTAAGTGATATATAGACTACAGTTTGGCCGAAACTCGCATCCCATCGCGCGTTGCTATTGTCATGACTATGGAGGATGGTGTTGTATTTAGCAGTCGACATCCCGAATTTGAACGAACTTCAACCGGTCCCCTTGTGCATGTTGTGAGATTTTCCTACCACCAGCTTCTCTTATATCCATGCAGTTTGTATGCACGTAATCCTAGATTTACGGTCCGCATTTTTGTATTGGCCAGTGATATTCATTATGTGTGAAAATCTGATGTTGCCATTAAAAAATCGGAGGTGACACTGCATGCACTGCTACTAGTATATATTTAACGATCAGTATAGCAATATAAGTTCTTCAATGTAAATATTTATGTTACAGAGAAAATGGTATAAGTTTAAGCAGTCATTTTCCGTTATTTATTTTGCATGTCTCCAGTTTGCCTTTTTTTAGTACCCTTGTATGTGTATGCATGGAGGTAGTAGGAGCTCCTACTACCTCCATGGTGTATGCCAGAAACAAATTGATGGCCAAGCTTCCTTTGACAGGGTGACTGCAGTTTGGTGGACACATCTCATAAGTTTTCTACTGATCTCTGCATATATTCAAAATTATCCTGAACACGACTCCATGGCCAATGATAATTCCTTAGGTGTAACGTGATTGTCCCTAAATCTTCAGTCTTTCCAGATTGATGGTTTGGTCCTTTCACACTCACTGTTCCTTATACTTTGCTCAGAATCTGAGCAACTAGTGGTACAACAACTTGTCTAATGTCAACAATGGATGTGGCAGGAAATTTCTTGAAATTTTCGAGTCCGCATTGTTCTTGCATCTAAGAGGACACAGGATTCATTGGCAGAGAGGATGCAGTAGTATTAGTTTTTTTCCATAAACATCATTGAAACTTAAAATACAGTTTATCAAAAAAGTTGATTAAAAAAGTGATTGCAGTGATTTAATTAAAGTTCACAATGAGTAATGTAGTGTTTTGCTGGCAGTGCAAGACAATATTCTAATGCAGCTGATAAAAGATGATAATGATGAGCTGTACTTCATAAGTTTATCAGGATGAAGTGGGAGGAAATTAACATTAATGCTCTGTTGGCAGAAGGTAATTGGCTGGTTACAATGCTGCTACCAGCAACTCTGAAAAGGAGATCAACATTTCATTAAACACCTTTTATGTCCACATAGGTTAGTTGTATTTGCACAAAGGATGGCATCTGTTTAAAGAAAACAACATGCAGTGGATTGGATATAAATAAGTATCAGACTGGCTGCAGGGTCGATAACTTTATCTTGAGTTGAATGCTGATATCACCGTCTTCTAGTTGAAAATCTTTAGTCCCCATTCCCTAATTTCACCATCAGTGCATTACCACCACATCCACATTTTATGTGGCAAACTGATGCAGAACATGTAGATATGGAACTGGAACAGCTATGCTGTGATGCTCAAACCTTTCTGTTAGAAATTTTAAATTTTTAACTTGATCACCAAAAAATGATCTCTGCAGAGCAAATTAATCAACTACTGGAATCGTAAGTACACATATTTTGTATAATGTCAGTCTGGATTTTAGAACAGACTTGATGAAATACAGCACTGCATTTAGTGTATACTGGCTGATAGTAAAAGCCGTAACAAGTAGCTTCTAGACGCTGATTATTTTTGTACACTGGAGTTGTAAACATCTATTTCATAATGAAAAGTATTCCTTCTTCTTTTTAATGCAGGTGTGGCCACTGTAAAAAACTTGCTCCAGAATACGAAGTTGCAGCAACACAATTGAAATACACTGAACCTTCTGTTCCTCTTGCCAAGGTAATGGTCTGCTTTCTTTGCAGTTTGTAATTGACTGAATCAGTATCCTGTACATGTCTTGCTTTCAAGTGGAACGAGATTGGTCATCACAATCTTTGTTTTTTAACAAAACTGTGTGCATTTTTGCATCAAGCACTTTCTTTCCCTTAACATATGAAGGCACCTGAAAATGTTTGGGAGTTATGTGTGTATCAACACATAATCAAACCTTTCAGGTGTCTTCTAATGGGAGTAATGTGATAATTACAACGATCTATCTACACCAACTTACATACTACAGGTCATTTGATTACAAAACGCTTTAATTTCTATGTTGATTTTACCATAACTTTCATTTCATCTGTGATATCAATGACAACTCTACTTAGGAATGTGAAGTTCAAAGGGAGATTCTAGCCCTTTTTCAGATAATATCACTTCGCCATCTGCCAAGTCCAAAAAATTAGGTATTGAGCCCAAACCATATGTATTTTTACCAACTTGGCTTGGTCTGTTATAGCAGCTTTAGTCTGTAAAAATCATGTTTACAGTATTTTCAGAGGCCTGCAAATGTTCAACTCTTTGTTAAAAGCACCATATGGGACAGGTGCTTCAGTAGTTATAACCAACTTGACCTAATTGTGAAATATGAACTTGGCAGGATAATTTCTGGTTATCCTCATGCCAGTTGATCCAGACTCCCTTTCAGCCCCTTTGGGCACTCCCTTGAAAATTACAGTAGGAAAAATGAAAGTGTACTGCATATAGCAAAAATTGTTAATATCTGTATCATCACATGTACCACTGAAGAGTGCTGAACAGTGAAATTATCATCCTCATCTTGCTGCATGTCAGAATTACCGCTGCTTTTAAAACGTTCCTTGTTTTTGTGATGACCATTTTGGTAGTAGATCTTGTGAGCTGTGAAAATACAATTTAAAAAAAAGTCTAGTCATTACTGCATCATTTTTTGCCAAAGACCCAGGAAAAGAAACAAACCTTTGATTGTTTTTGACCCAGTGTGACTTATCTAAAATGTATGAAATAAAACGTGCAAGGTTATATGGGTGTAAGTAACAACTGTTGTTTTCCCATGGTTTGTAAAGTTGATAATATAAAGAAAGTGTCAGGTGAGCTTTGATTATATATCAGGCCAATCATTTTATGAATGTAAAGTTGCGGTCTCATCAGTTCAAGTTTGATAGTTGGACGTAAAGGATAAAATGTGTTTCGGAGACAGTGTTTTTTTGCACTCATATTTTCATGGTTCTTGTAAAGTGTATTTACAGACTCATTTTCAAATCTTTAGAGGAAATACAAAGTTTTCGTGCTCTTTTTTGACAATCTCACCATTTTGCATTTCAAATATCGGTAAATTTTAGATAATTTGTTCCTGTAATCCCAAAGTTTGCACATTGACCCCAGATTTTATTCTTGATTGTGAAGGAGAACAGTTTAAAGTTTCCTTGAGGAAAAGGAGAGCAAAATTTGAAACTTTTTCTTTCAAGGTGTGTATCATTACCATATGGAAGTTATTTGTATGATGAGTAATTTATAAATTTACAATCTATACATATGTATTTTAGTCATGTACTCATTCAGATAACATGATTATGCATTTTGAATTATAAAAAGATATTATTTGTGAGGTCCGTTAATTAAATGGTCATGTTGAGACTTGCAGTAGGAGTGAGTTTATAGTATGATGCAGATTATGAGCTGAAATGTTTCCATTGTCCTCTCTGCATCTGTTGAAATGGAAAGTTATCCTGAATGGTTTAATTCAAAGGACAATGGCTTTAACTTTTTATAACATTTTCATAATTTTTTTTCTTTCAATAAATCTAGTACACTTCCCTCTTCTCTGCAAAGTATGTTGAAATACAAACATTAGCATCTCTAAAATGGCATATTTTGTATAATGTGCAGTGCTCTTGTTACAAATGTATTCTCGTCCAGATAAAAAATAAGTTACTGAAATTGGACACTGCACACATACAGGCTGTGATGACAACGTGAACGCTAGACACTTTGACATGATGACTAGAGTAGAACAAAATTCTGTATTTCACAAACAGAACAAAAATAATGCAAAATTAAAAATTACTACTTATAGAGCTTTGATGAAAAACAACAATAAATGTGCTCAATGATTTGTATAATGCCTGTTGTGAGTCCATCCAGTTACCGAAATGAAGGAGCTTCTATTTCATTGTAATCCACTCTATATACTCACTAGCAGCTCTGAGTTGTATCGTAGGATTTCACAAATTGAAAATGAGGCACAACAGGTACCCAGATGAAGAGTATAATACCCAGTGAAATGGGTACACAATCCGACTAATACCCAGTGAAACGGGTATACAGACTAGTGAAATGGGTACACAATCAGACTAATACCCAGTGAAATGGGTGCACAATCAGACTAATGCCCAAATGGGTGCACAATCAGACTCTAATACCCAGTGACATGGGTGCACAATCAGACTAATGCCCAAATGGGTGCACAATCAGACTAATGCCCAAATGGGTGCATATTCAGACTAATACCCAGTGAAATGGGTACACAATCAGACTAATACCCAGTGAAATGGGTGCACAATCAGACTAATGCCCAAATGGGTGCACAATCAGACTAATGCCCAAATGGGTGCTCAATCAGACTAATACCCATTGAAATGGGTACATAATCAGACTAATACCCAGTGAAGTGGGTGCACAATCAGACTTATACCCAGTGAAATGGGTACGCAATCAGACTAATACCCAGTGAAATGGGTACACAATCAGGCTAAACTGGTACTTTGCCAATAAAAAATTTTACTTCTTTTCTAATGAAGATGATGCACACAATCATGTATCCAGCAATGACAAAGTGAGAGTTAGCCTCTATATACATCATTGTAATAAAGTAGACATACGTGAAATACAGAAAAAACTCATCTATTATCTGGTATGAGTACTGTTATTCTTTGGGTTAACCATATGCCATGTAAAATGAGTTTGCATGTATAGTTGAGAAACTAAATGACAAGTCTGTCCCTAAAACCATCAAGTATCGTATGTCTGTATGATTAGATAAATTGGTTTTGAAGTTTTGCAAAGATGACATTTCAAATGCATATCATATTTCAATTTTATGTGGTTCAGTAACAAATACCCCTTCACTGATTACCCATAGTGCACCATAGAAAACTGAACGACAGTGAATCTGGTTTTGTACAGACAAATCACTTTATTTTTTTCTCTGCATAGTGTCTTTTAATAGCTATGATAGGTTGGTTTATTATTGGATCAAAGTTAACATTCAACTCTTGGTTTCATGTCAGTTTAGGATTTTGGTATAAGTCCTATAATCAAAATGTATGATAAAAACTATTTAATAGCATGTTGGACACTCACTCAGCACTTTTAGTCTTTTTTGGCATGTTACCACCATTGTTAAAACCCATCGTTATCAGTGGGCGAGTATGGACCTGTTTACAGGGAACTGTGAACAGATTAATGTAGTTCTGAATAGTAATTTCTGGACTAACTTGTAAGTGAAAACAAATGTATACAAGTATTTCTCAATCATGTAGGGAATGGATGATGTAACAGGAGTGTCAGAGTCATAGCTTACAGCTTCAAGTTGCACCATTACACAGGGATGGAGAAAATTTTTGTTACAGGTGGCAAAACTAAAGTACACATGGTTACAAGTAGTGTATTGTGCATATAAAGATAGCGCAAAATTTCCTGATTTTTTACCAAAACTAAATTTCACAGCCAGCAAATTTTAGCTGACTGCCAGTTGTTTTTGCCGGCTGCCGGCTAGATTCTACATCCCTGCCTACAAGATTATCACAAAAGATAAAATTTATCAGGATGTTAAAAAGCCTCTCATATGGAAAAATTCAAACAAAGAAAGATTCTTGATACAGCATTTTCCTTGACGAGTTGCTGTGGTTTAAGTGTCATTTATCTTGAGAGGTTTAACCGGAACAACAAGGAACAAATTTATGACATTTCAGGCAGCAGTAGCTCTTGATTTTGATCAATATTAAACTTTCTTATGGTGTATTGATTTCAGGTTGATTGTACAGCAGAAAAAGATACATGCAGTAGGTATGGCGTCAGCGGCTATCCAACATTGAAAATCTTCCGTGATGGAGAACTTGCCAGTGATTACAATGGACCTAGGAGTGCAGGTTAGAAATCCTTTATCCTCTCTCTTTGAAACATTACGGGTCATCTTCTGTGTAGTAATGGGCATTTTGCTGTCTAAGCAGAGTGGTCCAACTTAAACTGTGAAAAGTTACCAGACTTCAAGATCCCTCTTCTGTTTTACAATAATGTAAAAAGCTTTAAAGACTGTTTGCTGTCAGGTCTTTGTTTGGAAATGCCCTCTACAGTTACAAAATTAGCAAATTAACCAAGCTTATAAAATAAAACTTTGCTGAAGAGTTCGGTTTATATTGCAATCAAATGGAGATAATTTTATTGTGTATTCAAGCACTATATTTGCTAGGGATGCTAAATAAATTTGTAAATATTTTGTTTGTGTGTGAAGTAATGTGGCCACTTCTACTGTTTTCCATGGGAGTGCTTTGATGTACTGAAGGGAACAAAGGTGACACTCTTGAAACATCTACTTACTCAATGCCTGTGAGAAATACACTGTCAGCTCACATTTTAGACTGCACGTCATTTGATACATTCTCAAGCAACTTAAATGAAATTTGTGTCTTTTTTTTTTTTTATGACAGACGGTATCGTATCATATATGAGCAAACAGGCTGGTCCTAGCTCAAAGGAGGTCACGTCTGTAGCAGACATGGAAAAGATTGCTTCAGGGAAAGACTTGGTTGTGGTGGGTTTCTTCATGGACGACAGCAGTGCAAAGAAGGAATTCCTCAAGTTGGCTGGTGCTGAGAGAGAAACTATGAAATTTGCTCACACTGGTGCACAGGAAGTTTTAGACAAATATGGCTTTGCCAAGTGAGTACTGATGTGTATAGTTGTGAATTCTTGTGATGTGTTGTTACATGTTTGTGTATTTGTTTATAGACATGTTCTCGAAAAAACTAGCAAATTAGTACTATGTTTGATTTTGTTGATTTTATATTATTAGTTACAGTTCCTGGCAGTATGCACTTTTGATTGTCTATCTGATGCTTTCACCCCACCATTTGTAACACAAATAGAAAAATGTGTTACGTAGTTTTGTAAAGTTTTAAACAGTAGAATCACTATCATAATCTTACTTCCATCCCACCACTGTTGCCACATAAATGTATAGTATTTTTCTAAAAAGTTACTTTTGTCATTTGCAGTTGTGGTATAGTTTGAGCATATGGCATTTTATTGTCAAATAAACAACAGTGTTTACAAGAAATATTTTAAAGCATAGAATTGCTGAAGGAGGTCAAGTTATTTGAAAAGTGTGTTTCTAATCCGATATGTGAAAGTTGAAGTCTTCACATATATTTGAACAACTGTTTGCATCATGTTTTTGTTTCTGTGTCTTTTGAATCCAGTGGTGACGTCGTCATTTTCCGACCTGCACATCTTAAGAACAAATTTGAAGACAGCACCGTCAAATATGATGGCACAGTAACGCAGAGTAAACTCAGAAAATTTGTCAAAGAAAACAGGTGAGTTTAAGGGAAACTCCTGCCTGGTCCCACATGAACTTGTGAAATGAGCAGTCTGTTGTTAAGGTAGACTGTGCCTTTGGGATAGATAGTCAGACTCTCAAATTTTTACAATTCTTTTCGAATCTACTACTTGTTGGGCTCATTTTAGAGCTCACGGTGTAGGAAAATTTTTCGTTGTCCTAGCTTTTCGAAAATCGAAAATTGTATTTTTTCCATAGAGTTAACACAGAGATGGCAGTCATTTTGAATTTCGGATATCAGTAAAACTTCGGTAATTTGTTTCTCTAATGCTAAAGTTTGCGTGGTGACTCCCGATTTTTATTCTTGATTTTGAAAGAACATAGTGGAAGGATTGCTTGAGGAAAGGTGCATACTACCCCACGTTGCCAATTCAACATATTGTTGAGAAGCCAATAAAATACCCAACAACGGAGTTGCCTCATAATCACTTAAAGGTACAATGTGTCAGAGGAGACCTTTGCCAGATTTGGGCATTGAGCCTCATCAGTGCTCCCACTTCTAAATAGTCATTTAATTGGCCGGATAACTGATCATTCTTTTGTGGAACACATTAGCTTCTGTGATAATTACGATAAATATGTGAGACAACAGGAATGAGATTCACTTCATATATTTCATTTTCTCCACTTTAGCCTAGGCTTGTGTGGTCACCTGACACCAGATAACCAATCACAGTTCAAGAAGCCACTGTGTACAGTGTACTATGATGTTGACTATGTTAAAAATCAAAAAGGTAAGTCCTGACAGCGTCAAGATAAAATGATACCTATTTCACTACTGGGACTTTTTTACCAACATGTATAAAAATCTGTTTAATGATGATTTCATATATATATTTCTCAAAGCTGTAACTTCAGACAATTGTTGTAATTTTCCACTAATTCCTTAACTTGCCACATTACACAGTTCTTGTCCAAACAAGAGCAGAAACATGCAGGCCTTCATAATAAATAAGTTTAGTGTGTAGTTTGTTCCAGTCGTACCACACTATTTTTAGGTGATTTTCGAAAGTTCTGTCATTGACCCAATCTTGCCATGCCATATAGTCATTCCTATATACTTTTCTTCCACTTCTAAGGTACAAACTATTGGAGAAACAGGTAAGCTTCCAGAAATGTCTAGTTTCAAATGCTTGACTGATGTTCATTCACCAACTATTGCAAAGAAATTGAAACAGCCACAGCCATCTCTCAATTTAGAGAGAATTCTCGGACTTTGTCTGTTTCTGACATAATTGAAAACCAATTACCCTACTTAGCTTTTTATGAAGTGATTTCCAGTCTCAGTATAAACTCATCTAAACGTTTAACAAGTAATTAATATAAATAAAAATAAACACATTCTGATTCATAACAGAGTGTGTAGTATCATTCAGTACATAAGCACTGATATATAGGCAGTAAAGAAAACGTTCATTTTGACAATCCTTCATACAAAAAATGGTGAAGAGCTGCCCTAAGGAGCTGTGGACACTTAGTGATATAATAATCTAGCTTGAACAGACATTTACAAAGGTGCCTGCTCGTCGAATTGACTCATGTGCTTTGTGAACTGTTATATGATGGATATAAAGATTTTTACATGGCTACCAAGCTGCATCAAAGTTCTACATTAGGGTTAGTTTATCAATGCATTTTTTTGGGTTTTTTTCAGGGTGATGAAAGTTGCCAAAAACTTTGAAGGCCAGTCCATCAACTTTGCAATTGCCAGCAGTTCTGAGTTTTCACATGAGCTTGAGTCTTTTGGACTCGGTGACAGCAGTGGTGATCTCCCACTAGCAGCAATAGTAACCAATGAAGGCCATAAATACCCTATGAAAGAAGAATTCACGTAAGTATCCCTCCAAGGCTTTGAATCATCGTGATATCAGGGAAGAAAACCAACAGTGGAGATGGGAAGCTTCTTTGAAAAACCGGAACTTTCCTAATAATGAAAGGCTTTCCGTATTGAGATACTAAAGGAACACTGAACTTACAGCAAAATGCTGCTAAATTATCATGAAGTGTAATCACCAGCAGCTGATTGATGCAAATGGTTTTCATAACTGTACAGTATGCCCACCTAGCACGGCTTCATACACTATTTTCAACCATTGGGCATAACTCTCACATAATTGTACAGTAAGCTTATTAAACACTATTACTTCAGTCTGATTTGGTAGGAATAGATGTAAAATATAAATTGTGTGGCACAAGATACAATTCTGAAGTATATATATGTACAGTAGATTTTTGATCAGATTCGAACTCACAACATACAGCACCCAGTCACCTAGGGAAGACATCACAGTGAAAACCGCTCAGCCAAATCCCCACCAAAATGTGCTTTTGGTATGATGGTCGTGTGTTATCTTCAAATCCACCAGACAATGGAGTGTTTCTCTTTCAAAGGTGAATGACAAAAATTTTGTCTTCTTGTTGACAGACGTGATGGCAAAGCATTGCAAGAGTTTATTCAGAGTTACCTTGATGGAAAACTCACGCCTTATCTCAAGAGTGAACCTATCCCAGAAGAAGACGACGGTCCAGTGAAGGTATGTTTTATACACTGATGTGTTAATTTTTATTGTGTTTATTGAAAGGTCCATCCATTTATATTACCCCTTTTAGCACAGTGGTTTTTCCCACCTTCAGTGTTTTCTTATAGCAAAGTTAGACCTCTGCATACAGAAATGGGGATAATTCAGAGCGTTGTACACGTCTCAAGAGCAAGATGAGATTTTTTGGTGGAAAGAAAGTGTAATGAATCATGTTCCAAGAAACTACATAAAACATCAAAACTTTCCTATGTCAGGGTCTGTACTCTACATAAAGCTTTGAGTCTAGTTACTAACTACTACCTGTACTACTAATTACTATTGATAATTTTTTTGGAAAAAAAATGTATAGTTGATTGTAGTTATGAAGCCAGCATCTGTTGCCTCATCATCCTCTTTGCACCACCATACCACACTTCCTTCCCAGTTAAAGAATGCTCCTCTTTTAGGATGTGAGGATTTAAGGGTCAAAGATGAAAGGTCATGTGTTCCGGGTATTTCTTTTCTTTGTAAGAAATAGTGGTAACTCTCCCTGTAAAAGTCTACTTCTGTGAAGGCAATCACTTATACTCATTGTTCAAAGAGTTTAGCAAAGTGTTTTGCTGTTTGCTGTTGCAGACTGTTGTTGCAGCCAACTTTGAGGATGTTGTGATGGCTGAAGATAAAGATGTCCTTATTGAATTCTACGCACCTTGGTGTGGACATTGTAAAAACCTAGCACCGAAATATGATGAAGTGGCAGAAAAGGTAAGTAAACACAGTTAAGCAAGGTATCGATGGAAGTTGTCTTCACCATTTTAATTTGGTATGTTACATGACAGACTCTCGATATTCATCATTGTGAAAACCCCATTTCTTCCAAAATCAATCGGAGAAGTATTATGTAATTTTGAAAAACTTTCTACCTGTGGATGCTGCAGCTGATTTATGTACAGTCAACCTCCATATGTGGCTGTATCATTGTGACTATTTGTCATAGTACAATAGTAATTATGCTACTGCCTTATATATGATTTAATGAAAACAAAGGTATTTCATCTACCTCACCTATGATGGTGGGCGCCATCTGATCATACGCAATTGATTTGGTTAGGACCTTAACCTAGCCTGCCAGCTGGTATGTTGTAAGATTATTGTCAAGTTTATCGATGTGATTAATTAAAGTACCTAAACTGACATTTCCACAATTTTTTAACTCTGGTCTGTTTTGTGTATGCATGCATGCCATCTACCCACATGCAATACACCAATGCAGAATTTCAATAGACTGAAAAGCAAACCACAACATTATGACAGAATTTTATTCTCTGCTATATTTCTTACATAGTATGAGGAAAGTCAAGAATATTTATTTCTCCTGTTCTTTGTATGTGTAGAGTGTGTGAACACCAATTTTAGTCAGTCTGTTGACACTTCCAGCATACGAGGGACATGAGAAATTAATTTCCTGACTTCCCTCATACTATGAAATGTAAGAAATACAGCAGTGAATTAAATCACCTTAAACTGATACAGACAAGCTGACCCCAAATTGGTGTTCACACTCCTCCAGCATAAAAAGGACACCAATTTTGGGTCAGTCTGTTTACAAACTCTGCATTACCCTTTAGTGTATTGGATTGTAGTGTAAGTCTTCTGTGAAGTCTCTCATCTCATCACTTGTTTTGTTGAAATCAGGTCTCTGTTTTCTTCATTTACAGTTGAAAGATGATGAAAATATTGTTATTGCAAAAATGGATGCTACAGCAAATGATGCACCACCCCAATTTGAAGTTCGTGGGTAAGTGTTGGTCACTGTGATTCTCAAAGGGAGAAGCACTGTAGTGAAGGCTCAAAATATATGGCACTTCACATTTCATTCATAGGTCAACCCTGTCAGGTCTAAACCCCATGTATAGGGGTAGCTCTGGTAAGTTACAAGAAAGTCAGTCTAAACCCCATGTATAGGGGTAGCTCTGGTAAGTTACAAGAAAGTCAGTCTAAACCCCATGTATAGGGTTAGCTCTGGTAAGTTACAAGAAAGTCAGACCTGAAAGGGTTACTGACGGACAAATGTCTAATATCTTCTACCTCTTTCTTTAAAGGTGACATTTCAAAATGAAAGTTGCAAGTTTCAAGTCAAGAAAAATTATCTTTTAAACCGGAAATGTGTTTCCTATCTTTGAATTCAATGTAGATGAAACACATGTATACAGAAGTCATCGGTATGATTCTGTGTATGCAGAAATAGGAAACGCTGAAATTTGGTTTCTCGGGAGAGAACTGCTAGGCTGCTCCCAGAAAGCATGTTGATTATTTCCCTTTGAGCAATCTCATTGTACAGTATGTATGTAGTCAAGGGAGATACAATTTTCATTGATTAAAGTATAACACTGTAGAATTCATATTTGCAGAGTTTATTAATTAGTTCAAGTATGCAAATGTTATGATGCTAATCACTCATTATCAGTTTTGAATATTCATAGATCATGACAAGCACTCTATACTATAGAGGGCATCCTTCTATTCCAATCATTTGAGTAACTTGTAGATCTGTTCCAGAAGATAAAAAACAGGACAGTAAGTTAATGTAGACAAACTCAAATGAGTATTATAATTCTCTTTTTGACAGGTTCCCAACTCTTTACTGGGTACCAATGGACAACAAACCCAAAAAGTACGAAGGTGGCCGAGAAGTAGATGATTTTATTAAATACATCAAGAAAGAGGCAACTAATGAAGTTAAAGTGGCAAAAGACAAGAAAAAGAAGAAATCAGAACTATAAAATTTAAAATATTTCACTTTTTATAGTAAACACAGCTCAGTGAGCCTCTTTTCAAGTGGTAGAACATTTTTGTCGAATTTTTCATGTTTTGTTTTATTTGGTATCATATTTGGTTTAATGGCCCTTTCTAACTATTGATGTAATCTATTACAGAGGTTTAGAAAGAGCATGTTGTCCAACTTTGAAACAGTCCATCAAAGTTGTACTGACTTTGGGGAGTACCGTACATTGCCGTCGCTTCATATTACCTGACTTGTAATTATCAAGACACCATCGTCACTGTCACATCTTGGATATGGCAATTGAATACAACTTGATATAAAAAAGTACACACACTCTGTCTCTGGGAATTGTATTTGAAGTGAAGTATATGTGCTATGAGTCCTGTCAGGTCTTGCAGATTTTGTGTTGGTGTGTTTGACTAGTGTTTGTGTGAATGGGTATTCTACAAACCTCGGAGATAGCATGTACAATTTAAGGTTATACGCACCTCCCAAGTGAAAGACTTATACTTTTGCTCAAACTTTCTTCAATGAAACTTTCAGCCATATTCTTACTAAATCGGGGGTTACTGTGCAAATTTTGGTACTACAGAAACAAATAACCCAAGATTTACTGATATTTGAAATTCAAAATGGCCGCAATCCATGTGTTAATTCTATGGAGAAAAAAATGAAATTTTCAATTTTCAAAAAATTGAGCCGGTGAAAAGTTTTCTTACACCAGGAGCTGTAAAATGAATCTCCACATGTGGTATATCAGAAAAGAATTGTAAAAGTTTGTGAGTGCCTGAGGCGTGTTCTACCTTAAAGAGGCACTCCCACTTCGTAACATTTTTAAAACACATTTTTTCAATGCCAACGGTCGATATTTGACATGGCGACTGCGCGCGGATCGCGAGATATCGATAAAAACATGTCCTCAAAAAAGTTAAAGTTTGAATTCCGGTGGCCCACCTGAATTCAGCTTCCGAACATAGAACGTTCGGCACTGGGGCCATTGTCAACTAAGCTATGGAGTACGAGTCTACGCTGACGCTGCTGTACGCCACAGCAGTACCACTCGCGTCGGTGAGCGGTCATGTCCCATGGGAGAAAGCCGAGTCCTACTGACTCGGCAAAAAAAACGAAAAACAAAGTTTGCTGATTCCATCAGAATTCGCATAGGTGACTAGCACAGATAGGTGCGGTTGATACATAGTATGCATAGTGGCCGCCGCGTGGTATGCGCGCATACCACACGCGGCGGCCGCTATGTATCGAACCACGCGTAACTGTGTGGCAGACGACAAAATGTAGTCATCAGAGGCAACTAATATTTTACACGTAAAAACTGATATCTATGTGGTATTGTTTAAAAATTTAATACAACTGATTGAGAATAATGAAAACGACAAAAACTAAGGAGAAGTTTTAAAAAAGAATTACCAGAGGTAAAGGCATTGATAATGATGTATATAGGCCTAAAGTCATCGCAGTAGGAGGTAAATTAATTGCGTCATTCGAACGTTTTTGGACTCCTTAGAATATCGTCAATCAGCACAACAACACACTTTCGGGGGATTTCGGGTCATAACCAGAAACGATCGTAAAACTTCGGGATGTGAAAAATACGCTCGGGAAATGACATGTTTTTATCGATATCTCGCGATCCGCGCGGAGTCGCCACGTCAAATATCGACCGTTGGCATTAAAAAAATGTGTTTTAAAAATGTTACCAAGTGGGAGTGCCTCTTCAATACACATGATTTCTTAGGTTTGCTGTGTCTGTAGAATACTGTGTGTCCTTTCTATTCCAGAGTAGAACCATCATATTACCTGTATGGGACTCTTACAAGGCAGTTAATACCATAGAAGATTATATAATGGAAGGAAAGGAGAATGGCCAAGGTGTTGTCATCATTTTAGCTGTGTTAGGAAGAGTGTAAATGCGTGTGTAAGTGTATTAGGTCAGATTTTGTGAAATTCCGCATGCTGGTTATTTTTCACTGGCATATTTGAAGATTTGGTTTTCCTTGATGGTTTGTTCAGAGGAGCTTAATGCTTCCAAATTCCCCAGGTTTATTGCTTGAGGGATATTGGAGTTTGAATAAAGCGTTGATCATCCTCAGAAGCTGAAAAGCTGTTTCATTAGAAAAGGATAATATTGGGATCCAATTTATCGTCACTTTGATTACAATTAGATGGAATACATCCATCCACCATGAACAGTCTACCACACTTCAGTAACAGTGTTCTCTCTGCAAGGACACATTCACATACAGTGGAAGACAAATAAACCAAAGTCCTTTGCTTCTCATAAACAAATGTGTTTCCCTATTCCTTTAAGATTAGCTAGACTATGTTACAGGTTGGGAATTTAAACACCGTGATAAATGTCGGTAGACTCAGGATCTCTAGCGGTGTTGCAGGAGATTCCAAACAATGGGTCACATTTTCCTGGGAGTGAGAAAAATGTGAAAGCTGTCATGCTCACAATTTTCAATGAACAGGCTCACAGGACTGTTTGGATGGGTTATGAGGGTGTGCATGGAGGAAAATATAGTAACACTGGCACTCCCTTGACAGTACACTGCTGGCAGATCTATGAATGTGCTATAGATAGGAGTGTAAAATAACACCAGAGAGGGCAGTTTGCAGTTTCCTGTATGAAGAAAAGTCTACATAGATTTGCACCAATCACAGGAAATCAATGAAGCTTGTTAGTAAGAGTTTATTTCCTAGAATTGCTACATCTACTTCAGAAGATAATGTAATTTTCCCGAAAAAAGTTCAAAATCTGCTACAAATACTTCCATGTGACAATTTTTGTCAATACTTCATCAGTGATGGAACTCAGTGTTTCACAACTTCATGAATGTATTTGTTGGAAACAATCTATGACACATAGCCAGTGCTGGTGACACTAGAAGTACTGGGGCAATTCAATGGTTTTGCAAAAAAAGACCCTACCTCCACTGTCTCACCGGGAAAATCAAAAGTGACAGTATTTTTTGTCTCCAAACTTACATACTGGTTTTGATTTGCATAACTTTTATATCATGAACAATTTGGACCTTGACTCACCCTGTATGTTGCAAAGTCCATGAACAAAAGGTACATGTTTGGCATGTCCCGTGTGGTATAGTAATAATAACACATTGAAAATCTCAAGAGTGTTGTAAATTTCATGCGAAATTGAATTACATTGCATAATGCAGACCTTGTCTTCTGACGCCGAAATCACTGTTACACTTAAAAGTTTCCAAATCAGGGTCCATACACTCCTGAATCCTCCTGGATAGTCTTGGAAAAGTCCTTGAAATGAAATTGTCCTGGAAAATGGTAATCCACCCAATTTTCAAAACTGACAAGATAACCAGTCATGATGTCACACAAATGATATGTAAAATGACGTGTATAAATGATAAATAATTGAAATAATGTCTTAAGAATGGTATGTTGGACCTCAATAAGTCTTTGAAAATTGCAGAAAAAGTCCTTGAACTTTAAGCGACTTTGAGTGACCCTGCAAAACAGATGTTTGCTAAACTGCATACACTATTAGAGCCTGTTCATTACATCACATTTTTGATGATGTACATGATGTTGACCCTAGCCACGTTCAAAAGGAAATTGACATTACCCCCAAACCAATTTATTTGACTCGGAAATATGCTGCTTCAAGCAGACTTTGCTTCTACAACTTACAGAAATTTAAACTTTATATATAGTTTGCATGCCTACAATAGAACAACGTTGTCATCATTATAGTAATATTTTTTATGATTTTTATGTCATTTACACAAACTGTAGTTTTTTTTAACATTTAAGTGTTGGTAATACACAGTTAAAGTCTGAGGAGGAGGGGGTTGGCAGCTGAAATCATGCAGTCATACAGTTTTCTTACCTAACCTTTCACATACCTGTTTGAAACAAACTATATATAAAAACCCATATTCATCTGTGTTTCCAGGATACTGAAGCCTCTCTTGAATCTTGGAAATTGTAGAATTTATGGTCATTTGTATCAACACTGCAATGCTGGAGAAGATTGCTAGCTATTCATTTAGTTGTATCAATGAAGTTGTAAATTACAAGCACTTGCCCAAGTGGACTTGATATGATTATCTCACATTGCATTTAAGCACTCCAAACGTCAATGATTTTTAAAGTGCTGATCCTTGTGAGCTTTACTATTGAGGTCAGAGGTCACAGCCAGACATGGGCAAGTGGATCTTAATCCTTTCACCCCCAGTTCCCTGTATACAGGTCCAACTTTACCATAGAAAACAATGGGTTTGGGACAAACCATGGTGGTGAAAGGGTTAATCAAATCATGATTTTTCCAGCTGAACAGCCATAGTAATTTAACGTGGAGTTTCTTGCAAATTTTATACATCTGTATGACTACATTTTACCAGATAGAGACAGTCACATCTATGGATTGAAAATACCATGGTATAAAATGCCGATTTACAAACTCAATATTCTAAAACAAAATTTGTCTTATGTTTATTGAAGAAATGCATTAATTTCATAAATTTCATGAAGCCCAGATATAGACTATATTCTTTTTAACTATTCACCACCATGGTTTGGCACAAACTCAGTATTATCAACGGTGACTGGACCTACTCATGGGGAGTTAATAGTGAACAGGGTAACCCTCTGAGTGCCAAAGTCAATTGTCATTGTGTTTATAAATATAACACGGATAATTTTTTCTTCAGATCCTGACAAATTTTTCCATTTTTCCCAAAAATTTTGATCAAAAACTGTAGCCAATAAAAAATTATGTCCACCAGCACCAATGTTATCAAAAACATTAAAGACAAATTCATAAAAATTGGTAAAATATTACATTAAGATTTAGGTGGTAATAATTAGAGCACTCAAATGGTTTAAAGCATTTTGAAATTTCTGAACCATGCGGTCTCAGATAAGACCACTTCACCAAAAGACATTTGCAAGGGACTGGTTTGTAAGGGTATACCACACAAAATTCTGAAAGTCATTTCATTTGAAAATTGTCTCGGCAAATGTCATTGACTTTGCCCTTTGTTGTATTGTCCCCACAAACATTTAATAGCAATATAGTATTCTCTATACAAAGTTTAAAGGGCACAGCCAGGTCATCGGGTGCACATGCCTGAGTTTTTCTGTTTATAACAATTAACTATATTTATCTGGTTAAAAGTTTCAACAACAGTACCTATTGACTGTCATGTCATCCTTTCTCATGTGGACAGTTTTGGTTGCATACTGCGAGTTGATGAAATTTTTGTGAGGAAACAGCTTAAAAGTTTGGTTTAAAGTACAATAAATTGCAGTCGCAACAGACGTTCAAGTACATAAAAAAATCAAAATGAAATCCATGCCGTGATTATTTGAAAGTCGATTATCCTTTAAGTAAGGGGTCTTTTTTTCTCTTCTTAGTTTATTGAAAAGTTTGGAGCCTGGTAGATAACATTGCATTTATGGACAGAGTCAAAAGGAATCAGTGAAAAGTTTGCTACATTGAAATCTCAAAGGTTTTATAATGTAATGCAGGCCAAAGCTGATCAAGTCAACCATTTTTTGTTTCACTTAAAATTTAAAGTATTATTTAATATCTAAATTACTCAGGTAATATGGACAGCTGTGACTAGTGTGTCAACAATCAGACCACAAACAAACTGTCATAAAGCCTGATAGCTTTGATAACACTGTGACAAATTACAGAAAAATGTTTTCTCTTCTGTTAATCTTTTTTTGTTTACTTTATGAATTTCATGCATTTGTTGTTAAAGAGGTTATTTTCTTGATTTATTATCATTTCTTTTTTAGTTTTGATAAGGGAAAAACTTTAGGTTGTGTGGTGTTGGTAATATATGTATATATGTTTTTGTTGCTTTGCCCAACCCAACATAAAACCATTTGTTATCAAAGTAACTAATATCGATATTATAGACACTTAGACAAGTCATTGTTGAAGCAATCTGTGTTAGGAATGGCATCTGGTGCATGCAAGAAACTATCAGTTCTTGTGTTTGCCTGACATATCACAGGCATTCAAGAACTCAGAGTCTAATCACTTTACATTTCCTAATACTATTTATACCAAACACTCTGCATGCCTGTGGACACACACCAAGTTCAAGCTCTGTTATTAGGAAGGGACCGTTAGATCTGTGGAGTTTTTTAGCATTGTAATCATGGTACACAAATTATTTTCAACCTCCAAATTTTCTATTTTTTGTTTCATGGTAGAAGAGCATGCATGCATACATTTTCCTGGAATATCAAGAGTTTTCGTCACTTTCGATTTATTTGGTATATTGAAAAGCAAATCCGAAAATTTTGAACTGAATGATTTTGGCCAAATTGACCACAGGCACTTGTAACATTACTGGGATAAGCAGTGGGTGGCAGAAACCTGCTAGACAAGATTGAAGGCTGAGCATTTGTGGTAATATTACCACTTAGTATACCAAGTGATACACTACCATTGATGGCTTGTCTTTTACTACCACTGGGCAGGTTTCTGCCCTTGACTGTTTATCCCAGTAACTTTACAAGTGCCTGTGTATTTGACCACCTCCCTGGGATTTCCTGATCTTCCATTTACATCCCTAATGGATGGGTATGACTGCTACATGGACATCACTGAGCTTCCAGGCAAGTAAGGGGTGATCCATTTGATGTTCTGGATGATCTTTGTTTTTAAGGAAAACACAAATTCCCTGCAGACATCATTAAAAAAATTACTCATCGCTGTGTTTCGAAAAAATTAGATGACAATCTTATGCTTTTAAACATTTTTCATTTCAAGCATGCCTTTCATGTGTAGTTTTTTTGCCAATATCACATTTCCAGCACTCCTTCAGGCAATTTTAAGTTTTTGGCAAAGATTATGAATGCCATGGCATATTTTCTGTTTCACATCTACACAATCATTGTCACTGACAACTTTTATGTCCTTGCCCTCACCGGTATGCTTTCTTCCACTGATTGCTTTCTTCTTCTGACTGCAGCCTGTTGAAATACCCAATCAGTTTAAATTGGATTGCAAACACAGCTTGTACATGTATATGCACAGCAAAATTTATTGTTTATTGACAACAAATGTTCCGTCCTTTACATTGTGACTCTTCAACAATTCTATCCGCGAACAGGTTGTGTTGATAATTCAGATTTGGGAGGTATTACAACAAGAAACTGGCTTTCATGAATACAACAAAAAGATTGAAAAATCATAGGTTTCAAAACTTGCTAGAATTCACCAAATTGGAAATAATTAGGCGTTGTTAGATTAGGAAGATAAAATTACGCATATCATCATCAATCCTAAAGGACTACAAACGGTCCGCCATTAAGACATTACTAGTATTTATGCGTTGGTGAATTTTTCGTGTGTCCACTAAAAGTTACCGTGATCCGTGGCTCTACCTCTACTTTGATTTCAAGTGCAAGTCGTTGTCTGTGGAAATTCATCAGTGGAAAGTAATGTATATGTACTTTTTAAATGTTTTATTATTGTGTATCCAGGAAGATTTACGTAACGTACGGTTTCTTGGAGATTTTCAAGTAACCGTGCATGACGACCTTGTGAAATAGATAACATTTTCTAAATCAAATGGATGATGTATAAGAAAGTGCATCAGACACATCCGAGATCCAATACTTGCAGTTTGAAGTAACATCAACACAACAGCAGTTTGCTGTGGTTCCAGCTGTGGTCACGGGCCGGGTGCGTATGGCGCCGCCAAACCATTCACACTCAGTCAGCAACGCGTGTGTCACTGTCAGTCACACATCTGACCAATGCAGAAAGTGTAAACATTGGCACGTTTTCGTGTAAAACAAACATAAATAGAAGTATAGTAATTCCGAGAATAACTCTTTTAAATACGGTCACCAATGCGTCAGTGAAACTGCTGTTGCATACAATAATTTTTCGGTACCGACTGCCTTGTTGATGCACAGGAGGCTGCCATGTTTGTTGAGCATTGTGGGATGCTGCACGCTTGCGCATGAGCGTTCAGCGTCAAAATGGCGGAGCTGAGGAGGTGCATAGGATAACCCTCGAGGTCAGTTTTCCCACTTTTCACTCTTTTTATCCACTTTCTCGAACAACCTTTTCCAAATTAACAAAAGATTAGCTGTTTTCCTCCGGTCTTGGAAGTTTTCGGCGTCTGGCCGAAAGTTTGTAGTTGTACCCGAAAAGTTAGACTTTTTGGTGTCGTTCGCTTGAGTGCTACGGTACAGCTGACAGCTCAGCCTTTGTTGTTTGTTTATAGAACTTTTTACTGCTGCCGTCTCCGTCCGCGTATTGCGCTGACCGTAGAGTAAGTCGGGTCATCTCAAAAGTGTCTTCTTGCAGACAGTCATATTTGCTCCTGCACACTGATTTAGCCCTTAACCAAATTTTACAGTAAACTGATACATCGTGCAAAGGTCAAAGACGCCATTTTGGAGGGGCGGGAAACCCTCTTTCAAAAACTGTAGTCTGTCATGCCTTGGCCCCCAAAAGTTGTAAGTATGTCTCCCTTCAGTGTGTCTAGACGTAGGTTGGTCTATCGTGGACGAGCAATTTTAGTAGACTCCGTCAAAGTGGCCTATAGGACGTGGCAACATCTAGGAAAGCATTGGTGTAGTCATGGCCAGCTGGTGATCGTTTTAAACGTGTTTACATGACATTGGAAGTGGCCACGTAATCAACCAACGGATAATTTTCTCGAGTTTCTTGTGCTCCTGTGGTGGAGGTATTCCTGCTATGGAGAGCGGCCCTTTAAACTCCTTCTTGTCTCCCGGCAGCAGAGGAATCATAGCTGAAAATACTGTGTCCCATCCACAACAGTCCATGCGTGACAGCCTTACCCAAAAACAGCACATAAAGTTTACCCTGTATCTAAACACATAACAGTTCACCTCAACAAAACCTGTCCGAGTCAAATTCTCGTTGGTTTTTCAATTACTTTTCTCATTTAACCTACATCAGAGGGACCATGGCTATACAGAGAAGGCCAAGGCTTGATTTCAATACCTGCTGATTATGTGTATGTTCTGACAGTGAACTGTAGTGTTATTGTTTTCCAAGACAAATGTGCCAAAACCAGCAACTCATTCCTTCAAATGGTATACAAGAGTAGACTCAAATTTCACCGAGATACACTCCTGTGATTCACTCTAATAAAGGTTAATCTCTGTTATCTATTACTTATTGCCTCCAATACATTCTATATCTATGTTATTTGCAGCTCCATTGCAAATTACCAGTGTGCAAGTGTGCATATACATTTACTCTAGTTATGTTTAAACTTTCATATATATATATATATATATATATATATATATATATATATATATATATATATATATATATATATATATATATATATATATATATATATATATATATATATATATATATATATATATATATATATATATATATATATATATATATATACCGTATATATAGAGAGAGAGGTGATTTAATGGGAGGAAATCCAATATCAAAATTCAAATCATATTGTCAGAGAAACATGAAACTGGATCCAATAGGAAGCTGTACTATTTTCAGAATAGTATAATTGAATAAACTTTCCTGTTTCATGTCCATCAAATATAATACTAACAATGCTGATAATGTAAGTAGGTTTACTATTACACCATCGGGAAATCTGTGCTTGTCTCCAACAAAGAATTTTTAGCTGTTAGCGATACTCATACTATATCTGATTGGATGAATCAGAGCTGCGTGCTATGTGGGGTTACAGAAAGGATGCTAAAATGTAACACAGATTTTTACAAAGGGATGTTGTGATGACAGTTGTGTAAAACAATACTTCCTCTATGGTATGTTAATGTTCCCTGCGTTCAGTTTTTCTCAGAGATACATGTAGTTTGATGAGCCATTGTATTTGGATATTGTGGTTAACAAATTTGAACTAGGTGCATAAATTGCTGTATGTTTCTCCTCCTTTGTTCCACTGGGTTTTCAGTATGTCAATACGCTTTGTAGTAAAATATGAAATAGAGAAAATTTTCAAATATATAAAGCTGGATAAAAACTTTGCAAGTTTGGTGTACACTCACTTTACTGAATGCAAGTGATCCATAGATCTATGAAACATTTCATTGATTAACACATTAGCTAGCCAGGAGGTATCAGTATCAGGGCTGTTTACTCATAAGCTATCATCTCTCTGGAGATTCAAGCATGCTAATTCCATGTTGATTATTGACAAAATAAAGTGTACCCTTTACGTCATTGTTCCAAGAAAGAAAGTCTCAGAGGATATAACTTTGGAAACATTTTGCATTAACTTCTGCCCCAAGTTGCAGATGCTAATTTGTTATAGGCGTGATTTATGTGTGTTTCTACACACAGTGATTTCCCAACTGTGATTTGAAGGGTCTGTCTCTGTAGATACCTTCAAAAATAGTATAATAACAGGATCTGAATCTTGTCTTGGGTTGAGTAAATTGCAAGTTGCAAGATGAATTACCAAATATACTTAAACTAGGAAAAACATTTCATACTTTATTTGAGGAAGGCAAAGTTCACCATGACTTACAATGTAGCTCATGTGGTATCTTTCACATGGTTGTTTGTTCATTTGAGTGTTGAAAGCGAAATTGTGGCATAATTGATGTTTAATTGTGATATGGGCAAATATTGACACAGCAAAGTAAATTCACCCCAATTTGTAGTAGTTGAAAGTTGAAAACAAGCTGAAACTTTCTTCTAATGGTTTTGTTAATGTCAAGTGTATTTACTGTAAAGATGTAGTTGTACGATGCACTTTTTCGCTCAGTATACATAAAAATAAGTTTTCACAGAAACTGGTAAAAGTTTTAGTCCATGTGTGTGTTTTTAAGTGACTGGATCAACTTTAGACTGTGATATCAGATAGCGATAAAACATGGATGAACTTTGTGTGTAACCGGCATCTTTGCATTAAATCCTATTGTAAATCTCAATAGAATGTATCTTAGTTACATTGAACTTGCAGTTGAAATGTGAAAAGTGTCTTTGACACGTTTCCACCATACAGTGTACACTGGATAGGTTGGTTATTTGTAGAGGGAAAATAATAATAAAAGAGACCTGCAAAGGTCAGTGGCAATGGTTTTAACCAATCAGGGTTAACGTGGTGTTGATTTATGGCATCGGCCCCTGGTTGTGCCTCTTCTTGGTATCCAGGCTGCTCTGTTTGTGATGTTGATAAGTTCCATTTACCCTGCCCCAGTCTGCCATTTGATTAACTGTGTACACCCAGCACAAGTAAAATAAATAAATCTCCCCAAGCAGTGTCTCCACGCCATGCAGGCCCAAAGGAATGGGTCAGACAGGGAATTTGCTAAGGGTAAATGGGTTTGCAAACTTGGTACTGATTTTGCAAAGTTTGGCAACGGTAACTGTAAAGAATGATGCCACAGACTGTTTTCCTACTGAGTCAGAAACATGAATCAAATATTAGGACCAGTGTTGAAAGGTATAGTATTTATTATTTATCTTGTGATGACAGCTGTTTTCATAAATATTGGGCAACAAAGTGCAAGATTGGATTGCAACAGCGCCATGATGTTGTGTTGCAAGGATTGGTTGAAAACTTGCGTGAAATTTTTTTATGGAATTCTGCCATCATTACTGTGTCCTTACTGATTACTAATGGCTGAGAACATTTAGTAAACTATGTGGGTGCACAATAAGCCAATTAACTTGTAAAGACATGGTAGTCTTTTGTTTTTAGTAGGGCCATGCAATTTGTAATAGAAAACCTCTTTTTGTGTTTTGACATTATTCAATGTATTGAATGCTTGTGTAACATGTCAAAAGGCCGATTGGGTCATTGTTGGCTGCTGTATCAGTCATCAAAGGGACCCTTCTTATTCATCGCATCGACATTGTCACTAGCATAGAACTGTTACAATTTTCAAAAGAATAGGATACAAAAGGATGACAGGTGCTGTATGTTGGGATGAAAAAAGAACAAGCAACTACATCCCAGCGCAAGGTCAAAGTTAAATTAACATTCTTGTGTTGAAGTCACGTCCAAAGGGACAAGGAGTTTGGTTTCAAGTTACTCTTCAGCATTTATGTGCTGGTTGATATGATGACAGAGAAGGGAAAGCAATGATCTGTTTAAATGCAGTCTGACTGATCATCTAGTGAATGTGAGCAATCAGGTATGTTAGAATCACTTGAACGCCAACTGATCTCTTGCCAGAAGGCTGGAACCCGTTATTCAGTCACTCCCTCCACCTGTCGGTTGTGTGCAAGTCAGTCGCTTCCTGTTTCTTCAAAGATTGCGTCCAAAACTATTGAAATACTTGGCGTCATTTCTTTTCAATACAGAGTCACGATCATAAATTCAGAGTTTGGAATGTAATCATCACTACTTCATTATCACCTTTGAATTTAAAGTCTGAGTGTTGCTGAATCAACGGCCGAAGCAACGAGTACCAGCATCACTGTGTTTTGCCAGTTGCGATGTCCGGTCAGCTATCAAGAGGGATTTCAAATGTCAAGTAGGCTCAACACGACACATCTTGGCGACACATCTTGACGGTATTTCACAGATTTATGTGTAGTCTAATAGTCGATAATATTGTTTTGCAATAGCTTCCTGTCTGTTCCTATTGAATACTTGTGCTTGATGTGCCATCTGTACATCCCATAAGTCATAATCCCCCATTTTGAAGTGTGTGTGCCCACCATACGATTGACTTCAATAGGGACATACCACAATATTTTGATAAAAAGGGTTGTATCTTCCCTGCTGTTCACTGACTGTTCATCTTTTGTGTAAAGATTATGCTGGCTGATGAACCGACTGCTGACCAATGAATAACAGAACAGGCAGCATAACATTGTTTTTAAAAAGTTTACCAGCTAGGCCTCTGTAAAAGTGTGTAATGCATTCCAGTGGATTGGTATCACACACTATATCCGATGGTGAAAGTTACATCAAGTGTTAGGGATCCTTTTATCACAGTTGTTTGGTATAGGCATTATGTTCTCTAAGAATGCAGTTTGGCCAGGGCAGTGGCCAAACTATGTTCCCTTGTCTTTGACTCCTGCTCTGTGCAGTCTGGTTCAGTACTGCCTTGTGTTTCTTCATTGTTGTTTCAGCAAAGGTTGCAGTTGAAATACAGATACCTATGCAAAGCTATGTTACCAATTACCATTGTTTTTCAATAAGGTTTAGGAACTCAAGTAAACAGATTGAGCACTACTGTAACAATTCCTCACACTTCCGAAGCAAATCCCCTCATGCAATTGCTTTGTAATTGCATACCAGACGGAATTTGACTGGGGTGCAATGGTCTCCCTGCCTTTAGCACTAACTTTCTGTGACACTAATGGCAATTATGTCATGTAAATAATTAAAACAGAAGACAAATTTCAGCTCAGGGTGCCATATGTTATAGAGGGACTGCATTATTGCATAGTTTTTCCTGAGTCTATGGTTGTTGTCAACAATGTCCTGTGTGGTCAAATACTTTGAAAACATTCATCATTCAATGATACAGTAGCACTGCAAACCAATTATGTGCCTTCTTCAGTCACCTATGATTTGTGAACGAGGTAATCAAAGTTAATGGTTTTCATTACAGTTTTCTTTGCCACAATAACCAAACTTGCAGCACGAAACAATTACACTAAATGCAAGTAAACAGTGGATACAAGAGGTTGTGAATTAATTTGGACACAATTTACATGTGCCTTGTCCACTCATTACAGTAAATTTCAATACATTAATTGCACAGTTTGTTCATAGATCATGTTTATGTCACTGATTTGTCGTTCTGGATACATGGTTTACACTTTCTGTGAAAGTAAACGTTTCCAACTCGCAGTTTAATCTGAACAATACAGAGTTAGAAAGAACCCCACCCTAAAATCCTATCTGCTCACCCATTTTCTGGTGTTTATCCCTCACCCATTTTCTGGTGTTCAAGGCTCAGCAACATTGTTAAAACTGGTCTTGATCCCACACAAATGGTGTCGAAAGGGTCAAATTTTCGCTGACAAGACTGTGACACTGTTTACTCTCCTTCTCTACTGCATAAATAAATGAGCCACTAGCGTCTTTTAATGTCTGTGTGCAATGTGTCTGAATCAAATATGTTGGAGTATTCTGTCATCCAGTTTATCTGAAGGTCACCTCATGTTGTGGAGGTGCTGTGTTATTTTAAATTACTTGCAACTTTGAGCAGTCAGTACTGTTCTAGTTCAAAGTGCATGGAGTGTGGAGAAAGGTAATATCACAGGTTTTACTACAGGTGTGCTCCATTTTCTTATCTGTGCTGTGATACAGATATTTTTGATATGTTCTACTTATCCTCTGATACCTTGCAGTCATTCATTTGGTTCTCAGAATCAGAAAGCAGGTTGGACGATAAAGCCTTGAATGTAATGGTAGAAGGGTCAACAGATTCCCTGGGGAATTTTCCTCATCAAATTCACCAAACCTCACTGCAAAGACTTGATCTGGCAGCTAATTTAGATTTCTTGCCAAGCTGTACTCATCTGAGATCCATCCCCTATATCTACTTCTCTATGCTTTGTCCCCTACAGCATTCATAGCATGACCAAATTTTTATTTGTTGTGGACTAAATTAGAAAGTCACTCTTGTTTTCACCTGTCTTAGAATACGTACAATGTACATAGTGTCCAACTTTGCACAATATGCTGTTCAGTTAGTTTGGCATTACATAACCAAAAGCGCTGTGGACATGTAGATATAAAAGAAGTCTGCAACTGTGTCTGTTATGTAGTAATCCACAGGGCAGTTCAAATGTTGTTGCTTGCATGGCAGATTACCGACTCTTGTTCTTTAGATAGTGTATCATTCTTGAGATTCAGCAGGCTTACACAAAGTATCCTTTAAACCTATGCAGTAAGCTGTCTAGCGCTGTGAAAACCCCTGTGCAATGGAAAACGTCACTTGTAATAAGTTGCTTTATACAATCATGTTTGAGAGTGAAACAAATCACTATCAAAGAGGATTGATGTTTTTGAACAAACACTGAATGCTGCTATCCTGTGAATCGAGCCTGGTGTTGAAATGTACAGTTGGTCATACAAAGATTTCTCTTAAATTGCTTCCGAAGGACCATGTATTTGTGGACAACAAGTTAATGTTCATATGCAGAATTTTGAGACATTTTGCAGATTAACAACAAGAACAACACAGTGTTATCAAAAAAATTAAGTAGCACTGTTTATGATCTTGTGTGCCATTTCTTGTCATGTTGTCTTTGCAGTTTTGAAAATCATTTTAGTGCATGAGATGAACACAACAAAATATAACTCTTGTTTAATAATCTCATGTAAGTTGAATGTCAGCTTTGTTAGTTAATGTTCAGCTAATATAGTATATTGTTGTTTTGAACCAGTTTTATGTAATTGTGTGACCTTATGATTATGTAACCACAAACAGATCATAATCACATAATAGACAGGACAACTTTGTACGCCTTGACAAAATCAAAATGTTATGATAACTGTATTTATGATTTAGATCAAGTATTGTTGTTGTTTTGAATATTCATCATGGGTTCATTCATTATTTTTCAAAACAAAAACTTTTTATATGTTCCGTTGAAGATGCATGTACAGCGATATTGTTACCTTGGCAGGCAGATTGAAGTGAGTTGTCAATGATATCAGATAGTAGGCCATTGTAGCAGGAACAATACCAATCTTGCCAGGAAGGAGGCAATGTAAATAATGCATGTATCTTCAAGTTCTGAAAATCAGAAATGTGATGTACAGTTGATAATAATGGAGCAGTGCAGTAAATGTTGCTGGCACTCCATCACTTATCACCAAATCAGATTGTGTTGACAATATTTGTTCAATCTGGTTCACATCACGGATCTTAAAGAGAACTTGGATTGGAGGTTTAATCACATCTTTCATCCTTACAATTAATTTAATGCACTGTTGTGGTGGGCATTGTAATATCGTGTTGGTGGTGCCACTGTTGATATTTTCACATTCATAAACCTGAAATATTGCAACCTTAGCACAGTGGGTTTTTGTCAAATCATAAAATGTACCCAACTTGAGGACAGCCAGACGTAATTTGATCATTTAAAGTAGAAGCTGAACAGAAATAACATTCTGTTTTAAAATTAAGTCTGCATAATCTCATATATTTCAATGGGCACATGGTATACAACGTTATTTATGCTATTGTTTCCCTGAGCATTAGAAATTGGTATTCTTCAAACTTCTTTTCTATTTTCAGTCAATACATAAAGTTTATCCTTGACACAAGGAAGTTAGTTTACTGAACTCAGTTTAAGGTGTATCAGCTATCGGTGACCTTGCCATGATTTCCAAAAGGAGCTCTATATCACTTGCAAGTGGACAGTTACAACTCTAAGATACCTCAAGATCAAACAAAGCTATTACTGTAAACAGTTACCCAATTGCTGTAATTTTTACCAAGTGTTTGCACTATCAGAAAGACAAATTCACTGCTTCATCCTAAATTTAGATCTAAATTGTATGCTGAGGATGATCATGTCTGACACATTGCCTTGCTTAAAATTCACTGGTTGAATTTAAAAAAGTGAGGCCCCGCTGTTTATTCACTGACATCCTGTGCATTTCTCTCCATAATTGCAGTCAGTCCTGCCTACCCAACTTGAAGGTGGAAGTAAGGGCAGTTCAAAATGTAAAAAAAATTACAACTCAGGAAAGGAAAATATCCAAAACTGCAAAGTAGATACTTCTCGTTCAATGTTGATTCATTTATTTGCCAAATAATAATAAATAATGTATAACAAATAGTAATTTGTGATTGGTCAGGACATGTATTAGTGAGCGTGACTGATCATAGTAATTTTCTCAGATCCTCAGAAGATCCTTATTTTCAACTATTGATTAATCTGTCTTCCTTGAGCAACCTAAAAAAAATTCAAATCAAGGGGGGTGCGGCTTCTGAGCCAACATAGAGTGTCTGGCAGACATTTTAATTTTTGCCAAATGATACTTATGAAGCGTAGGCCTGTGGGTGTTGTGATGTATAATTAATTGAACCTTGGGCCTTCCATGCAAGTAATGCATTTTTTAAAGTATTTGTTATCTTAAATTAATTTTACAAGCACAGCAATATATCAAATTAAAAAAGTGATTGTCTTTCCTGTGCCTAGTTTATATATTGTACTGGTCAGTATACAGTAAAAAACTACAATTTTCTTGTATGTTGTTTCAGCACCTGCAATGCATGTGATTAATTTAGTGTATTGAAGCCCAAATGTCTTCTGATGCTTGGTAATTGTTATTCAGAAATGTTTCCCATGATGAGATGATGTTTAATGTTATGATATTGCATCTTTTGAAAATATTTTCCATCTTTTTCAATTAGATAACTACTCTTTTTCTATCACCCAGAATTGTTTTTATTGCTGCTGGTTATATTGTCTTTTCATTGAAACTATTGAAACAAGTGAATACTTGTGAAATGTATTCAAGGGATTTTCAACTTTCAAAGAAGACAACCTTTTGTGTGTGAAATGATCATTTTCGTCACACAAATTGTATTTTAGGTAAAAGAAGACCTGGAAGAAACTGTGTAATTTTTTGGGGTTGTAGGTACTACAGTTTTAATATGTCTAGCAGTTCTGTTATTGGTCCCCGTGGCAAACTAGGGGTATATTATGTCATCAGCCAGTCTATATGTATCACTCTGTCTGTGTATCCATCCATCAGTCTATCCGTCCGTCCATCTGCCTGTCCATCGATTTATCAGTAGACCAAATTTATGCAGATCATAACCAAAAATTGTTCCACCAAATGTTACCAGCTTTGGGATATGGAACGTTAGGATGATTATCTTGAACTGAGTGGAATCTTATACATGTGGCTTGCAGAATTATGAAAAAAATTATAATTATGATTTGTCATACATTTCAAAAATACCATTGATGGCAGTTATCTGTATGATAATTGGTCTATATGTTTGTTGGGACAATGCATTCAATAATTGTTCAGATTAGTATTAAATTTGCATGTTTATATTTTGAAGAGGTTTTATAGTCTATTAGGGGTTATTTTTTGTCAAAGGTTTGTTAGTCCCCACGGACGAAGTCGGGGGGGGGGGGGGGACTTATAGATTGGGTCATGTCCGTCCGTCCGTCAGTGCGTCCATGCGTCCGTCCGTTCACGCAGATATCTCAGACATGCCCTGGTCAATTTCTTATAAACTTTGCACAAGGATAGTACCTACCCCATACAGATGCACGTCGATTTGTTTCACAATGCGATCAAATTTGGTTGTGTTAGAGGACTTTTAGTTTTCACCTCCATAGACTCCCATGTATAAGGCAGTCCATAGACTCCCATGTATAAGGCAGTCCATAGACTCCCATGTATAACGCAGTCCATAGACTCCCAAGTATAAGGCCAAGAAAAATAAAAATTTAGTTTCTCATCGTATTCATATTGCAAAAAGGATGCAGTGACACAGTTTTTAGTCCCCACGGATGAAGTCCAGGGGGCTTATAGATTGGGTCATGTCTGTCTGTTCGTCCAACGTGAGTCCATCCGTTCACGCAGATATCTCAGATATTTTGACAAAATGTCACGTGACCTCAGTGACCTTTGACCTCAAATATACATATTTGTCCATAACTCAGTAACCACAAGTGGTACACCCTTCATATTTGGTATGATGGAAGACCTTATGACGCCACATACTGTACCTCATTAATTATGCACATATCTAATTCTGAGAAAAACAATAGAGCTGGACGTCTGATTTTGGTACATAGGGATAACTATAGGATAGAAATTTTTTGACCAAATGTCATGTGACCTCGATGACCTTTTACTAAAATATACGTTTATGTCAATAAATAAGTAACCACAAGTGCTATGTCCTTCATATTTAGTAGGATGGGAGACCTTATGACAACACAGGCTTTACCTCATTAATTATGCACATATCTAATTCTGGGCAAGCGAATAGAGCTAGAGGTGTGATTTTTACCTCGCGTGCGCATGCGCGCAGCGAGGTTATGGTTTAGGCGTTTCTGTGTGTGTGTGTGTCTGTCTGTTAGCACGATATCTCAAAAACGGCTTGGCAGATTCCGATCACATTTCGCACACAATTTGTTCTTCAAATTTGCAAGAACTGATTAGTTTTTGGTGGTTGTGCTTTGCGAATTCATCAAGTTATGAGTAAAAGAAAATTTGTGGCCTGTATAAGTCTATGGGAGGCTAAATAAGTATGTTTGAGGGCGCTATACTAAAACATTTTACACAAAGTGATTTCTGAATTCAGTCACTCGGCCGCGCTGATCGCTAATCTTGAGTTTTGACTGTTGATGTCGTCGTGTCGACGTTTGACTTTAAGAATCGTGTGGGTTACTCTGGACATAGCGAACCAAAAGCTAGATTATCGAAGCGTCATAATATTTGATCAATGCATTTTCTCTGAGAATGAGATGTAGAGTGACACTTTTCAATCTTGTGTGTGTGTCAGCGAATTTATATTCCGGCATGGTTCCCCTGAGATCAGCATAATATTATGGCGACGTATTGACAGTCTGTGTCTTTTAAGTTGCTTTTCAAGATTGTATTAGCTACAGAACCAACAATGACAAATTTTTCATGAGATTTCCATGTTGGCATTGATGTTAAATCAGCAGCAGTAGGCTAGCTCCTGCGTACAATAGGTCTGCGTTTCCCGGCGGTACAGTGGTAGGCCGACGGCTTGTACCACACTGTCCACAGGACAGCACGTGGTAGAGGCCGTGTGCACAACCTGTACGCAGAGCTTCGAATACACTAGACAGAGTTCGTGTTTCCGTAAATTAGGCATTGAACTTGACATATATAGGCAATAACCAGAATCATCGACCATCGCCTGACAAGTGCACCATAGTCAGCTGTACATGAGTTGCGTGGCGTGGTGAGCAGGTTCCATGGGTATTTATTTTTGAAACGCGTACTTCAAAGGTCACGAACTCATTTTGCTGCTACACGGCGCGGCACAGATGATTGTATCGTTTTTGGGCGCATTGAGATACTGTGAAGTAGGTCAACTCGTTCTACATGGCAATTTATGTGAAATATGCAGAATTTATACGCAAACGCGACCTCTGCCAGTCAAGAGCCTGCTCAGCCATTTGCACTAATCGACAGATATTGTTGGATCATAATTTTTCAAATGGTTTCTTTTCTTTTTTTTCATTGCGTAATACAGTGGGGATAATGTCAAATTTAGATAGATTGGATTAATTTCGGGAATAAAAACAATGTAATGTCATAAAAGCCAATACCCCAAGAAGTACTTTACAAAATGTGCACGCGAGGCAATTCAGTCATATCTGGTTGGCATATAGGGATTAATTAGCAATACAATTTTTTTTTCAAAATGTCACGTGACCTCAATGACCTTTGACCTTGATTATACATATATATGCATAACTCAGTAACCACAAGTTCTATACCCTCCAATTTTGATAGAATATTAGACCTTAAGATGTCACATCTTGTACCTCATTTATTATGCGCATATGTATTTCTTGGCTGGCCAATACAGCTAGAGGTCTGATCTTTTTTCCCGATTTAGAACCATAACTTAGACATTCCTCATGTGTTTCAAATTGGGAACAACGACATAGACCTATGTGCTAATAGATCTCAACATATTCACTCCAGTGATACTTCTTAATGACCACATTTCCCTGCCCATCAAGAGTAATATTCCTATTACAAGTGGGACTATGTCATTGTCAAAGGTTTATTGTATTGGTCTCAATTTGGATTATACCAGTAGGTTTTAGGATGACCTGATTAAAATATGTCCAAATGATGATGAAAGTTGGATACATAAATATGTGGGTCTAATGTTGTCTTTTTTGTCTAAAGTCATATTTTTCAGAACATGTGCTGATGTAATAGCTTTCAAAGGTATTGATGAGTTCCTAAGAATTAATTTTGATATGTGAAAAGCAATGTATTATTATTATTATATGTGCATTTTATTTTTAGGTCACTTTTCTCTTTTGTCCAAACACATTTTTAGTAAAATGCTAGTTTAACAGCTTTCACATTTAGTTGACAGGTTCCTAGGCCTATCTCCTTTCAGTATGATGAAATTGCACAATACTTTCTTATTTTTATTGAAAATAAGTCAAGATGTACCCATTTGGTGGCCATTAAAATCTTATGTTAATTTTATGTTTTCATTAGCTACTGACAATCAACATTGCACCTTTCCGTATTTTGAAGGTTTATATTGGAATATTATGCATTTATCCTGTAAAATTTAAAAACAAAACAAAATAAGACGTGGAATTGTGCTGGTTTTTGTCTAATCTGAAGAGATGTCAGTACATATCACAGGTGTTTTCTTTGCCCTCTGGATATGTTTATTTTTCTGACTTGAAATATTATAGCTGAAGGCAGACTGGCTCTTTCTTCCTTCTGGGCTCTCCCTTATGCACTGCATGACAATCTTGAATAAAGAACAAAAAGAGATGCATTTTATGATGCACTCACATTAGATTAGAAGTTTGATCAAAAAGGGTACAGTGGTGACTGGTATATGGGAATTATCTCTGTTATTGTCTGAGAATTACCCTCGTGTTTGTTATTGCTGTTTGACCAAAGTAACTATATAAAGAAAAGACTTATTCAAGCCATAATAAAGTGTCAGTAGTACCAGCATGTTACATGAAGTTGTTAGGCAAAGAACAAACAAAATATGGAATATGTTTGGGGGCCAATAGTTAGTTTCTTTTATTTTTTTGTCCTTTTTGTCTATGAGTGCCAATTTCAAGCTCTCTGTTGTCTTTGTACTGCAAGATATTTGGAAACACCGTTAAGTTTTCCTTTGCATATATACTGATAACTTGAATATTACAATGCCATCACATTTCTGGCAATATGAAAATTGCACACAGTGTAACTGTAATTTCAGCAAAAGACAGCAGGTACAATTCTTGTTTTTCCTTCAGTTAAATAATTTGGAGAAGTCTGAACTCTGAAGTCTGCACCAATAGCCCATACATATGATTACAGTTTGTAACTCCGAAAAATTTTACTGTCAACAAGGGAAGACAAAGTTAGTATATAAACAGTGTCCTCATTTGGAAAACATGGAGACCCTATAGCCACAGAGGGCTGTTTGCAATTTATATGAAACAAGGGGAACGAGGGACAGGAGCCTTGCTCTCATATCATGCATATCAAGACACAGTACTCCACTTACACCCTCTAAACATAAACATATCAGTGTAGTTTTAATTTCATGGTTGTGATTGTGCATGAATTTAGTTGTAATGAACCTGCTGATAACTTCCACCATCACAGTATTGTTGTACTATCTGATAATATAAGTTAAAGTTTACAAGTTGTAAGTTTAGCTTGAATGTCAAGCGATGTGAATATCTAATTGTACCTCTAAGGGACCGTCAATCATAAAAAGCTGAAGTACTAACTAGAATGTAGAAATGCTATTTCTCGGTTTGGGGATGTGGGGGTGGGGGTAGGGGCGTAAGACCTCAATGCATTTTGCGTGCGTGAAAATCACATTAAGGATTCTGCTGTGAAAAATTATTAAACAGATTTAAATCAGACCATGAAACAACAGAAGAGAAAGAATGACAATACAGACACAGATCATGTTCTTGTGTGCGATTTTAAATGTGTGGACTCAACTAAATGTGATTATATGGCTCTGATGCAGTACTTGCTGTGCACATTCATTGAGAAAAAATGGGACACAGATTACGACATACTAAAAAACAAAATAAATTAATTTGAACTTGGGTAGAAGAATACACACTATTTCGAATGTCGAAACAGTGTAAAAAAAAACTGTTTGTTTATCAATACCCATGCGAACATTTTGCACAACCTGTCTGTGAAAGACAGGTTGATGTTCTCTATACATACCGGTAATAGACAACACAGTTTTCCTGAAACCAGTTTTTCGCATGAAGGAGTTTCATTTCGAGGGGGGAGGGGGATTTACACCAAAAATAAGGAATAATACTTCTAGTGTGTCAGCTTTTATGATTGATGACCCTTAAACAGTGCTGAACAGTGTAGTGCCAACATTTCTGCCTCCAGCATATCAAAGCTGGGAGTGTCTGTTAGATCCATGAATAGAGAAGAAGAAACTAACAAACAAACAAAGATGACTCTTGAACATCACAAGAAATTTGCAAGACCTGAAAGTTTTTATACTTTACAGTGTTCTCCACAGCTCTGAAAGAGACAGAGGGATGGCCTTTTGATATAATAACACATAATTTGCATGTAATTGTGTAGTAAAAATGTATTCTTATGTATGGTTATCAGCGTATCAATAGATTGTTTAATAAAAAATATGGGCAGGATGGCCCGTCCCATAAAATCTCCCTTTTGGACACTGATTTACAGTTATCTAATGCCATATTTGGTTGTTTTGGCTAAGCAGCTAGGTGTACAAGAAGTTGAAATGATTTTATGAAATTTGAAAATACTAATAGCAAACAGGCATGTGCACCAGATTACCCATTGCATCTACTTTAGAAAGATATATTACCAACATATTCCATGTGCTTGAAACCAACAAACAATTCTCAAATACTGGGTAATATGTCATTCTTCAGCAACTAGACATGCTGTTCAGTTGTTCCATGCGAAGTAATACTACTGAAAAACAGTTGTTAGTCAAATAAATGAACAATATTTCTCTCATTCAGTCGCAGTCTAAGATTTATGCTGAATAAAGAGTGGACTTGCAACTTACAGTACTTTCCACAAGTTTTTTTTTAATGTAATGTAAAAATGACCACCATTAATCTAAATAAGGTTTTTGAATTTTTAAAATATCTATTGAATGGGAGTCATTAATGACTATGAAACATTTCGTGACTTATTAAAGCATGGGGAAGGGTGTTTCAATAGTTTTCAACTATGCCATGTGATATAAAGTGGATGAAAAGCTGCTGTACCTTTTACTTCCAAGCAATGTCAAGTTCCGTGAATATCAAGTTTTAAATACAATCAAATTATAACTCCCTATGTTTATCTTTCCTTGGAGTTGGAACAAAACGAAATTCATCATATTCATCATTCAACTGATTGCAATCTTAAGAAAGAATGAAGGGATGCAGTACGTCAGTAGAAAGCTAATTATGTAATGAAACTCAGCCATAATATTATATTCACCTACTCATTACAATGATTATGTGTGTTTTTTAATATAATGAAATAATAAAACTGAAATTCAATAAAAAGGGTTCCTATCATTTTCATTAATCAATTTTCTCCCATCAAGGATATTATTCCGTACCCAGAAGACACTTCTCTGACACCCCAGGCATGGAAATGTGTTATGCCTGTTGATCAGAATTCACAATACATTGTACAAATAGCAGTGTTACCAGACATACAAAAATCTGAATGAGAAATGTATTGAAAGCCTTACCTCTGGGATATAGAAGTGAGAAATGTACCTACCCTTCTACCTTTGATAATAGTCAGTGTATTTTATGTGTTCAATTCATCATGAAATGGTTTTAATTTTGACAGATTCATTTCTGATATCTGAAACCTTCATTTGGTGATTAATAACTGTTTAGTACAGCGCACATGTATGCAGTTGAGCCATATTTTCAGTAAGTATTGACAATAAATCTATTTTTCCCGTTTGTTTAACATGAGTTTGGTCACTCGATGGAAAATATCAGAAGTCAGTTGCAGGCATTATTGCCCAGGTGTTTTTGACATCTGTGTGATGGATGCAACCACAGTGCCATGCCGGGCAATGCACTGCCTGCTCCAGCCTGTGAAACAAGCAAAGAAAACACACAGTAATTAAGGGATTAGTCTTGTACATAAAAATTATCTAATAGTGTGTGTTAAATTAAAAAGAGTTCTTTTTATCCCTATCGTTTCCATCTAACATTCCATGATCAGAGTTCTCTGAGATGGCAACC